>NC_134831.1:102250293-102352951 GCF_004210375.1 Tachypleus tridentatus
ATAAGACACTGCACTTCAATAAAACACATCAATAAGACACTACACTTCAATAAAACACAGCAATAAGACACTACACCCAATAAAACATAGCAATAAGAAACTACACTTCAATAAAACACAGCAATAAGACACTACCCTCAATAAAACACAGTAATAAGACACTACACTTCAATAAAGCACAGTAATATGACGCTACACTTCAATAAAACACAGTAATAAGAAGGTACCCTCAATAAAACACAGGAATAAGACACTACACCTCAATAAAACACAACAATAAGACACTACACTTCAATAAAACACAGTAATATGACGCTACACTTCAATAAAACACAGTAATAAAACGCTACACTTTAATAAAACACAGCAATAAGACGCTACACTTTAATAAAATACAGCAATAAGAAACTACACTTCAATAGAACACAGCAATAAGACACTTCACTTCAATAAAACACAGGAGTAAGACGCAACACTTCAATAAAACACAGTAATAAGACACTACACTTCAATAAAACAGGAATAAGACGCTACACTTCAATAAAACACAGCAATAAGACACTACACTTCAATAAAACACAGCAATAAGACACTACACTTCAATAAAACACAGTAATAAGACACTACACTTTAATAAAACACAGTAATAAGACACTACACTTCAATAAAGCACAGTAATATGACGCTACACTTCAATAAAACACAGTAATAAGATTGTACCCTCAATAAAACACAGGATAAGACACTACACCTCAATAAAAACACAACAATAAGACACTACACTTCAATAAAACCACAGTAATATGACGCTACACTTCAATAAAACACAGTAATAAGACGCTACACTTTAATAAAACACAGCAATAAGACGCTACACTTTAATAAAACACAGCAATAAGAATCTACACTTCAATGAAACACAGCAATAAGACACTACACTTCAATAAAACGCAGGAGTAAGACGCCACACTTCAATAAAACACAGTAATAAGACAATACACTTCAATAAAACAGGAATAAGACGCTACACTTCAATAAAACACAGCAATAAGACACTACACTTCAATAAAACACAGCAATAAGACACTACACTTCAATAAAACACAACAATAAGACACTACACTTCAATAAGTGCGTAAAAGAGGAATATTTGCACTGTTAAAAACTCTGAGTGTTGAGAGAATCAATATATTTCGAAAAGAATAGTTTGTTTATTTTTTCTTATATTCTTTACACAATAATAATAAATTATGCAGTTGTCAGAACCTTATAAACGTTCCCGTATTAAAGTATTTCTAAAACCAAAACACATTAGTGAAGCATGGAGAATTAGTTATCCAGATAGAGAGAGGTTGGGTTTGTACATAGCCACACACAATGGAGTATTTGTGCTCTGTCTACCACGGTTATTGAAAGCCTTTTTCTAGAGTTTTAAGTCCGAAGACATACCGCTGTGCCACAAGCAGTATTATTATTTTTATCAGTTGTCTTGGAATTACATATTTTGATGGGGTTGTTTAGAATTTCGCTCAAAGCTGTACGGTGGCTATCTACGCTAGCCGTCCCTAATTTAGCAGCTAGTTATCACCACCCACCGGTAGCTCTTAAACTACTCTTTCACTAGCGAATAATGGGATTGACGATCACATTATAACCACACTGCTGAAAGGGTGAGCATGTTTGATCGGCGGGACTCGAACCAGAGATCCTCTGATTGCGAGTCAAGCATCATAACCATCTGGCCGTTTGGATGGAAGCGTTTAAAAAACAGAGAGGACAATCTATATGCAATAAAAAACACTTAAATGTGTGGGATATTCCACATTTGTATATGTTTGTGTATGGAATCTCTAAAAAACATCTCTGTACAAAAGTCCATGCAAATTGGCCGAAATACTTTTTGTGGTATTTTGATCCACATTATTATTGAAATTTACAAACTGTCTATTTTTAATTTGTCAATGAGTGGAAACTACAGAAAAGTATCGTCGTACCAATGCTCGTGTAAATTGGTCAAATTATTGTTGAGAAATTGACCAAAATCTACAAAATTGTGCTTTTGGTGGATCCTCCTATAAAGGCTACAAATGGAGAAGCCTAAAATTGTTTTCGTAAGTTGGTTTATATTGGAGCCACTTTTCACCTTGATTGCTGTACATATGACCACATAGGACCCAAAAATATACATTGTTCGATTGTTTGACTTTTGAGCCCATAAAGTCCTCAGTAAGATCCAAATAGAAATAAATGAAAAGATACCTGCGAGTATTTCACCAAGGAGGACTGGCAGTCGATTGAAATGTGTTTGGAATACAAGAAAGATAGAATAGCAACACAATATATCTTTCTGTGGAGACATAAACAGGTTATGTACTTAAACTTACGTTTTGCATCGAAGCTCGCTTGTAGTAAACCTGTGTAAAGCGAAAATTCTGTTGCCGTGGCCTGGTATGGCCTGACGATTAAGGCGTTCGACCCGCAATCTGATAGTCGCAGGTTCGAATCTCCAGCATCTAATATGTTCCCGCTCTTTCAGCCGAGGGAGCGTTGTAATCTGACGCTCAGTTCTAGTATTCATTTGCAAGAAATGTAGTGGGTGGTGTTGACTAACTGCCTTCCCTCTAGTTTATCACTACTGATAACCCAGAGTAGCTTTCTGCGAAATTCAAAACAAACCCGACCTATGTTTTGCCTAGTAAATACTGGGGAAAGAGTTCCAAGTGTACCGGATCGTCCCTGGTCTATGAAGACTAAAATCCAAATAACGAGAAGAAGCGAAGCTCTGCAAATAAGGCGAAAACTGTTATTTGTACATTCGGTACCGTGTTGAGGTATTTGCGATATGAAAGTACAAGAAATCGTAGATTTATGGCCCAAGAATGGCCTGGTGGTTATGGCTCTTGACGTGCAATCTGTAGGTGGCAGGTTAGAATAACGTAACATGCTCACCGTTTCAACCTTGGATGCGTTATAAAGAGACAGTCAAAAGCAGAATACACACGTATTGTGTTGAACTTTATAATATAATCTCATCAAATCAAAAACACACGTATTATTCTGAACTTAATAATACAGTATACATCAAAACGAAACACACGTATTGTACTGAACTTAATAATACAGTATACATCAAAACAGAAAACTTATTGTACTGAACTTCATAATACAATAGACCTCAAACCAGGAACACACTGTACTGAACTTAATAATGCAATATACATTAAAACAGAAAACTTATTGTACTGAACTTCATAATACAATAGACCTCAAACCAGGAACACACTGTACTGAACTTAATAATACAGTATACATCAAAACAGAAAACTTATTGTACTGAATTTCATAATACAATAGACCTCAAACCAGGAACACACTGCACTGAACTTAATAATGCAATATACATTAAAACAGAAAACTTATTGTACTGAATTACATAATACAATAGACCTCAAAACAGAAAACTTATTGTACTGAATTTCATAATACAATAGACCTCACTCAAACCAGGAACACATTGTACTGAACTTAATAATACAATATACATCAAAACAGAAAACTTATTGTACTGAACTTCATAATACAATAGACCTCAAACCAGGAACACACTGTACTGAACTTAATAATACAATATACATTAAAACAGAAAACTTATTGTACTGAATTTCATAATACAATATACATCAAAACAGAAAACTTATTGTACTGAACTTCATAATACAATGGACCTCAAACCAGGAACACACTGTACTGAACTTAATAATACAATATACATTAAAACAGAAACTTATTGTACTGGATTTCATAATACAATGGACCAAACCAGGACACACTGTACTGAACTTAATAATGCAATATACATAAAACAGAAAACTTATTGTACTGAATTTCATAATACCATAGACCTCACACCAGGAACACACTGTACTGAACTTAATAATACAATATACATCAAAACAGAAAACTTATTGTACTGAAGTTCATAATACAATAGACCTCAAACCAGGAACACACTGTACTGAACTTAATAATGCAATATACATCAAAACAGAAAACTTATTGTACTGAACTTCATAATACAATAGACCTCACTCAAACCAGGAACACATTGTACTGAACTTAATAATGCAATATACATCAAAACAGAAAACCTATTGTACTGAATTTCATAATACAATAGACCTCAAACCAGGAACACACTGTACTGAACTTAATAATACAATATACATCAAAACGAAACACACGTATTGTACTGAACTTAATAATACAGTATACATCAAAACAGAAAACTTATTGTACTGAACTTAATAATACAATAGACCTCAAACCAGGAACACATTGTACTGAACTTAATAATACAATATACATCAAAACAGAAAACGTATTGTACTGAATTTCATAATACAATAGACCTCAAACCAGGAACACACTGTACTGAACTTAATAATACAATATACATCAAAACAGAAAACTTATTGTACTGATTTCATAATACAATGGACCTCAAACCAGGAACACACTGTACTGAACTTAATAATGCAATATACATTAAAACAGAAAACTTATTGTACTGAACTTCATAATACAACAGACCTTAAACCAGGAACACACTGTACTGAACTTAATAATGCAATATACATTAAAACAGAAAACTTATTGTACTGAATTTCATAATACAATAGACCTCAAACCAGGAACACACTGTACTGAACTTAATAATACAGTATACATCAAAACAGAAAACTTATTGTACTGAATTTCATAATACAATAGACCTCAAACTAGGAACACATTGTACTGAAATTAATAATACAATATACATCAAAACAGAAAACTTATTGTACTGAACTTCATAATACAGTATACGTCAAAACAGAAAACTTATTGTACTGAATTTCATAATACAATAGACCTCAAACCAGGAACACACTGTTCTGAACTTAATAATACAATATACATCAAAACAGAAAACTTATTGTACTGAACTTCATAATACAGTATACATCAAAACAGAAAACTTATTGTACTGAACTTAATAATACAATAGACCTCAAACCAGGAACACATTGTACTGAACTTAATAATACAGTATACAATAGAATTTTGAAGTGAAAATCACACATCGTTTGTTTTGCTAGAATCTTATGTCTCTAAATGGATGAGTAAGAATAGCCTGATGGTTAGGTTGCTTCACTCGCACGTTTCCGTCAGTTTACAACACACCTTTTGAAGTAAACACTCAAAGAGTTTATAGAATGTTATTGTTGAAACATGATCGTTTAACTAAACTTTTTACAATAACGTTAACACAGCTTATCAACACTGAACAATCGTGCCTTTTTAGCAATGTATTCTTACTGGTGACGAAGACATTCTATGGATCAACATGGATAATAAATATTTACACAAATCAAATATCTCTATATATCCCTCTTTACTAAGGTATCAGTATTAATATATGTGTGTTACACAATCTGTACTTAGGTATACATGTGTGTTACACAATCTGTACTTAGGTATGCATGTCTGTTCCACAAACTGTACTTAGGTATACATTTGTGTTACACAATCTGTACTTAGGTATACATTTGTGTTACACAATCTATACTTAGGTATACATTTGTGTTACACAATCTGTACTTAGGTATACATGTGTGTTCCACAAACTGTACTTATGTATACATTTGTGTTACACAATCTGTACTTAGGTATACATGTGTGTTACACAATATGTACTTAGGTATACATTTGTGTTACACAATCTGTACTTTGATATACATGTGTGTTCCACAAACTGTACTTAGGTATCCATGTGTGTTACACAATCTGTACTTAGGTATACATATCTGTTCCACAAACTGTACTTAGGTATACATGTGTGTTACACAATATGTACTTAGGTATACATATCTGTTCCACAAACTGTACTTAGGTATACATTTATGTTACACAATCTCTACTTAGGTATACATATCTGTTCCACAAACTTTACTTAGGTATACATTTGTGTTACACAATCTGTACTTAGATATACATGTGTGTTACACAATCTGTACTTAGGTATACATTTGTGTTACACAATCTGTACTTAGGTATACATGCGTGTTCCACTATTTGTACTTAGGTATACATGTGTGTTCCACAATCTGTACTTAGGAATACATGTGTGTTACACAACCTGTACTTAGGTATACATGTGTGTTCCACAATCTGTACTTAGGTATACATGTGTGTTACACAATCTGTACTTAGGTATACATTTATGTTACACAATCTGTACTTATGTATACATGTGTGTTACACAATCTGTACTTAGACATACATGTGTGTTCCACATCTGTTTTACACAATCTGTAATTAGGTATACATTTGTGTTACACAATCTGTACTTAGGTATATATTTGGGTCACACAATCTGTCCTTAGTACTGTTAGTAGACTTAGTGTTCCATACAGAGTTGGTATTATCCTATACAGAGTTAGTATTGTCCTACACAGAGTAAGTATAGTCGTATACAGAGATAGTATTATCCTACACAGAGTTAGTATTGTCTTATACAGAGTTAGTATTGTCCTATACAGAGTTAGTATTGTCCTATACAGAGTAGGTATTGTCCTATACAGAGTTAGTATTATCGTATACAGAGTTATTATTGTCCTATACAGAGTTAGTATTGTCGTATACAGAGTTTGTATTATCGTATACAGAATTAGTATTGTCCTATACAGAGTTAGTATTCTCCTACAAAGAGTTTGTATTGTCCTATAGAGAGTTAGTATTGTGCTATACAGAGTTAGTATTGTGCTATACAGTTAGTATTGTCCTATACAGAGAACGTATTATTCTATACAGAGTTAGTATTGTCATATACAGAGTTAGTATTGTCCCATACAGAGTTTGTATTGTGCTATACAGAGTTAGTATTGTCCTATACAGAGTTAGTATTGTCATCTACAGAGTTAGTATTGTCGTATACCTAGTTAGTTTTGTCCTCTACAGAGTTAATATTGTCCTATACATACTTAGTATAATCGTATACAGTTAATATTGTCGTATACAGGTTTAGTATTTTCCGCTACATAGTCAATATTGTCCTATACAGAGTTAGTATTGTCTTATACAGTGTTAGTATTGTCGTATACAGAGTTAGTATTGTCCTATACAGAGTAGGTAGTGTCCTATGCAGAATTTGTATTGTCATATACATAGTTAGTATCATCGTATACAGTTAATATTGTCGTATACATAGTTAGTATTGTCCTATACAGAGTTAGTATTGTCTTATACATATTTAGTATTATCGTATAAAGAGTTAGTATTGTCGTATATAGAGATAGTATTTTGCTATACAGAGTTAGTATTGTCCTACACAGAGTTAGTATTGTCGTATACAGAGTTTGTATTGTCGTATACAGAGTTAGTATTGTCCTATACAGAGTTAGTATTGTCCTATACAGAGTTCGTATTGTCCTATATAGAGATAGTATTGTCCTATACAGAGTTAGGATTGTCGTATACATAGTTAGTATTATCGTATACAGAGTAGGTATTGTTCTATACAGGGTTTGTATTGTCCTATACACAGTTAGGATTGTCCTATACAGAGTTAGTATTGTCGTATACAGAGTTAGTATTGTCGTATCCTGAGTTAGTATTGTCGTATACAGAGTTAATATTGCGGTATAAAAAGTATAAAGAGTTAGTATTGTCGTATACAGAGTTAGTATTGTCCTATATAGAGTTAGTATTCTTCTATACAGAGTTAATATTGCGGTATAAAAAGTATAAAGAGTTGGTGTTGTCCTATACAGAGATAGTATTGTCGTATACAGAGTTAGTATACTGGAGTAGGCTATTTATAGTAAATGTTTTACCAGTTATAATCAGGTGCAGCACTTTACCATAAGTTACTATAAAGACTTAGTATTGTCCTATACAGAGTTAATATTGTCGAATGAAGAAGTCTAAAATTGTTATTCGTAAGTTGATTTATATTAGAGCCACTTTTCACCTTGATTGCTGTACGTATGACCACATAGTTAGTATTGTCGTATATAGAGTTAGTATTTTCCTATACACACTTGGTATTGTCGTATACCTAGTTAGTATTGTCATCTACAGAGTTAATATTGTCATATACATAGTTAGTATTATCGTATACAGTTAATATTGTCGTATACAGAGTTAGTATTGTCTTATACATATTTAGTATTATCGTATACAGAGTTAGTATTGTCGTATACAGAGTTAGTATTGTCCTATACAGAGTTCGTATTGTCCTATATAGAGATAGTATTGTCCTATACATAGTTAGTATTGCTCTATACAGAGTTAGTATTATCGTATGCAGAGTTCGTATTGTGCTATACAGGGTTTGTATTGTCCTATACACAGTTAGGATTGTCCTATACAGAGTTCGTATTGTCCTATACAGAGTTCGTATTGTCCTATACAGAGAACGTATTATCCTATACAGAGTTAGTATTGTCCTATAGATAGATAGTAATGTCGTATACAGAGTTAGTGTTGTCGTATATAGAGAGTTAGTTTTGTCATATACAGAGTAGGTATTCTCCTACAAAGAGTTTGTATTGTCCTATAGAGAGTTAGTATTGTGCTATACAGAGTTAGTATTGTGCTATACAGTTAGTATTGTCCTATACAGAGAACGTATTATTCTATACAGAGTTAGTATTGCCCTATACAGAGTTAGTATTGTCCTATAGAGAGTTAGTATTGTCCTATACCGAGTTAATATTGCGGTATAAAGAGTATAAAGAGTTGGTGTTGTCCTATACTGAGTTAGCATTGTCGTATATAGAGATAGTATTGTCCTATACAGAGATAGTATTGTCCTATACAGAGTTAATATTGCGGTATAAAGAGTATAAAGAGTTGATGTTGTCCTATACAGAGTTAGTATTGTGCTATACAGAGTTAGTATTGTGCTATACAGTTAGTATTATCGTATACAGAGTAGGTATTGTTTTATACAGGGTTTGTATTGTCCTATACACAGTTAGGATTGTCCTATACAGAGTTAGTATTGTCGTATACAGAGTTAGTATTGCGGTATAAAAAGTATAAAGAGTTGGTGTTGTCCTATACAGAGATAGTATTGTCGTATACAGAGTTAGTATACTGGAGTAGGCTATTTATAGTAAATGTTTTACCAGTTATAATCAGGTGCAGCACTTTACCATAAGTTACTATAAAGACTTAGTATTGTCCTATACAGAGTTAATATTGTCGAATGAAGAAGTCTAAAATTGTTATTTGTAAGTTGATTTATATTAGAGCCACTTTTCACCTTGATTGCTGTACGTATGACCACATAGTTAGTATTGTCGTATATAGAGTTAGTATTTTCCTATACACACTTAGTATTGTCGTATACCTAGTTAGTATTGTCCTCTAGAGAGTTAATATTGTCATATACATAGTTAGTATTATCGTATACAGTTAATATTGTCGTATACAGAGTTAGTATTGTCTTATACATATTTAGTATTATCGTATACAGAGTTAGTATTGTGGTATACAGATATAGTATTTTGCTATACAGAGTTAGTATTGTCGTATACAGAGTTAGTATTGTTCTATACAGAGTTAGTATTGTCCTATACTGAGTTCGTATTGTCCTATATAGAGATAGTATTGTCCTATACAGAGTTAGTATTGTCGTATACATAGTTAGTATTATCGTATACAGTGTAGGTATTGTTCTATACAGAGTTACTATCGTCCTATACACAGTTAGGATTGTCATATAGATAGATAGTATTGTCGTATACAGAGTTAGTGTTGTCATTACATAGATAGTATTGTCCTATACAGAGTTAGTGTTCTCCTATAAAGATTTAGTACTGTTTTATACAGTGTTAGTATTCTCGTATACAGAGTTAGTATTATCGTATACAGAGTAAGCATTGTCCTATTCAGAGTTAGTATTGTCCTATACAGAGTTCGTAATGTCCTATACAGAGTTAGTATTGTGGTATACAGAGTTAGTATTGTCCTATATAAAGTTAGTATTGTCCTATATAAAGTTAGTATTGTCGTATACACAGTTAGTATTGTCCTATACATAGTTAGTATTGTCCTATACAGAGTTAGTATTGTCCTATACAGAGTTAGTATTGTCTTATACCGTGTTAGTATTGTCTTATACCGTGTTAGTATTGTCGTATATAGAGTTAGTATTGTCCTATACATAAATAGTATTGTCCTATACAGATTTAGTATTGTCGTATACAGAGTAGGTATTGTTCTATACAGAGTTACTATCGTCCTATACAGAGTTAGCATTATCGTATACAGAGTTCGTATTGTGCTATACAGCGTTTGTATTGTCCTATAGTTAGTTTTGTCATATACAGAGTTAGTATTGTCTTATACACTGTTAGTATTGTCGTATACAGAGTTAGTATTGTCCTATACAGAGTTAGTATTGTCGTATACAGAGTAAGCATTGTCCTATTCAGAGTTAGTATTGTCCTATACAGAGTTCGTAATGTCCTATACAGAGTTCGTATTGTCCTATACAGAGTTAGTATTGTCTTATACATATTTAGTATTATCGTATAAAGAGTTAGTATTGTCGTATATAGAGATAGTATTTTGCTATACAGAGTTAGTATTGTCCTACACAGAGTTAGTATTGTCGTATACATTGTTTGTATTGTCGTATACAGAGTTAGTATTGTTTTATACAGAGTTAGTATTGTCGTATACAGAGTAAGCATTGTCCTATTCAGAGTTAGTATTGTCCTATACAGAGTTCGTAATGTCCTATACAGAGTTAGTATTGTCCTATACAGAGTTAGTATTGTGCTATACAGAGTTAGTATTGTCCTATACAGAGATAGTATTGTCGTATACAGAGTTAGTATACTGGAGTAGGCTATTTATAGTAAATGTTTTACCAGTTATAATCAGGTGCAGCACTTTACCATAAGTTACTATAAAGACTTAGTATTGTCCTATACAGAGTTAATATTGTCGAATGAAGAAGTCTAAAATTGTTATTCGTAAGTTGATTTATATTAGAGCCACTTTTCACCTTGATTGCTGTACGTATGACCACATAGTTAGTATTGTCGTATATAGAGTTAGTATTTTCCTATACACACTTAGTATTGTCGTTTACCTAGTTAGTATTGTCCTCTACAGAGTTAATATTGTCATATACATAGTTATTATTATCGATACAGTTAATATTGTCGTATACAGAGTTAGTATTGTCTTATACAGAGTAAGTATTGTCGTATACAGAGTTAGTATTGTCGTATATAGAGATAGTATTGTGCTATACAGAATTAGTATTGTCCTATACAGAGTTCGTATTGTCCTATACAGAGTTAGTATTGTCCTATACAGAGTTAGTATTGTCTTATACATATTTAGTATTATCGTATAAAGAGTTAGTATTGTCGTATATAGAGATAGTATTTTCCTATACAGAGTTAGTATTGTCCTACTCAGAGTTAGTATTGTCGTATACAGAGTTTGTATTGTCGTATACTGAGAGAGTATTGTCCTATACAGAGTTAGTATTATCGTATACAGAGTAGGTATTGTTTTATACAGGGTTTGTATTGTCCTATACACAGTTAGGATTGTCCTATACAGAGTTAGTATTGTCGTATACAGAGATAGTATTGTCATATACAGAGTTAGTATTATCGTATGCTGAGTTAGTATTGTCGTATACAGAGAGAGTATTGTCCTATACAGAGTTAGTAGTGTCCTATATAGAGTTAGTATTGTCCTATACAGAGTTAATATTGCGGTATAAAAAGTATAAAGAGTTAGTATTGTCCCATATAGAGTTAGTATTCTCCTATACAGAGTTAATATTGCGGTATAAAAAGTATAAAGAGTTGGTGTTGTCCTATACAGAGATAGTATTGTCGTATACAGAGTTAGTATACTGGAGTAGGCTATTTATAGTAAATGTTTTACCAGTTATAATTAGGTGCAGCACTTTACCATAAGTTACTATAAAGACTTAGTATTGTCCTATACAGAGTTAATATTGTCGAATGAAGAAGTCTAAAATTGTTATTTGTAAGTTGATTTATATTAGAGCCACTCTTCACCTTGATTGCTGTACGTATGACCACATAGTTAGTATTGTCGTATATAGAGTTAGTATTTTCCTATACACACTTAGTATTGTCGTATACCTAGTTAGTATTGTCCTCTACAGAGTTAATATTGTCATATACATAGTTAGTATTATCGTATACAGTTAATATTGTCGTATACAGAGTTAGTATTGTCTTATACATATTTAGTATTATCGTATACAGAGTTAGTATTGTGGTATACAGATATAGTATTTTGCTATACAGAGTTAGTATTGTCGTATACAGAGTTAGTATTGTTCTATACAGAGTTAGTATTGTCCTATACTGAGTTCGTATTGTCCTATATAGAGATAGTATTGTCCTATACAGAGTTAGTATTGTCGTATACATAGTTAGTATTATCGTATACAGTGTAGGTATTGTTCTATACAGAGTTACTATCGTCCTATACACAGTTAGGATTGTCATATAGATAGATAGTATTGTCGTATACAGAGTTAGTGTTGTCGTACATAGATAGTATTGTCCTATACAGAGTTAGTGTTCTCCTATAAAGATTTAGTATTGTCTTATACAGTGTTAGTATTCTCGTATACAGAGTTAGTATTATCGTATACAGAGTAAGCATTGTCCTATTCAGAGTTAGTATTGTCCTATACAGAGTTCGTAATGTCCTATACAGAGTTAGTATTGTGGTATACAGAGTTAGTATTGTCCTATATAAAGTTAGTATTGTCCTATATAAAGTTAGTATTGTCGTATACACAGTTAGTATTGTCCTATACATAGTTAGTATTGTCCTATACAGAGTTAGTATTGTCCTATACAGAGTTAGTATTGTCTTATACCGTGTTAGTATTGTCTTATACCGTGTTAGTATTGTCGTATATAGAGTTAGTATTGTCCTATACATAAATAGTATTGTCCTATACAGATTTAGTATTGTCGTATACAGAGTAGGTATTGTTCTATACAGAGTTACTATCGTCCTATACAGAGTTAGCATTATCGTATACAGAGTTCGTATTGTGCTATACAGCGTTTGTATTGTCCTATAGTTAGTTTTGTCATATACAGAGTTAGTATTGTCTTATACACTGTTAGTATTGTCGTATACAGAGTTAGTATTGTCCTATACAGAGTTAGTATTGTCGTATACAGAGTAAGCATTGTCCTATTCAGAGTTAGTATTGTCCTATACAGAGTTCGTAATGTCCTATACAGAGTTAGTATTGTCCTATACAGAGTTAGTATTGTGCTATACAGAGTTAGTATTGTCCTATACAGAGTTCGTATTGTCCTATACAGAGTTAGTATTGTCCTATACAGAGTTAGTATTGTCTTATACATATTTAGTATTATCGTATAAAGAGTTAGTATTGTCGTATATAGAGATAGTATTTTGCTATACAGAGTTAGTATTGTCCTACACAGAGTTAGTATTGTCGTATACATAGTTTGTATTGTCGTATACAGAGTTAGTATTGTCTTATACAGAGTTAGTATTGTCCTATACAGAGTTCGTATTGTCCTATATAGAGATAGTATTGTCCTATACATAGTTAGTATTGTCGTATACAAAGTTAGTATTATCGTATACAGAGTAGGTATTGTTCTCTACAGGGTTTGTATTGTCCTATACACAGTTAGGATTGTCCTATACAGAGTTAGTATTGTCGTATACAGAGTTAGTATTATCGTATGCTGAGTTAGTATTGTCGTATACAGAGTTAGTATTGTCCTATACAGAGTTAGTATTGCGGTATAAAAAAAGTATAAAGAGTTAGTATTGTCGTATACAGAGTTAGTATTGTCCCATATAGAGTTAGTATTCTCCTATACAGAGTTAATATTACGGTATAAAAAAGTATAAAGAGTTGGTGTTGTCCTATACAGAGATAGTATTGTCGTATACAGAGTTAGTATACTGGAGTAGGCTATTTATAGTAAATGTTTTACCAGTTATAATCAGGTGCAGCACTTTACCATAAGTTACTATAAAGACTTAGTATTCTCCTATACAGAGTTAATATTGTCGAATGAAGAAGTCTAAAATTGTTATTCGTAAGTTGATTTATATTAGAGCCACTTTTCACCTTGATTGCTGTACGTATGACCACATAGTTAGTATTGTCGTATATAGAGTTAGTATTTTCCTATACACACTTGGTATTGTCGTATACCTAGTTAGTATTGTCCTCTACAGAGTTAATATTGTCATATACATAGTTAGTATTATCGTATACAGTTAATATTGTCGTATACAGAGTTAGTATTGTCTTATACATATTTAGTATTATCGTATACAGAGTTAGTATTGTCGTATACAGAGTTAGTATTGTCCTATACAGAGTTAGTATTCTCCTATACAGAGTTCGTATTGTGCTATACAGAGAACGTATTATCCTATACAGAGTTAGTATTGTCCTATAGATAGATAGTAATGTCGTATACAGAGTTAGTGTTGTCGTATATAGAGAGTTAGTTTTGTCAGATACAGAGTTAGTATTGTCCTACAAAGAGTTTGTATTGTCCTATAGAGAGTTAGTATTGTTTTATACAGAGTTAGTATTGTCCTATACAGAGTTAGTATTGTCGTATAAAGAGTTAGTATTGTCGTATACAAGTTAGTATTGTCCTATACAGAGTTAGTATTGTAGTATACAGAATTTCTATTGTCCTATACAGAGTTAGTATTGTCGTATACAGAGATAGAATTCTGCTATGCAGAGTTAGTATTGTCCTATATAAAGTTAGTATTGTCGTATAGAGAGAGTTAGTATTGTCCTATATAAAGTTAGTATTGTCGTATACAGAGTTAGTATTGTCCTATACATAGTTAGTAATATCGTATACAGAGGTAGTATTGTCGTATATAAAGATAGTATGGACCTATACATAGTTAGTTTTGTCCTATACAGAGTTAGTATTGTCTTATACAGAGTTAGTATTGTCCTATACAGAAATAGTATTGTCCTATACAGAGTTAATATTGTCCTATACATAGTAGGTATTGGTCTATACAGAGTTACTATCGTCCTATACAGAGTTAGTATTGTCCTATACAGAGTTCGTATTGTCCTATACAGAGTACGTATTGTCCTATACAGAGTTCGTATTGTTCTATACAGAGTACGTATTGTCCTATACAGAGTTAATATTGTCCTATACAGAGTTAGTTTTGTCATATATAGAGTTAATATTGTCTTATACACTGTTAGTATTGTCGTATACAGAGTTAGTATTGTCCTATACAGAGTTAGTATTGTCGTATACAGAGTAAGCATTGTCCTATTCAGAGTTAGTATTGTCCTATGCAGAGTTCGTAATGTCCTATACAGAGTTAGTATTGTCCTATACAGAGTTAGTATTGTGCTATACAGAGTTAGTATTGTCCTATACAGAGTTCGTATTGTCCTATACAGAGTTAGTATTGTCCTATACAGAGTTAGTATTGTCTTATACATATTTAGTATTATCGTATAAAGAGTTAGTATTGTCGTATATAGAGATAGTATTTTGCTATACAGAGTTAGTATTGTCCTACACAGAGTTAGTATTGTCGTATACATAGTTTGTATTGTCGTATACAGAGTTAGTATTGTCTTATACAGAGTTAGTATTGTCCTATACAGAGTTCGTATTGTCCTATATAGAGATAGTATTGTCCTATACATAGTTAGTATTGTCGTATACAAAGTTAGTATTATCGTATACAGAGTAGGTATTGTTCTCTACAGGGTTTGTATTGTCCTATACACAGTTAGGATTGTCCTATACAGAGTTAGTATTGTCGTATACAGAGTTAGTATTATCGTATGCTGAGTTAGTATTGTCGTATACAGAGTTAGTATTGTCCTATACAGAGTTAATATTGCGGTATAAAAAGTATAAAGAGTTAGTATTGTCGTATACAGAGTTAGTATTGTCCCATATAGAGTTAGTATTCTCCTATACAGAGTTAATATTACGGTATAAAAAGTATAAAGAGTTGGTGTTGTCCTATACAGAGATAGTATTGTCGTATACAGAGTTAGTATACTGGAGTAGGCTAGTTATAGTAAATGTTTTACCAGTTATAATCAGGTGCAGCACTTTACCATAAGTTACTATAAAGACTTAGTATTGTCCTATACAGAGTTAATATTGTCGAATGAAGAAGTCTAAAATTGTTATTCGTAAGTTGATTTATATTAGAGCCACTTTTCACCTTGATTGCTGTACGTATGACCACATAGTTAGTATTGTCGTATATAGAGTTAGTATTTTCCTATACACACTTGGTATTGTCGTATACCTAGTTAGTATTGTCCTCTACAGAGTTAATATTGTCATATACATAGTTAGTATTATCGTATACAGTTAATATTGTCGTATACAGAGTTAGTATTGTCTTATACATATTTAGTATTATCGTATACAGAGTTAGTATTGTCGTATACAGAGTTAGTATTGTCCTATACAGAGTTAGTATTGTCCTATACAGAGTTCGTATTGTCCTATACAGAGATAGTATTGTCCTATACAGAGTTAGTATTGTCCTATAGATAGATAGTAATGTCGTATACAGAGTTAGTATTGTCGTATATAGAGTTAGTTTTGTCAGATACAGAGTTAGTATTGTCCTACAAAGAGTTTGTATTGTCCTATAGAGAGTTAGTATTGTTTTATACAGAGTTAGTATTGTCTATACAGAGTTAGTATTGTCGTATAAAGAGTTAGTATTGTCGTATACAAGTTAGTATTGTCCTATACAGAGTTAGTATTGTAGTATACAGAATTTCTATTGTCCTATACAGAGTTAGTATTGTCGTATACAGAGATAGAATTCTGCTATGCAGAGTTAGTATTGTCCTATATAGAGTTAGTATTGTCGTATAGAGAGTTAGTATTGTCCTATATAAAGTTAGTATTGTCGTATACAGAGTTAGTATTGTCCTATACATAGTTAGTAATATCGTATACAGAGGTAGTATTGTCGTATATAAAGATAGTATGGACCTATACATAGTTAGTTTTGTCCTATACAGAGTTAGTATTGTCTTATACAGAGTTAGTATTGTCCTATACAGAAATAGTATTGTCCTATACAGAGTTAATATTGTCCTATACATAGTAGGTATTGGTCTATACAGAGTTACTATCGTCCTATACAGAGTTAGTATTGTCCTATACAGAGTTCGTATTGTCCTATACAGAGTACGTATTGTCCTATACAGAGTTCGTATTGTTCTATACAGAGTACGTATTGTCCTATACAGAGTTAATATTGTCCTATACAGAGTTAGTTTTGTCATATATAGAGTTAATATTGTCTTATATAGAGTTAGTATTGTCCTATAGAGAGTTAGTATTTTCCTATACACACTTAGTATTGTCGTATACGGAGTTAGTATTGTTCTCTACAGAATTAATATTTTCGTATAGAGAGTTATTATTTTCCTGTAGAGAGTTAGTATTGTCGTATACAGAGTTTGTATTAACGTGTATAGAGTTAGTATTGTCCTATACAGAGTAAGTATTGTCGTATACAGAGTTCGTATTGTTCTGTACAGAGTACGTATTGTCCTATACAGAGTCAGCATTGTCGTATACAAAGTTAAAATTGTCCTATACAGAGTCAGCATTGTCGTATACAAAGTAAAAATTGTCCTATACAGGATTAGTATTGTCGTATACAGAGTTAGTATTGTCCTATACATAGAACGTATTATCCTATACAGAGATAATATTGTCGTATACAGAGTTAGTAATGTCGTATATAGAGATAGTATTGGCTTATACATAGTTAGTATTGTCCTATACAGAGTTAGTGTTGTCGTATATAGTTTTAGTATTGTCTTATACAGAGTTATTATTGTCCTATACAGAGTTAATATCGTCCTATACAGAGTTAGCATTATCGTATGCATAGTTCGTATTGTGCTATACAGGGTTTGTATTGTCCTATACAGAGTTCGTATTGTCCTATACAGAGTTCGTATTGTCCTATATAGAGTTTGTATTGTCCTATACAGAGAACGTATTATTTTATACACAGTTAGTTTTGTCTTATAGATAGATAGTATTGTCGTATACAGAGTTAGTATTGTCGTATATAGAGAGTTAGTTTTGTCATATACAGAGTTAGTATTGTCCTACAAAGAGTTTGTATTGTCCTATAGAGAGTTAGTATTGTTTTATACAGAGTTAGTATTGTCCTATACAGAGTTAGTATTGTCCTATAGAGAGATAGTATTGTCCTATAGAGAGTTAGTATTGTCCTATAGAGAGTAGTATTGTTTTATACAGAGTTAGTATTGTCCTATAGATAGTTAGTATTGTCGTATACAGAGTTAGTGTTGTCGTATATAGAGATAGTATTATCCTATACAGAGTTAGTGTTGTCCTATACATAGTTAGTATTGTCTTATACAGTGTTAGTATTGTCGTATACAGAGTTAGTATTGTTCTATATAGAGTAGGTATTGTTCTATACAGAGTTAGTATTGTCCTATACAGAGTTAGTATTGTCCTATACAGAGTTAGTATTGTCGTATACAGAGTTTGTATTGTCCTATACAGAGTTAGAATTGTCCAATACAGTGTTCGTATTGTCCTATACAGATTTAGTATTGTCGTATACATAATTAGTATTATCGTATACAGAGTTAGTATTGTCCTCTACAGAGTTAATATTGCCATATACATAGTTAGTATTATCGTATACAGTTAATATTGTCGTATACAGAGTTAGTATTGTCTTATACAGAGTTAGTATTGTCGTATATAGAGATAGTATTGTGCTATACAGAGTTAGTATTGTCGTATACAGAGATAGTATGGACCTACACATAGTTAGTATTGTCCTATACAGAAATAGTATTGTCCTATACAGAGTTAATATTGCCATATATATAGTTAGTATTATCGTATACAGTTAATATTGTCGTATACAGAGTTAGTATTGTCTTATACAGAGTTAGTATTGTCGTATATAGAGATAGTATTGTCCTATACAGAGTTAGTATTGTCGTATACAGAGTTTGTATTGTCGTATAAAGAGTTAGTATTTTCGTATACAAGTTAGTATTGTCCTATACAGATAACGTATTGTCCTATACAGAGTTAGAATTGTCCTATACAGAGTTAGTATTGTGGTATACAGAGTTTGTATTGTCCTATACAGATTTCCTATTGTCCTATACAGAGTTAGTATTGTCCTATATAAAGTTAGTATTGTCGTATACAGAGTTAGTATTGTCCTATACATAGTTAGTAATATCGTATACAGAGGTAGTAACGTCGTATATAGAGATAGTATGGACCTACACATAGTTAGTATTGTCCTATACAGAGTTAGTATTGTCTTATACAGTGTAAGTATTGTCGTATACAGAGTTAGTATTGTCCTATACAGAAATAGTATTGTCCTATACAGAGTTAATATTGTCCTATACAGAGTAGGTATTGTTCTATACAGAGTTACTATCATTCTATACAGAGTACGTATTGTCCTATACAGAGTTTGTATTGTCCTATACAGAGTTCGTATTGTCCTATACAGAGTACGTATTGTCCTATACAGAGTTATTATTGTCCTATACAGAGTTAATATTGTCGTATACAGAGTTAGTTTTGTCATATACAGATTTAATATTGTCGTATACAGAGTTAGTATTGTCCTCTACAGAGTCAATATTGTCCTATACAGAGTTAGTATTTTCCTATACAGAGTTAGTATTGTCGTATACAGAATACGCATTGTCCTATACATAGTTCGTATTGTCCTATAGAGAGTTTGTATTGTCCTATACAGAGTTAGTATTGTCGTATACAGAGTTTGTATTAACGTGTACAGATTTAGTATTGTCCTATATAGAGTTTGTATTGTTCTGTACAGAGTACGTATTGTCCTATACAGAGTTAGCATTGTCGTATACAGAGTTAGAATTGTCCTATACAGAGTTAGTATTGTCGTATACAGAGTTAGTATTGTTCTATACATAGAACGTATTATCCTATACAGAGATAATATTGTCGTATACAGAGTTAGTAATGTCGTATATAGAGATAGTATTGACTTATACATAGTTAGAATTGTCCTATACAGAGTTAGTGTTGTCCTATACAGAGTTAGTATTGTCGAATACAGTGTTAGTATTGTCGTATATAGTTTTAGTATTGTTTTATACAGAGTTATTATTGTCCTATACAGAGTTAGTATTATCGTATGCAGAATAAGTATTGTGGTATACAGAGTTAGTATTGTCGTATATGGAGTTAGTATTTTACCATACACACTTAGTATTGTCGTATACGGAGTTAGTATTGTCCTCTACAGAATGAATATTGTGGTATACAGAGTTAGTATTATCGTATGCAGAGTTCGTATTGTGCTATACAGAGTTAGTATTGTCGTATACAGAGTTAGTATTATCGTATGCAGAGTAAGTATTGTGCTATACAAAGTTGGTATTGTCGTATACAGAGTTAGTATTGTCGCATACAGAGTTAGTATTGTCGTATACAGGGTTAATATTGTCGTATAAAGTATTCGTATCGTCCTATGCACAATTAGTATTGTCCTATACAGAGTAGGTATTGTTCTATACAGAGTTACTATCGTTTAATACAGAGTTAGTATTGTCGTATACAGAGTTAGTATTGTCGTATATAGAGTTAGTATTGTCCTCGACATAGTCAATATTGTCCAATACAGAGTTAGTATTATCGTATACAGAGTTAGTCTTGTCGTATATAGAGATAGTATTGTGCTATACAGAGTAAGTATTATCCTATACAGAGTTAAAATTTTTGTTTACAGAGATAGCATTGTTTTATACAGAATTAGTATTGTCTTACACAGATATATTATTGTCGTATACAGAGATTGTATTGTGCTATACAGCGCTTGTATTGTTCTATACAGAGTTAGTATTGTCCTATACAGAGTTCGTATTGTTCTATACAGAGTTAGTATTGTCCTATACATAGTTAGTATTGTCCTATACAGAGTTAGCATTGTCCTATACAGAGTTAATATTGCGGTATAAAGAGTTAGTGTGTCCTATACAGAGTTAGTATTGTCGTATACAGAGTTAGTATACTGGAGTAGGCTATTTATAATAAATGTTTTACCAGTTATAATCAGGTGCAGCACTTTACCATAAGTTACTATAAAGACTTAGTATTGTCCTATAGAGATTTAGTATTTTCTTATACAGAGTTAGTATTGTCCTTTTCAAAGTTAGTATTGTCGTATACATAGTTAGTATTATCGTATACAGAGTTAGTATTGTCTTTTTCAGAGTTACTATTGTCGTATACATAGTTAGTATTATCGTATAAAGAGATAGTATTGTCGTATATAGAGAAAGAATTGACCTATACATAGTTAGTATTGTCCTATACAGAGTTAGTATTGTGCTATACAGCGTTTGTATTGTCCTATAGAGAGTTAGTATTGTCCTATAGAGAGTTAGTATTGTTTTATACAGAGTTAGTATTGTCGTATACAGAGTTAGAATTGTCCTATACAGAGTTAGTATTGTCCTATACAGAGTTAGTATTATCGTATACAGAGTTCAGAATTGTACTATACAGCGTTTGTATTGTCGTATACAGAGCTAATATTGTCGTATACAGAGTTGGTATTGTCCTATACAGAGTTAGTATTGTGGTATACAGTGTTAGTAGTGTTTTATATAAAGTTAGTATTGTCGTATATAGAGATAGTATTGTGCTATACAGAGTTAGTATTGTCCTATACACAGTTAGTATTCTCGTATACAGAGTTAGTATTGTCGTATACAGAGTTAGAATTGTCCTATACAGAGTTAGTATTATCGTATTCAGAGTTCGTATTGTACTATACAGCGTTTGTATTGTCCTATACAGAGCTAGTATTGTCCTATACAGGGTTCGTATTGTCATATACAGAGTTAGTATTGTCGTATACAGAGTTAGTATTGTCGTATATAGAGATAGTATTGACCTATACATAGTTAGCATTGTCGTATACAGAGTTAGTTTTGTCCTATACATTGTTAGTATTGTCTTATACAGTGTAAGTATTGTCGTATACAGAGTTAGTATTGTCCTATACAGAAATAGTATTGTCCTATACAGAGTTAATATTGTCCTATACATAGTAGGTATTGTTCTATACAGAGTTACTATCGTCCTATAGAGAGTTAGTATTGTCCTATACAGAGTTCGTATTGTCCTATACAGAGTTAGTATTGTCCTATACAGAGTTCGTATTGTCCTATACAGAGTACGTATTGTCCTATACAGAGTTAATATTGTCCTATACAGAGTTAGTTTTGTCATATACAGAGTTAATATTGTCTTATATAGAGTTAGTATTGTCCTATAGAGAGTTAGTATTTTCCTATACACACTTAGTATTGTCGTATACGGAGTCAGTATTGTTCTCTACAGAATTAATATTTTCGAAAAGAGAGTTATTATTTTCCTGTAGAGAGTTAGTATTGTCGTATACAGAGTTTGTATTAACGTGTACAGAGTTAGTATTGTCCTATACAGAGTCAGCATTGTCGTATACAAAGTTAAAATTGTCCTATACAGAGTCAGCATTGTCGTATACAAAGTTAAAATTGTCCTATACAGGATTAGTATTGTCGTATACAGAGTTAGTATTGTCCTATACATAGAACGTATTATCCTATACAGAGATAATATTGTCGTATACAGAGTTAATAATGTCGTATATAGAGATAGTATTGGCTTATACATAGTTAGTATTGTCCTATACAGAGTTAGTGTTGTCCTATACAGAGTTAGTATTGTCGTATACAGTGTTAGTATTGTCGTATATAGTTTTAGTATTGTCTTATACAGAGTTATTATTGTCCTATACAGAGTTACTATCGTCCTATACAGATTTAGCATTATCGTATGCATAGTTCGTATTGTGCTCTACAGCGTTTGTATTGTCCTATACATAGTTAGTTTTGTCATTTACAGAGTTAGTGTTGTCCTATAGAGAGTTAGTATTGTCCTATAGAGAGTTAGTATTGTCCTATAGAGAGTTAGTATTGTCCTATACAGAGTACGTATTGTGCTATACAGGGTTTGTATTGTCCTATACAGAGTTCGTATTGTCCTATATAGAGTTCGTATTGTCCTATACAGAGAACGTATTATTTTATACACAGTTAGTATTGTCTTATAGATAGATAGTATTGTCGTATACAGAGTTAGTGTTGTCGTATATAGAGAGTTAGTTTTGTCATATACAGAGTTAGTATTGTCCTACAAAGAGTTTGTATTGTCCTATAGAGAGTTAGTATTGTTTTTTCAGAGTTAGTATTGTCCTATAGAGAGTTAGTATTATTTTGTACAGAGTTAGTATTGTCCTATAGATAGTTAGTATTGTCGTATACAGAGTTAGTGTTGTCGTATATAGAGATAGTATTATCCTATACAGAGTTAGTGTTGTCCTATACATAGTTAGTATTGTCTTATACAGTGTTAGTATTGTCGTATACAGAGTTAGTATTGTTCTATATAGAGTAGGTATTGTTCTATACAGAGTTACTATCGTCCTATACAGAGTTAGTATTGTCCTACACAGAGTTAGTATTGTCGTATACAGAGTTTGTATTGTCCTATACAGAGTTAGAATTGTCCAATACAGTGTTCGTATTGTCCTATACAGATTTAGTATTGTCGTATACATAATTAGTATTATCGTATACAGAGTTAGTATTGTCGTATACCTAGTTAGTATTGTCCTCTACAGAGTTAATATTGCCATATACATAGTTAGTATTATCGTATACAGTTAATATTGTCGTATACAGAGTTAGTATTGTCTTATACAGAGTTAGTATTGTCGTATATAGAGATAGTATTGTGCTATACAGAGTTAGTATTGTCGTATACAGAGTTTGTATTGTCGTATAAAGAGTTTGTATTGTCCTATACAGAGTTAGAATTGTCCAATACAGTGTTCGTATTGTCCTATACAGATTTAGTATTGTCGTATACATAATTAGTATTATCGTATACAGAGTTAGTATTGTCGTATACCTAGTTAGTATTGTCCTCTACAGAGTTAATATTGCCATATACATAGTTAGTATTATCGTATACAGTTAATATTGTCGTATACAGAGTTAGTATTGTCTTATACAGAGTTAGTATTGTCGTATATAGAGATAGTATTGTGCTCTACAGAGTTAGTATTGTCCTATACAGATAACGTATTGTACTATACAGAGTTAGAATTGTCCTATACAGAGTTAGTATTGTGGTATACAGAGTTTGTATTGTCCTATACAGATTTCCTATTGTCCTATACAGAGATAGTATTGTCCTATATAAAGTTAGTATTGTCGTATACAGAGTTAGTATTGTCCTATACATAGTTAGTAATATCGTATACAGAGGTAGTAACGTCGTATATAGAGATAGTATGGACCTACACATAGTTAGTATTGTCCTATACAGAGTTATTATTGTCTTATACAGTGTAAGTATTGTCGTATACAGAGTTAGTATTGTCCTATACAGAAATAGTATTGTCCTATACAGAGTTAATATTGTCCTATACAGAGTAGGTATTGTTCTATACAGAGTTACTATCATCCTATACAGAGTACGTATTGTCCTATACAGAGTTTGTATTGTCCTATACAGAGTTCGTATTGTCCTATACAGAGTTAATATTGTCCTATACAGAGTTAATATTGTCGTATACAGAGTTAGTTTTGTCATATACAGAGTTAATATTGTCGTATACAGAGTTAGTATTGTCCTCTACAGAGTCAATATTGTCCTATACAGAGTTAGTATTTTCCTATACAGAGTTAGTATTGTCGTATACAGAATACGCATTGTCCTATACATAGTTCGTATTGTCCTATACATAGTTCGTATTGTCCTATAGAGAGTTTGTATTGTCCTATACAGAGTTAGTATTGTCGTATACAGAGTTTGTATTAACGTGTACAGATTTAGTATTGTCCTATATAGAGTTTGTATTGTTCTGTACAGAGTACGTATTGTCCTATACAGAGTTAGCATTGTCGTATACAGAGTTAGAATTGTCCTATACAGAGTTAGTATTGTCGTATACAGAGTTAGTATTGTTCTATACATAGAACGTATTATCCTATACAGAGATAATATTGTCGTATACAGAGTTAGTAATGTCGTATATAGAGATAGTATTGACTTATATATAGTTAGAATTGTCCTATACAGAGTTAGTGTTGTCCTATACAGTGTTAGTATTGTCGTATATAGTTTTAGTATTGTTTTATACAGAGTTATTATTGTCCTATACAGAGTTAGTATTATCGTATGCAGAATAAGTATTGTGGTATACAGAGTTAGTATTGTGGTATACAGAGTTAGTATTGTCGTATATGGAGTTAGTATTTTACCATACACACTTAGTATTATCGTATACGGAGTTAGTATTGTCCTCTACAGAATGAATATTGTGGTATACAGAGTTAGTATTATCGTATGCAGAGTTCGTATTGTGCTATACAGAGTTAGTATTGTCGTATATAGAGTTAGTATTATCGTATGCAGAGTAAGTATTGTGCTATACAAAGTTGGTATTGTCGTATACAGAGTTAGTATTGTCGTATACAGAGTTAGTATTGTCGTATACAGGGTTAATATTGTCGTATAAAGTATTCGTATCGTCCTATGCACAATTAGTATTGTCCTATACAGAGTAGGTATTGTTCTATACAGAGTTACTATCGTTTAATACAGAGTTAGTATTGTTGTATACAGAGTTAGTATTGTCGTATATAGAGTTAGTATTGTCCTCGACATAGTCAATATTGTCCAATACAGAGTTAGTATTATCGTATACAGAGTTAGTCTTGTCGTATATAGAGATAGTATTGTGCTATACAGAGTAAGTATTGTCCTATACAGAGTTAATATTTTTGTTTACAGAGATAGCATTGTTTTATACAGAATTAGTATTGTCTTACACAGATATATTATTGTCGTATACAGAGTTTGTATTGTGCTATACAGCGCTTGTATTGTTCTATACAGAGTTAGTATTGTCCTATACAGAGTTCCTATTGTTCTATACAGAGTTAGTATTGTCCTATACATAGTTAGTATTGTCCTATACAGAGTTAGCATTGTCCTATACAGAGTTAATATTGCGGTATAAAGAGTTAGTGTTGTCCTATACAGAGTTAGTATTGTCGTATACAGAGTTAGTATACTGGAGTAGGCTATTTATAATAAATGTTTTACCAGTTATAATCAGGTGCAGCACTTTACCATAAGTTACTATAAAGACTTAGTATTGTTTTATAGAGATTTAGTATTTTCTTATACAGAGTTAGTATTGTCCTTTTCAAAGTTAGTATTGTCGTATACATAGTTAGTATTATCGTATACAGAGTTAGTATTGTCTTTTTCAGAGTTACTATTGTCGTATACATAGTTAGTATTATCGTATAAAGAGATAGTATTGTCGTATATAGAGAAAGAATTGACCTATACATAGTTAGTATTGTCCTATACAGAGTTAGGTATTGTCTTATACAGTGTTAGTATTGTCGTATACAGAGTTCGTATTGTCCTATACAGAGTTAGTATTGTGCTATACAGCGTTTGTATTGTCCTATAGAGAGTTAGTATTGTCCTATAGAGAGTTAGTATTGTTTTATACAGAGTTAGTATTGTCGTATACAGAGTTAGAATTGTCCTATATAGAGTTAGTATTGTCCTATACAGAGTTAGTATTATCGTATGCAGAGTTCGAATTGTACTATACAGCGTTTGTATTGTCGTATACAGAGCTAATATTGTCGTATACAGAGTTCGTATTGTCCTATACAGAGTTAGTATTGTGGTATACAGTGTTAGTAGTGTTTTATATAAAGTTAGTATTGTCGTATATAGAGATAGTATTGTGCTATACAGAGTTAGTATTGTCCTATACACAGTTAGTATTCTCGTATACAGAGTTAGTATTGTCGTATACAGAGTTAGAATTGTCCTGTAGAGAGTTAGTATTATCGTATGCAGAGTTCGTATTGTACTATACAGCGTTTGTATTGTCCTATACAGAGCTAGTATTGTCCTATACAGGGTTCGTATTGTCATATACAGAGTTAGTATTGTGGTATACAGTGTTAGTATTGTTTTATATAAAGTTAGTATTGTCGTATTCAGAGTTAGTATTGTTCTATACAGAGTTAGTATTGTCCTATACATAGTTAGTATTGTCGTATACAGAGTTAGTATTGTCGTATATGGAGATAGTATTGACCTATACATAGTTAGCATTGTCGTATACAGAGTTAGTATTGTCGTATACAGAGTTAGTATTGTCTGATACAGAGTTAGTATTGTCGTATACAGAGTTAGTATCGTCGTATATAGAGATAGTATTGACCTATACATAGTTAGCATTGTCGTATACACAGTTAGTATTGTCTGATACAGAGTTAGTATTGTCCTATACAGAGTTAGTATTGTCGTATATAGAGATAGTATTGACCTATACATAGTTAGCATTGTCGTATACACAGTTAGTATTGTCCTATACAGAGTTAGTATTGTCCTATACAGAGTTCCTATTGTTCTATACAGAGTTAGTATTGTCCTATACATAGTTAGTATTGTCCTATACAGAGTTAGCATTGTCCTATACAGAGTTAATATTGCGGTATAAAGAGTTAGTGTTGTCCTATACAGAGTTAGTATTGTCGTATACAGAGTTAGTATACTGGAGTAGGCTATTTATAATAAATGTTTTACCAGTTATAATCAGGTGCAGCACTTTACCATAAGTTACTATAAAGACTTAGTATTGTTTTATAGAGATTTAGTATTTTCTTATACAGAGTTAGTATTGTCCTTTTCAAAGTTAGTATTGTCGTATACATAGTTAGTATTATCGTATACAGAGTTAGTATTGTCTTTTTCAGAGTTACTATTGTCGTATACATAGTTAGTATTATCGTATAAAGAGATAGTATTGTCGTATATAGAGAAAGAATTGACCTATACATAGTTAGTATTGTCCTATACAGAGTTAGGTATTGTCTTATACAGTGTTAGTATTGTCGTATACAGAGTTCGTATTGTCCTATACAGAGTTAGTATTGTGCTATACAGCGTTTGTATTGTCCTATAGAGAGTTAGTATTGTCCTATAGAGAGTTAGTATTGTTTTATACAGAGTTAGTATTGTCGTATACAGAGTTAGAATTGTCCTATATAGAGTTAGTATTGTCCTATACAGAGTTAGTATTATCGTATGCAGAGTTCGAATTGTACTATACAGCGTTTGTATTGTCGTATACAGAGCTAATATTGTCGTATACAGAGTTCGTATTGTCCTAGACAGAGTTAGTATTGTGGTATACAGTGTTAGTAGTGTTTTATATAAAGTTAGTATTGTCGTATATAGAGATAGTATTGTGCTATACAGAGTTAGTATTGTCCTATACACAGTTAGTATTCTCGTATACAGAGTTAGTATTGTCGTATACAGAGTTAGAATTGTCCTATACAGAGTTAGTATTATCGTATGCAGAGTTCGTATTGTACTATACAGCGTTTGTATTGTCCTATACAGAGCTAGTATTGTCCTATACAGGGTTCGTATTGTCATATACAGAGTTAGTATTGTGGTATACAGTGTTAGTATTGTTTTATATAAAGTTAGTATTGTCGTATTCAGAGTTAGTATTGTTCTATACAGAGTTAGTATTGTCCTATACATAGTTAGTATTGTCGTATACAGAGTTAGTATTGTCGTATATAGAGATAGTATTGACCTATACATAGTTAGCATTGTCGTATACAGAGTTAGTATTGTCGTATACAGAGTTAGTATTGTCTGATACAGAGTTAGTATTGTCGTATACAGAGTTAGTATCGTCGTATATAGAGATAGTATTGACCTATACATAGTTAGCATTGTCGTATACACAGTTAGTATTGTCTGATACAGAGTTAGTATTGTCCTATACAGAGTTAGTATTGTCGTATATAGAGATAGTATTGACCTATACATAGTTAGCATTGTCGTATACACAGTTAGTATTGTCCTATACAGAGTTAGTATTGTCGGACACAGAGTTAGTATTGTCTGATACAGAGTTAGTATTGTCGTATAGAGTGTTAGTATTGTCGTATATAGAGTTAGTATTGTCTGATACAGAGTTAGTATTGTCGTATTCAGAGTTAGTATCGTCTGATACAGAGTTAGTATTGTCGTATAGAGAGTTAGTATTGTCGTATACAGAGTTAGTATTGTCTGATACAGAGTTAGTATTGTCGTATTCAGAGTTAGTATTGTCGTATACAGTTAGTATTGCCGTATACAGAGTTAGTATTGTCCTATACAGAGTTAGTATTATCGTATGCAGAGTTCGTATTGTGCTATACAGAGTTAGTATTGTCGTATACAGAGTTAGTTTTGTCGAATTCAGTGTTCGTATTGTCCTTTACAGAGAACGTATTATTTTATACAGAGATAGTATTGTCATATACAGAGTAGGTATTGTTCCATACAGAGTTAGTATTGTTCTATACAATGTTGGTATTGTCCTATACAGTGTTAGTATTATCGTATACAGAGTAGGTATTGTCGTATACAGAGTCAGTATTGTTTTATATTGAGTTAGTATTGTCGTATGGAGAGTTATTATTGACCTTTCCAGAGTGTGTATTCTCGAATACAGAAATAATTTTGTCCTATACAGAGTTAGTATTTTCCTATATAGTGTTGGTATTTTCGTAGACAGAGTTAATATTGTCGTTTCCAGAGTTAGTATTGTCGTTTCCAGAGTTAGTATTGTCGTATACAGCGTTTGTATTGTCCTATACAGAGTTAGTATTTTCGTATACAGAGTTAGTATTGTCGTATATAGAGTTAGTATTGTCGTATATAGAGTTAGTTTTGTCGTATTCAGAGTTAGTATTGTCTTATACAGTTAGTATTTTCTTGTAGAGAGTTAGTATTGCCGTATACAGAGTTAGTATTGTTCTATACAGAGTTAGTATTGTTCTATACAGAGTTAGTATTGTTCTATACAGAGTTAGCATTGTCCTATAGAGAGTTAGTATTGTCGTATACAAAGTTAGTATTTTCTTGTAGAGAGTTAGTATTGCCGTATACACAGTTAGTATTATCCTATACAGAGTTAGTATTTTCTTGTACAGAGTTAGTATTGTCCTATACAGAGTTAGTATTGTTCTATACAAAGTTAGTATTGTCCTATAGAAAGTTAGTATTGTCGTAGACAGAGTTAGTATTGTCCTATACAGAGTTAGTATTGTCCTATACAGAGTTAGTATTGTCGTATACAGAGTTAGTATTTTCGTAAACAGAGTTAGTATTGTGCATATACAGAGTTAGTACAATCATTACTTTACTTAGAAAAGGAAATGAACAGAAACAGTTTCATGGCGACCTGTTCCTAAAGTAGAACTTCGAATCCATTATTAATAACAACTCTATCTATTTCACTGAATAATGTAACGTTTTTCTTTGAATTAGGTGGTTTGATATTACTTTATGTAATATCCCTCTGTCTGTCCCTCACACATTGTTGGTGAACTGGAAAATGAAGATTTATTGATCATTGAAAAACAAAAAAACACGATACTTAACGAACTTGCAAGCTATCAGCACGTTCTATATCGATCCGTTTCCCACCGAAATCAATCGCTGGGGTTCCTCAAGCCGTTTTCACTCTTTAAATATACATATCACTCGTCCTTTGACAGCGCTAATCACAAGCCATCTAAATTTATAAAGTACGAACAGGAAGCAGTATGAAGAATCAAACGAGTTCGGTTGGAAATTGTGACGTCAGCACGAACGTACTTTCTAATTATTAAGAGGCTCTGATGACTTCGAGATTTCATAGCTTTGAGACGGTATTACTTAAAGAACACATACATGTGGACTCCATTTGAATGGAAAATGTGTGCAATCCTTTGGACAGCGGTCATTATGTGTCGGGAGCTCACTTGAGATACTGATTCATTTCTTTGAGACGATTTCTATCTCTTTGTATAGACACGCCTATGTATGTATACTATAGAGTTAGATATTTACATACACGTGGCATCTAGGGTCTATATGCCATAAATACGATGCTCGCTGAGTAACATTATTCTTGCATACTTCAAGCTCAGAACAAGTACAGAATGAAGAAAAGAAAGAGAGACAGATGAAACTGACTTTACCGTTTAATTTGTTTCTGAATGTACACGTGCATGTAAATTAGGCCTATCTGTCGGTGCTTGTAAGTTGAAAGCCCTGGTGTATAATTGAAGCACTCGACTTCATTTGGAGTGTAACCTTCCTCTTTGTTTTGTTTTTTATAGTTCATCTTTTCTTCTGCAATTAATGAAGAACCATTACAGCACCCTCTATTTTTATTGTTATACTTTATTACACGTGTTTTCGTTTTCTGTTTTAACAGCTTGCCTTTTCTTTAGTTACTGTCATATGTATTGTGCTAAGCCTACTCCTTCATCACTATGGTTTTGTATAAGTATCATTTTGGTGAGACTAAGTTCCAAAAGAGTGGTTTTCATTTTATCAAACCTGTTACTCCCTATTTATAACGTCGCCCTCACTTCACGTGAACGGTGGTGCTTTCCTATTTATAACTTGACTGTCACACGGTGGTTATACAACATCTATACCAGTTCTAATTTCAATAGTAAAATGATTGAATAATTTTGCTCTTTACAGATTACAATACCTCATTGTTTAATGGGGTTCTACCACTTGTGTTTTTTTCTCTTGTGTATTGTTATTTATATATTCTGACATTGTCATAGAGCAGTCAATTCGAATTTCGTGATTTTAAAGTTACAGTATATCTGTGATATACAGCCAGTTTGTCTCAGCTGTTACATTTAGTGATTGTTTCTCTGTCAATTTTAATTTGGTTTTAAACTTATTATTTTCGTTGTTATATCATGGTATATTTTATCCTTTGGGATGATATTCAAGCTAATAATATTCTCGGCTATATCTTTGGGATGGTATGCGGTATCATGATTATACTCAATAATCATACATGTGTTTATTAATATCTAACTTAAAGTGTTAAGAAACGCAGAAAGTTACGTAACCAATATTCAGATGGATAGAACGTAGCACATGGTGGTAACAGTCATATATTATTTAATGTATTTCGGTTTCTCTGCATTAAATGTAACTAGCACGTCAACGTTGCTCATAATTAGTGAAACTCTACACATATTGATCAGACATTTATCATAGATGTAAACTTTAAGTAATTCTACCATTAATTCGAATTAAGCAATCGATAGCTGTGTTTCCTTGTAGAACCACATATACAAACACATAAGCAATCTTTCCGTGTAAGTTCTGACGTCACATACTTATATACTTTCTTCAAATTAGGCTGTGCGTGTGTACCTCTCGTGCACTTCTGGACAATGCTATGTGCTGAAAGTGACACTGGACCTTGATTAATGGCGAGAATATGGTAGAACCCTATGTTAGGACAATCTGATTGAACTCAAAGCTGTACACGAAACTCTACCATGTAATAGCCTGAACTAAATATATAAACACAGACTCACACAGCTTCGGCTCTTTCTCCTAAGTTTTTCGTGACAAATGTCGAACTGATGTTCGTGTTAACTGTATATTAAATTTACCGAAAAAATGGTAAAACAACATTACTTGAACGGTAACAGTTTTCCACACTATTGATACACGCACAAAGTGAAAATTACTTATCCATCTGTGTTTGTCAGTTTCTTTATTTAAATATCTATCTGTCTGTTCATCCGACTACATAAATATATATCTAGAGTTGAAACAACTTATAATTATGGACATTATGTATTTGTGACTCATACGTGGTAGTAAATTGTAAAACATCACGTCAGAAGATTGTTAATAAATAATTTCTATCCAACACTGGAACCATTAGGTCACGACGTTATTAACAAACAGTGTCTATTCAACACTGCAATCATTAGGTCACAAGACAGTTAATAAACAGTTGCTATTCAACACTAGAATCATTAGGTTACAAGACAGTTAATAAACAGTTGCTATTCAACACTAGAATCATTAGGTTACAAGACAGTTAATAAACAGTTGCTATTCAACACTAGAATCATTAGGTTACAAGACAGTTAATAAACAGTTGCTATTCAACACTAGAATCATTAGGTTACAAGACAGTTAATAAACAGTTGCTATTCAACACTAGAATCATTAGGTTACAAGACAGTTAATAAACAGTTGCTATTCAACACTAGAATCATTAGGTTACAAGACAGTTAATAAACAGTTGCTATTCAACACTAGAATCATTAGGTTACAAGACAGTTAATAAACAGTTGCTATTCAACACTAGAATCATTGGGTTACAAGACAGTTAATAAACAGTTGCTATTCAACACTAGAATCATTAGGTTACAAGACAGTTAATAAACAGTTGCTATTCAACACTAGAATCATTAGGTTACAAGACGGTTAATAAACAGTTTCTATTCAACACTAGAATCATTGGGTTACAAGACAGTTAATAAACAGTTTCTATTCAACACTAGAATCATTGGGTTACAAGACAGTTAATAAACAGTTGCTATTCAACACTAGAATCATTAGGTTACAAGACAGTTAATAAACAGTTTCTATTCAACACTAGAATCATTGGGTTACAAGACAGTTAATAAACAGTTTCTATTCAACACTAGAATCATTAGGTTACAAGACAGTTAATAAACAGTTTCTATTCAACACTAGAATCATTAGGTTACAAGACAGTTAATAAACAGTTTCTATTCAACACTAGAATCATTAGGTTACAAGACAGTTAATAAACAGTTGCTATTCAACACTAGAATCATTAGGTTACAAGACAGTTAATAAACAGTTGCTATTCAACACTGCAATCATTAGGTTACAAAACTGTTAATAAACAGTTGCTATTCAACACTGCAATCATTAGGTTACAAGACAGTTAATAAACAGTTGCTATTCAACACTAGAATCATTAGGTTACAAGACAGTTAATAAACAGTTGCTATTCAACACTAGAATCATTGGGTTACAAGACGGTTAATAAACAGTTGCTATTCAACACTAGAATCATTAGGTTACAAGACAGTTAATAAACAGTTGCTATTCAACACTAGAATCATTAGGTTACAAGACAGTTAATAAACAGTTGCTATTCAACACTAGAATCATTAGGTTACAAGACAGTTAATAAACAGTTGCTATTCAACACTGCAATCATTAGGTTACAAAACTGTTAATAAACAGTTGCTATTCAACACTGCAATCATTAGGTTACAAGACAGTTAATAAACAGTTGCTATTCAACACTAGAATCATTAGGTTACAAGACAGTTAATAAACAGTTGCTATTCAACACTAGAATCATTAGGTTACAAGACAGTTAATAAACAGTTGCTATTCAACACTAGAATCATTAGGTTACAAGACAGTTAATAAACAGTTGCTATTCACACTGGAGTCATTAGGTTACAAGACAGTTAATAAACAGTTGCTATTCAACACTGCAATCATTAGGTTACAAGACAGTTAATAAACAGTTGCTATTCAACACTGCAATCATTAGGTTACAAGACAGTTAATAAACAGTTGCTATTCAACACTAGAATCGCTTTCTCATGTATGATATTCAGATAATAGATAATAATGACTTTTTCTAAAAGTAGATTTTGGACAAGATCAGTAAGTGTTTATTAGAAAAGAAAGTAAATTGGTTAAATAATATTGTCGTAAGGTCTGTAAAGTGTTTTGGTAACATGATAGTGAATTATTTGGATTCATTGAGTTCCATATGTTTTGAATTTGTTTTTGTATGTGTATGATAAATATTATTTTTTTCTTGTTTTTAATGTTATTTTTGTATGGTTTTGTAACCTTTAACTTTAAGCATGAGTTCTAAAAGCTAATGTAGTTAGTTAACAATTGTCTGCACTTCAATCGGTATATTATAGATTTTTTATAACTCTCATTTGTAAAATTCACGAATTCTCTCGTAAGTTACCTTTTAATCCGTGATTTAACGTGATTACGACTTCCAAAGGTCTCTCTAGACAAGAGCAAGCCGCCATTGTTTTTTTAGCCTAATATAAAAAAGGCATGGTCCAACTAGACTTGTTTCGTCTACATGTCTCCTTAATAGTATTATTTTCCCTTCAATATTTATTTTCATTCTTGGTGATCTATGATTTATATTGAAATTGATTAAATTAGATTTTTCCCCTCTTTAATTCAATATAACCGCAGAAAACAACAGTATCAAGGACTCTACAGCTTCTGTTACTTTTGTTTCACATCCACAAGTCCACTTAGGATGCACAACAATTACTTTATATTAGTCTGCAAGTATGAGTAATGCAACGTGGAAATTGGTGATCTTGTGCATGAAGCAAGTGAATTTGTGTGGTGTTACTTAAGTTACATTGAAAACGGGACAAAACAAAACCATGAAAGACAGTTAGTAAGAGTGGATAAATTAATATTTAATTTGGCAAAAAATGTGAAAATATGAGATTGTGTTCTCACTGTCCAGACAGACTCTAAACCGGAATATGGACCAGTCAAGACAGACTTTAAACAGGGATATGAACCAGTCAAGACAGACTCTAAACAGGGATATGAACCAGTCAAGACAGACTCTAAACAGGGAAATGGACCAGTCAAGACAGACTCTAAACAGGGATATGGACTAGTCAAGACAGACTCTAAACAGGAATATGGACCAGTCAAGACAGACTCTAAACAGAAATATGGACCAGTCAAGACAGACTCTAAACAGGAATATGTACCAGTCAAGACAGACTCTAAACAGGAATATGGAACAGTGAAGACAGGCTCTATACAGGGATATGAATCAGTCAAGACAGACTCTAAACAGGAATATGGACCAGTCAAGACAGACTCTAAACAGAAATATGGACCAGTCAAGACAGACTCTAAACAGGAATATGGACCAGTCAAGACAGACTCTAAACAGGGATATGAATCAGTCAAGACAGACTCTAAACAGGAATATGTACCAGTCAAGACAGACTCTAAACAGGAATATGTACCAGTCAAGACAGACTCTAAACAGGAATATGGAACAGTGAAGACAGGCTCTATACAGGGATATGAATCAGTCAAGACTGAGCCTAAACAGGGATATGGACCAGTCAAGAAGACTATAAACAGGGATATGGACCAATGACGACAGACTCTAAACAGGGATATGAATCAGTCAAGACAGACTCTAAACAGGGATATGGACCAGCCAAAACAGATTCTAAACAGGGATATGGACCAGTCAAGACAGACTCTAAACAGGAATATGGAACAGTGAAGACAGACTCTATAGAGGGATATGGACTAGTCAAGACAGACTCTAAACAGGGATATGGACCAGTCAAGACAGACTCTAAACAGGGATATGAATCAGTCAAGACAGACTCTAACAGGAATATGGACCAGTCAAGACAGACTCTAAACAGGAATATGGAACAGTGAAGACAGACTCTATACAGGGATATGGACCAGTCAAGACTGACTCTAAACAGGAATATGGACCAGTCAAGACAGACTCTAAACAGCAATATGGACCAGTCAAGACAGACTCTAAACAGGGATATGAATCAGTCAAGACAGACTCTAAACAGGAATATGTACCAGTCAAGACAGACTCTAAACAGGAATATGGAACAGTGAAGACAGGCTCTATACAGGGATATGAATCAGTCAAGACAGACTCTAAACAGGAATATGGACCAGTCAAGACAGACTCTAAACAGAAATATGGACCAGTCAAGACAGACTCTAAACAGGAATATGGACCAGTCAAGACAGACTCTAAACAGGGATATGAATCAGTCAAGACAGACTCTAAACAGGAATGTGTACCAGTCAAGACAGACTCTAAACAGGAATATGTACCAGTCAAGACAGACTCTAAACAGGAATATGGAACAGTGAAGACAGGCTCTATACAGGGATATGAATCAGTCAAGACTGAGCCTAAACAGGGATATGGACCAGTCAAGAAGACTATAAACAGGGATATGGACCAATGAAGACAGACTCTAAACAGGGATATGAATCAGTCAAGACAGACTCTAAACAGGGATATGGACCAGCCAAAACAGATTCTAAACAGGGATATGGACCAGTCAAGACAGACTCTAAACAGGAATATGGAACAGTGAAGACAGACTCTATAGAGGGATATGGACTAGTCAAGACAGACTCTAAACAGGGATATGGACCAGTCAAGACAGACTCTAAACAGGGATATGAATCAGTCAAGACAGACTAACAGGAATATGGACCAGTCAAGACAGACTCTAAACAGGAATATGGAACAGTGAAGACAGACTCTATACAGGGATATGGACCAGTCAAGACTGACTCTAAACAGGAATATGGACCAGTCAAGACAGACTCTAAACAGTGAGATGGACCAGTCAAGACAGACTGTAAACAGTGATATGGACCAGTCAAAACAGACTCTAAACAGGAATATGGACCAGTCAAGACAGACTCTATACAGGGATATGGACCAGTCAAGACAGACTCTATACAGGGATATGTACCAGTCAAGCAAGTCTCTAAACAGGGATGTGGACCAATGAAGACATATTCTAAATAGGGCTATGGACCAGTCAAGACTGACTCTGAACAGAAATATGGACCAGTCAAGAAGACCCTAAACAGGAATATGGACCAGTGAAGACAGACTCTATACAGGGATATGTACCAGTCAAGAAAGACTCTAAACAGGGATATGGACAAGTCAAGACAGACTCTAAACAGGGATATGGACCAGTGAAGACAGACTAAAAGTGATGTGGACCAGTCAAGACAGACACTGAACATGGATATGGACCAGTCAAGACAGACTATAAACAAGGATATGGACCAGTCACGACAGACTCTAAACAGGGATATGTACCAGTCTAGACACACTTTAAACAGGGATATGGACCGATGAAGGCAGACTCTAAACAAAAATATGGACCGATGAAGGCAGACTCTAAACAAAGATATGGAGCAGTCAAGACTGACTCTGAACAGGAATATGGACCAGTCAAGAAGACTCTAAACAGTGATATGGATCAGTCAAAACAGACTCTAAACAGGAATATGGACCAGTCAAGACAGACTATAAACCGGGATATGGACCAGTGAAGACAGACTCTAAACAAGGATATGGACCAGTGAAGTCAGACTCTAAACAGGAATATGAACCAGTGAAGACAGACTATAAACAGGGATAAGGAACAGTGAAGACAGGCTCTATACAGGGATATGAATCAGTCAAGACTGACTCTAAACAGGAATATGGACCAGTCAAGACAGACTCTAAACAGTGATATGGACCAGTCAAAACAGACTCTAAACAGGGATATGGACTAGTCAAGATAGACTCTAAACAGGAATATGGACCAGTCAAGACAGACTATAAACAGGGATATGAATCAGTCAAGACAGACTCTAAACAGGGATAAGGACCAGTCAAAACAGACTCTAAACAGGGATATGAATCAGTCAAGACAGACTCTAACAGGAATATGAATCAGTCAAGACTGACTCTAAACAGGGATATGGACCAGTGAAGACAGACCCTAAACAGTGATATGGACCATCAAGACAGACTCTATACAGGGATAGGAACCAGTCATCAGAGATTCTGAACAGGGATATGGACCAATGAAGACAGACTCTAAACAGGGATGTGGACAGATGAAGACAGACTCTAAACAAGGATATGGACCAGTGAAGTCAGACTCTAAACAGGAATATGGACCAGTGAAGACAGACTCTAAACAGGGATATGAATCAGTGAAGACAGACTCTAACAGGAATATGGACCAGTCAAGACAGACTCGAAACAGGGATATGGACTAGTCAAGATAGACTCTAAACAGGGATATGAACCAGTGAAGACAGACTCTAAACAGGGATATGAATCAGTCAAGACAGACTCTATACAGGGATATGTACCAGTAAAGCAAGTCTCTAAACAGGGATGTGGACCAATGAAGACATATTCTAAATAGGGATATGGACCAGTCAAGACTGACTCTGAACAGAAATATGGACCAGTCAAAAGAGACTCTAAAGAGGAGGGTGGACTAGTCAAGACTGACTCCAAACAGGATTATGAATGAGTCAAGACAGACTCTAAACAGGAATATGGACCAGTCAAGACAGACTCTATACAGGGATATGTACCAGTAAAGCAAGTCTCTAAACAGGGATGTGGACCAATGAAGACATATTCTAAATAGGGATATGGACCAGTCAAGACTGACTCTGAACAGAAATATGGACCAGTCAAGAAGACTCTAAACAGGGATATGGACCAGTCAAGACAGACTCTAAACAGGAATATGGAACAGTGAAGACAGAATCTATAGAGGGATATGGACTAGTCAAGACAGACTCTAAACAGGGATATAGACAAGTCAAGACAGACTCTAAACAGGGATATGGACCAGTGAAGACAGACTAAAAGTGATGTGGACCAGTCAAGACAGACTCTAAACAGGGATATGGACCAGTCAAGACAGACTCTAAACAGGGATATGTACCAGTCTAGACACACTCTAAACAGGGATATGGACCGATGAAGGCAGACTCTAAACAGGGATATGGACCAGTGAAGACAGACTCTAAACAGGGATATGAATCAGTCAAGACAGACTCTAAACTGGAAAATAGACCAGTCAAAACAGACTCTAAACAGTGATATGGACCAGTCAAAAGTGACTCTAAAGAGGAGGGTGGACTAGTCAAGACTGACTCAAAACAGGGATATGAATGAGTCAAGACAGACTCTAAACAGGAATATGGACCAGTCAAGACAGTCTCTATACAGGGATATGTACCAGTCAAGCAAGTCTCTAAACAGGGATGTGGACCAGTGAAGACATATTCTAAATAGGGCTATGGACCAGTCAAGACTGACTCTGAACAGAAATATGGACCAGTCAAGAAGACCCTAAACAGGAATATGGACCAGTGAAGACAGACTCTATACAGGGATATGTACCAGTCAAGAAAGACTCTAAACAGGGATATGGACAAGTCAAGACAGACTCTAAACAGGGATTTGGACCAGTGAAGATAGACTAAAAGTGATGTGGACCAGTCAAGACAGACTCTGAAGATGGATATGGACCAGTCAAGACAGACTCTAAACAAGAATATGGACCAGTCACGACAGACTCTAAACAGGGATATGTACCAGTCTAGACACACTTTAAACAGGGATATGGACCGATGAAGGCAGACTCTAAACAAAAATATGGACCGATGAAGGCAGACTCTAAACAAAGATATGAAGCAGTCAAAACTGACTCTGAACAGGAATATGGACCAGTCAAGAAGACTCCAAACAATATATGGACCAGTCAAAACAGACTCTAAACAGAAATATGGACCAGTCAAGACAGACTATAAACAGGGATATGGACCAGTGAAGACAGACTCTAAACAAGGATATGGACCAGTGAAGACAGATTTTAAACAGGGAAATGAACCAGTCATGACAGACTCTAAACAGGAATATGGACCACTCAAGACAGACTTTATACAGGGTTTTGGACCAGTCAAGACAGACTCTAAACAGGGATGTGGACCGATAAAGGCAGACTCTAAACAGGGATATGAACCAGTCAAGACAGATTCTACACAGGGATATGGACCAGTCAAGACATTCTAAATAGGGATATGGGCAAGTCGATTCAAACTCTAAACAGGGATATGGACCAGTCAAGACAGACTTTAAACAGGGATATGGACCAGTCAAGACAAACTCTAAATAGGAATATGGACCATTAAGACAGACTCTATACAGGGATAGGGACTAGTCAACAGAGATTCTGAACAGGGATATGGACCAATGAAGACAGACTCTAAACAGGAATATGGACTAGTCAAGACTGACTTTAAACAGGGATATGAATGAGTCAAGACAGACTCTAAACAGGAATATGGACTAGTCAAGACTGACTCCAAACAGGGATATGAATGAGTCAAGACAGACTCTAAACAGGAATATGGACCAGTCAAGACAGTCTCTATACAAGGATATGTACTAGTCAAGAAAGACTCTAAACAGGGATATGTCCAGTGAAGACAGACTCTAAACAGGGATATGGACCAGTAAGACAGACTAAAAGTGATGTGGACCAGTCAAGGCAAACTCTGAACAGGGATATGGTCCAGTCAAGACAGACTCTAAACAGGAATATGGACCAGTCAAGACAGACTCTATACAGGGATATGTACTAGTCAAGAAAGACTCTAAACAGGGATATGACCAGTGAAGACAGACTCTAAACAGGGATATGGACTAGTCAAGGCAGACTCTAGACAGAGATGTGGACCGATGGAGGCAGACTCCAAACAAAGATATGGACCGATGAAGGCAGACTCTAAACAAAGATATGGAGCAGTCAAGGCAGACTTTTTTTCTAGTGACCATGTGACTTGTCACTATACAATTCTGCTAATGTCTTTATCTAGTGACCATGTGACTTGTCACTATACAATTTTACTAATGTCTTTATGTAGTGACCATGTGACTTGTCACTATACAATTCTACTAATGTGTTTTTCTAGTGATCATGTGACTTGTCACTAGACAATTCTACTGATGTATTTTTCTAGTGACCATGTGACTTGTTACTATACGATTCTACTGATGTATTTATCTAGTGACCATGTGACTTGTCACTATACAATTCTACTAATGCAGCCAATGGAACATTATTGAGAAAAATAGTCACAAAATTTTATCAGACTTAACCAACTCTAATATGAAAGACCCATCCACGGTTGGTTCGACAAAACCGTATTACGTACACAAGACCCATCAAACCCAGATCCATCTCTCCAACAATAATAATGATTAGCGAATTTTAACCGAACAAATTATGTTGGTACCTCGATTACGGGGCTGTCATTAAAGTCGATGCTGCATAGTGATGAGTGGTCTGTGGGCTACAGTCTACATGTACGATTTTATAGTGCGCAGCTGTTTTTTTGTATAGCAGCTAAAGTATAAATTTTTATTGAAGATTTTTCGTGTGATACGTTGTGTGATACACAGAAATTTGTCGGATTAAATAATTTCTCCTGTTTTTGTTTGTTATTGTTGTTGTAAACTTATGAAAAACGAAATATGCTTCAACCAATTTTACATGCCAAAAACATGTTAATAAGTAGTGGGACTTCGAAAACGAAACTATCAGTATAACTATTGATCCAATATTCACACAGATGTCGCTGTATGCATTTGCGGTTGTGAAATTAACCGCGATCAATGACGGTTATATTTTTCAATATTTGTCTATCACGTATGGTTAATTTATCAAACAGATGTCAGAGAACATTTGTCTGTGTATGTGTATAGAAATGACATATAAACAGTAATATCTTTCACAGAAAACCGTTATATATTATGGGTTATGTTTACGCTAATAGAATGGCATAGGACGGTTGTAAGGATCAAACCAGAATATCACGTGGAAGGGGCAGACTAGTTGATGTGTATTTATTATTAAACTTCGCTGCTCTAAAGGCTAAACTGTAAGAGAAACAAGCATTAATACTAGCGTCACGTGACCCTAGTTATGATTTATTTAGTCTTCGCGTTGTTCTCACGGCAGATTCCACTTTCAAGATTTCGTGGTGAGTTTAGGGTTAACTCTGTGTCCAGCTATACACGTGGCGTGACTCCATCAATGCTAGGTGACATGGTTATACGTAGTAGCCCCGCCTACAGTCTAAATACACTTTCACGTGCAGCAACCAGTCATCGAAGCCAATTAACAGTTACAGAACAGTTTAGAGACCAGTGTATCATAAGGACGGTTACCACAGTTTTGTAAGCTTTGCACAGCATATATTCACACAGTACATAGAAAAGTTACCAGGTTTGCGTTATTATATGCATTTTCATATCAACACACGTATGACGTTAGCTGTTCGAAAGCTTTATTTTAAACTGTAAATGAACGTTAGTTTTCTTATAACGTGAACATCTATTGTAATCATGGGTTTTAGGAACGTTGCGGAGATGTGCTGGCTTTGTGATCGCCTTTAATTACATAGACTGGAATTTTGATATACTGGGGCATCACGCATGCCTAATACAAAACAAAAATATGTCCGTGGTAATAGTATACGCTGTATATCTTTCAGTACGTTTTAAAATATAATTGACAAGTTTTTCTACTTAACAATGATAATCTGTTTAACCATCATGTTAGTTATTTAGGGGTACTCTGTTTAACTATCATGTTAGCTATTTAGGGGTATTCTGTTTAACTATCATGTCAGTTATTTAGGGTATGTTTAAACCCAGTCAGGGTTTCGTAGTTTTTGTGTTCCTTTGTATGTTGTAGATCAGACACAATAGGCCATCTTCTATGCGCACCTCCCGGAATCGAACCTTGAATTCTAGTGTTACAAGTCCGTACACTATCCTCCCATGGGGACTCTTTATATTGGTCAACGACTTTATTGTTTATAAACTGGTGCCTGATTTAGGTATATAAGAAGAGTGCGGAAAGATTCAACAGAAGATGAACCTTGAATTCTAGTGTTACAAGTCCGTACACTATCCTCCCATGGGGACTCTTTATATTGGTCAACGACTTTATTGTTTATAAACTGGTGCCTGATTTATGTATATAAGAAGAGTACGGAAAGATGTGAAAAACATCTGATGTAGAAGAACGTGAAGAGAATTAAATCCTGAAGATTACACATTAATGAACATGAAACGAACGAAAAAAACAAAATGGCCGACCTTCTGGTGAATACTTCTCCCCCCAACATTTTTAATCCGTGTGCAGAATGAATATTTTCATGTGCACCGGTACGGAAGTAATGTGCGGATGTGCGCTACCAGTTTTTTTTTTTGTGTGTGTGTGTGTGTGTGATGGTTTGTTTATTTATTTTTGAATTTCGCGTAAAGCTACACGAGAGCTATTCTGCTAGTCTTTAATTTACTCTCTTACCAACTGTTAGTGAGATTGACCGTCACATTATAACGCCACCACGGCTGAGAAAGCGAGCATGTTTGGTGTGACGAGGATTCGAACCCGTGACCCTCGGAGGTAGTGGTGGTATGTTTAGACTATCGAACCTGTCAGATTAGTAGGCTGCCTTGCAATGCCACCAGCTGGTTATTTGAGCTTTAGGCTCATCGACTGCCAGGGTTGTTAAGGCCATAAACATCTTGAGTCTCCTCAACGTTACCGAGAATGTGCGCGACCAGAATAATGAAGTGTGCAGCACTTGATTGGTTGTTGTGTGGCCGTGCAGGCTAGCGGAAACACTGCTTCTCTGCAGAATTAGATATTTTTAAGAATGATTTGAGAGGCTTCCTTGAGTGACGTCTTGTTTTTTATTATGGTTGGGATATCTCTTTATATACTTATGCGAACGAGACTGTCTTTCTAAACGTTGTTCAGCTGTATCCTCGTTAAGGAAATTTCTTTAACAATGGAGTGATTAATTATGTTAAGTACATTATCTCTGTGGAAAGTGAAGGTTTTCTAATGGTCGAAATGCTTTAGAATAAAGTCTAGTTCTTGACAACTGAAAAACAGCAAGGTTCCACTAACATTGAAATCTTTAATTTTAAAATAAGTAACAACAGAAGCTACACAGTTTCATTGCTTTTAAAGTAGGTTTTCGTTGGGCCTGGCATGGCCAAGCGTGTTAAGGCGTGCGACTCGTAATCTGAGGGTCGCGGGTTCGCATCCCCGTCGCGCCAAATATGCTCCCCCTTTCAGCCGTGGGGGCGTTATAATGTTACGGTCAATCCCACTATTCGTTGGTAAAAGAGTAGCCCAAGAGTTGGCGGTGGGTGGTGATGACTAGCTGCCTTCCCTCTCGTCTTACACTGCTAAATTAGGGATGGCTAGCACAGATAGCCCTCGAGTAGCTTTGTGCGAAATTAAAAAAAAAACAAAAAACAAAACAAGGTGTTCGTTGAGCGAAGTTGTTATGGAACCCGTTTCGATTCTAATGTTTCTGGAATACCGAAATGATGACGTCACCGTGATGCAGACAGTGGTGAAATCAGTAAAGTTTGTTTGTTTCAGAGGAAATCCAAATCCAGTTTTCTGCTGTGTCCACCGCGGAGAATCGAACCCCTTATTTTAGCGTGCTTAGTCCGTACACTTACAGCTACTTCTCGGGGGAACGCTTGTGAAGTTACCCTCGGACTTTGTTTCTCTCTATGAGCTATTCTTCAACACATTCTGATTTTTGATTATTGTTTCTGTTAATCCAGAATAAGTTAACTGAGGATATAAAAGTTTAAGGTTCCAGTAGCGATGTTTCGTGCTGTCAGCTCTTGGGGCGTTATAACTGTGACAGTCATTTTCACTATCCAAGTAAGTGTAGCTGTGTACGCCATGAGTGCTGCAGACTGCTCTCCTTTTGGTCAGCGGCTTTATACCAGAAATACCTGTGCCAACAACTTAAAACTTATAACTTTTTAACCCATGTAACGCATAATATGTTGTTTAGGCTTAAATACCAAATAACTGTAAACCAATCAATAGCCTTCTACTGGTATAGCGGTATGTTTACGGACTCACACTGTAAGGAACCGGGTTTCAGTACCCTTGGTAGGCAGAGCCTAGATAGCCCATTCTGTAGCTTTGTGTTTAATTTAATAAACAAACAATCTATTAATAATACACTCATTGTTTCGAATTTAAAGCGCCATCTAATATGAATTTATATTCTAAAGATAAATAAATAAAAATTCATTGTTGCGAATTTATACGCCCCCCCACTAGTACAGCGGTAAGTCTATGGATTTACAACGCTAAAATCAAGGGTTCGATTCACCTCGGTGAGCTCAGCAGATAGCCCGATGTGGCTTTGCTAAAAAAAAAAGAAGACATACACAAATTTAAGCGCCATCTAATATTAATCTTAAAGGTAAACAAATAAAACCTTTCACACACCAAAGTGAAATCACACTTGCGTACATATAGGCAGATAACCCTTAAATCTTTCAATAAAACAATTATTACCAGCTTAAAGAGAACACAAAATAAATCATACTATCTATTAATTGTTTCTTGTTGTTTCCTTAATATCGTGTATATATATATATATATAGGTTTTCGTTATATTGTAAATATAATTCTATAAAGAACGTCCGTCATTAGCTATATAAACTCATTATCACGATGAAATTATTTGAGGTTTGGTGGAGAAAACAATAACTATTAAAATCAAAGAACTATTATTTAAAAAAAAACCTTGCGGCGAAAACAACAACTATTAAGGAAAGAAACAAAACACCGCGCAAAACGAAGATGTGTATTTTTAATTAGTCGCGAAATTCCCTTATATGGGCAAAACGATGTCGCAAAATTTTAAATGAACAAAGTAATATCGTGATAGTGTTATTAGAGGAGCAAAACAAAGTCATAAAATGTCCTAACAAAACAAGGTCACGAGATATTCTAAGATATAGCTATGAAATGTCCTAACAAATCAACGTCACGAGATATCCTAAGATATAGCTATGAAATGTCCTAACAAAACAAGGTCACGAGATATCCTAAGATATAGCTATGAAATGTCCTAACAAAACAAGGTCACGAGATATCCTAAGATATAGCTATGAAATGTCCTAACAAATCAACGTCACGAGATATCCTAAGATATAGCTATGAAATGTCCTAACAAAACAAGGTCACGAGATATCCTAAGATATAGCTATGAAATGTCCTAACAAATCAACGTCACGAGATATCCTAAGATATAGCTATGAAATGTCCTAACAAAACAAGGTCACGAGATGTCCTAAGGTATGGCTATGAAATGTCCTAACAAAACAAAGTCACGAGATATCCTAACATATAGCTATGAAATGTTCTAACAAAACAAGGTCACGAGATATCCTAAGATATAGCTATGAAATGTCCTAACAAATCAACGTCACGAGATATCCTAAGATATAGCTATGAAATGTCCTAACAAAACAAGGTCACGAGATATCCTTAGATATGGCTAGGAAATATCCTAACAAAACAAGGTCACGAGATGTCCTAAGATATAGCTATGAAAAGTCTTAACAAAACAAGGTCACGAGATGTCCTAAGATATGGCTATGAAATCTCCTAACAAAACAAAGTCACGAGATATCCTAAGATATGGCTATGAAATGGCCTAACAAAACAAGGTCACGAGATGTCCTAAGATATGACTATGAAATGTAGTAACAAAACAAGGTCACGAGATGTAACTAAATATAGAACATGTTCTTCAGTTTTCTTTCCCTTACATTCTCGTTTTTTAAATTCGGTTTATTTTTTCAATACTGTATGAAATAAAAACGCATTAAGCTTTGATACTTATGGCCAGTCTTGTAGTTGGAGCTCTTGTGAGGTAGTCTGTTTAGAAATTGAAAATAAACCCTTATAATAAACAGTGAGATGTGTATTCATACTATAAAACCACTATAATTACCATGTATGACAAAAGCTTCTGCCTCGTATCTCGGAAGTGATAACGTACCTACAGGTGTGTGTTGTTGTTTTTTTCTGTACAATTTATTTTCAAACACACTGCGATACATTATAATCCTATGTTAACGCAGCTTGTAGCATTGTATGTCCACCCACAGTTCTGGGGCTAGCAGGCGGATTCGGGATGGTCCGGTTGTTGTCCTTGTTCTAATATCTATGCCACAGCCACCCTACCAATGTGAGATAAGAGTCTTCAGAAGGTAAAACATGGCGTGATGGGGTCTAATAATACGTCATCGAGATCACTAAGCCTAAACATGGGGTCAGAACTTGGTGTTCTTGGCCACTCTCTGAATCCCAGGGAACCATGCACGTGTCTCTGAATCTTTGTCCAGCGAATCCTTCTCACAGTTAGCAGTGGAAAACGGAAGCAGGTTGACCCTAGTGTGTCCCTACGGCGTAGCCTTTAAACGTGGGAAGGAATCGATAATAAGCTACATGGGTGTCATAAAGAGCGAGGGTGGTGGTGGGTAAAACAGGTATTCGGGGCCCAGAAACAGAATCCCGATAATAAGCTACATGGGTGTCATAAAGAGCGAGGGTGGTGGTGGGTAAAACAGGTATTCGGGGCCCAGAAACAGAATCCCGATAATAAGCTACATGGGTGTCATAAAGAGCGAGGGTGGTGGTGGGTAAAACAGGTATTCGGGGCCCAGAAACAGAATCCCGATAATAAGCTACATGGGTGTCATAAAGAGCGAGGGTGGTGGTGGGTAAAACAGGTATTCGGGGCCCAGAAACAGAATCCCGATAATAAGCTACATGGGTGTCATAAAGAGCGAGGGTGGTGGTGGGTAAAACAGGTATTCAGGGCCCAGAAACAGAATCCTGATAATAAGCTACATGGGTGTCATAAAGAGCGAGGGTGGTGGTGGGTAAAACAGGTATTCGGGGCCCAGAAACAGAATCCTGAATGGAATTTTGTGTTCCTGTTCTTCCTCAGCAAGACTTAACCTTTAACCTTGCACACGTGATAACGTACCACATGTGAGTATCTTAGTGGGTTATCCAGTAGGACAGGTACAGATGTGATTGGAAGGGTATGGTCTCTGCATTGGCTCCGCTGTGAATCATGAGGAGTCGTTCGAACTCTGCAGGGGGTCGCTGGTACATTTGTTAGCTCATATAAATATTTCTGTTTGTTTATTAAACTCTACCTGGGAAGTATGAAATGTAACATAATCAGATAACATTAGTAGAGTCAAACCAGGCTAAATAATCATATACTGAACTGGCCTGCAGAAATTAATAATCAGGTACTAGATTTAACAACTGAATAGAGATTGTGTTCCCAGTACAAACGAATGGTTGTTTTGTTTTTATGAGCTAAGCCGATATTACTCTAAACACGTGTCGGATTGGTAATTTGGAAGTCACAGTTCTGATATAGTTCAATCGATATTATTACACATCAAACTGGAGTAACAACTTGCTCTGAAATGGTTCAGTGGTTCGTGTTGTACATACGTGTTGGTAGTTTTTAAGCTACAACTTCGTAGATCTCACTATTTCTTGACCTCGTGAAAACTCTGGACGCACCTATCGATTTTACAGGTTTGTACTGGACTAATACTACGTTTATTCGGAGTTATGGCTTATACTAACTTTGTAAAATCGATAGGAATTAGTGTATGTCCGAATATTGTTTCTTCCTTTGGACCAAGTTTATAAACTTTAGACACAAGAAACATAGATAAACATAAGTTTGAAGTTAGATTGTTGTAACAGTTTAAATACACACGAGCAACTAACTACGTCACCCAATAAAATTGTAGCGTTGTAAATATATACAAACAAGCGTATTTCCGAACAAAATTATAGCATTTTGAACACATGGGCTGGTAGGGTATTAACGCTTTGACTAACCTAGCAGAGAACAACGTTTCGACCTTAGGAACAAGAGTGTAAACGGGTACGGGACAGAAACCAATATAAAGGAACACCTATACTATTTAATAACCTAACATCTAACTGCAAAGCCCCCTACAACCCGCTTCCTGTTTATACTCTCGTCCGTAAGACACGTGTCCGGCAACGGTCAGTTACATACTCTCTTTATTAAGCTGAAATGACGTAAGAAGGTCACTTATCAATAAAAGTGTTAATATCCATACCAGCTGTTCTGAGATACATTTTTATTTCATATGGGTTTCTCGTTATCAAGAATTTTGAACACATGTATGCAACTGTATTTCCGAACAGAGGTTATTACATTAACTTTAGTAAGTCCTAGTCAACGTTTTGAACGTTCTATCAGACTCACTTGTTTTAATTGTTGTTGAGTAAACTATATATTATATTGATACTTTGATTATCTGCGTTGTACCAACCATGGGTACCTAAACCAATTTATGACGTTATAAGCTTCGGGGGAGGGCAGTTAAAACTGACTCTACTGACAAGTTATAATGTCAGTAATACTACTGATATGTATTAATGAAAATACCAATGATACTTTTTAGTAGATACCACATTTTAACTCATTAGTAAATACCACATTTTAACTCATTAGTAAATACCACATTTTATCTCATTAATAGATATACCACATTTTAACTCATTAGTAAATACCACATTTTAACTTATTAGTAAATACAACATTTTAACCCATTAATACATCCAACATTTTAACCTCTGGTCCTGTATGTGTGATATATTCCATATGTCCTTTGTAAGTGATCTTAACTTCGTTATATTGTAACATACTGTACAAGGACAAAAGACTCGAACTATAATACTGACTTTGATAGATGTAGAAACAAAGGAAATGAAAGTATCTAGAATACAAACTCTGGTGTTGCGTGTGTCGTGTTTTACACAGAATTCAGCAGAACGGATCACAGCTGACAATACCGTGAAATGTTGACTGATGTTCAGATCATGCATATTGGTTTTCAAATATTTACGTTTTAGGTTATAATTTACGTAAGATTAATGATTATTTTCAAATAATACGTAAAGATAATAACACCATGTTATGAGAGTGTTTTGTTGTTAATTACAATATAAAGGTACAGTATTATTACATTATTTACTCACGATCTCACTACTGTGAGATTAATTTTGTCTCAGCTTTGTACTTCATCCTGTGAAAGTTCTACCCAGTAATATCTTATCTAAAGAATGCCCTAAACATTGGGAATTATGGCCTGAGTTCATTTATACGTTTACAGAAATGTTTGGCCTATAAATCGACGGTAATGAAAAGGTTTTTATTAAAGCTGTTTCCATACATTGATTAAAACCGACTCTTGGGCCACACTATATTATTTAATCAACCATTAAAACGTCTTGGAATGAGTTTATGTCTATAATTATCACAAAGCTAAGTGTTTTGTTTCTTTATCGGTTTATTCGTATATCTTGTGGTAAATAAGTTAATAAAAAGTGATATACCATTTAAACCATATTTCCACCACATTTGTTCGGTAACAAGATTCGAACCCCCAACTCAAAAATTTAGAGTTGAGTACCCTAACACCTAAGCTAAGATGGGCTAATCTCACCGACTTTCACGTTCCTGGAAAGTCTTGTCGAGTTGAGTATCCTAACACCTAAGCTAAGATAGGCTAATCTCACTGACTTTCACGTTCCTGGAAAGTCTTGTCGAGTTGAGTATCCTAACACCTAAGCTAAGATGGGCTAATCTCACTGACTTTCACGTTCCTGGAAAGTCTTGTCGAGTTGAGTATCCTAACACCTAAGCTAAGATGGGCTAATCTCACTGACTTTCACGTTCCTGGAAAGTCTTGTCGAGTTGAGTATCCTAACACCTAAGCTAAGATAGGCTAATCTCACTGACTTCCACGTTCCTGGAAAGTCTTATCGGAAATGAATTGTTAGAAAAGTCGCACAAACCTTTGCTAGGGTTACACAAAGACTATAGGGGTAATTTTAAAATAGACCATCTCGTGTGTAAAACCTTCAAATGTACTGTAATGAAAGAAAAACATGTAGAAGTGAGCGCCACCTATCACAGCAATTTGTGCTTTGTGTTCGATGATATATAAGAAATCATAAAAAATATGATTTTTTTGTTACAAGAATAAATGAATAAATCCATACTTTTCAGTTGTTAAGATAGATACAGATAAGCTATAGTTGTTAACTGATTTACCGTGTGACTTTGTGAAATAACGAGGTAAGATAGATACAGATAAGCTATAGTTGTTAACTGATTTACCGTGTGACTTTGTGAAATAACGAGCTAAGATAGATACAGATAAGCTATAGTTGTTAACTGATTTACCGTGTGACTTTGTGAAATAACGAGCTAAGATAGATACAGATAAGCTATAGTTGATAGTTGATATACCGTCTGACTCTGTGAAATAACGAGGTAAGATAGATACAGATAAGCTATAGTTGATAGTTGATATACCGTCTGACTCTGTGAAATAACGAGGTAAGATTGATACAGATATGCTGTAGTTGATAGCTGATTTACCGTCTGACTGTGAAATAACTAGCTAAGATTGATACAGATATGCTGTAGTTGATAGCTGATTTACCGCCTGACTGTGAAATAACGAGCTAAGATAGATACAGATAAGCTGTAGTTGTTAACTGATTTACCGTGTGACATTGTGAAATAACGAGGTAAGATAGATACAGATAAGCTGTAATTGATAGTTGATATACCGCCTGACTCTGTGAAATAACGAGGTAAGATAGATACAGATAAGCTATAGTTGTTAACTGATTTACCGTGTGACTTTGTGAAATAACGAGGTAAGATAGATACAGATAAGCTGTAATTGATAGTTGATATACCGTCTGACTCTGTGAAATAACGAGCTAAGATAGATACAGATATGCTATAGTTGTTAACTGATTTACCGCCTGACTCTGTGAAATAACGAGCTAAGATAGATACAGATAAGCTATAGTTGTTAACTGATTTACCGTGTAACTTTGTGAAATAACGAGCTAAGATACAGATAAGCTATAATTGTTAACTGATTTACCGTGTGACTTTGTGAAATAACGAGGTAAGATAGATACAGATAAGCTATAGTTGTTAACTGATTTACCGTGTGACTTTGTGAAATAACGAGGTAAGATAGATACAGATAAGCTATAGTTGTTAACTGATTTACCGTGTGACTTTGTGAAATAACGAGCTAAGATAGATACAGATAAGCTATAGTTGTTAACTGATTTACCGTGTGACTTTGTGAAATAACGAGGTAAGATAGATACAGATAAGCTATAGTTGTTAACTGATTTACCGTGTGACTTTGTGAAATAACGAGGTAAGATAGATACAGATAAGCTGTAATTGATAGTTGATATACCGTCTGACTCTGTGAAATAACGAGCTAAGATAGATACAGATATGCTATAGTTGTTAACTGATTTACCGCCTGACTCTGTGAAATAACGAGCTAAGATAGATACAGATAAGCTATAGTTGTTAACTGATTTACCGTGTAACTTTGTGAAATAACGAGCTAAGATACAGATAAGCTATAATTGTTAACTGATTTACCGTGTGACTTTGTGAAATAACGAGGTAAGATAGATACAGATAAGCTATAGTTGTTAACTGATTTACCGTGTGACTTTGTGAAATAACGAGGTAAGATAGATACAGATAAGCTATAGTTGTTAACTGATTTACCGTGTGACTTTGTGAAATAACGAGCTAAGATAGATACAGATAAGCTATAGTTGTTAACTGATTTACCGTGTGACTTTGTGAAATAACGAGGTAAGATAGATACAGATAAGCTATAGTTGTTAACTGATTTACCGTGTGACTTTGTGAAATAACGAGCTAAGATACAGATAAGCTATAATTGTTAACTGATTTACCGTGTGACTTTGTGAAATAACGAGGTAAGATAGATACAGATAAGCTATAGTTGATAGTTGATATACCGTCTGACTCTGTGAAATAACGAGGTAAGATTGATACAGATATGCTGTAGTTGATAGCTGATTTACCGCCTGACTGTGAAATAACGAGCTAAGATAGATACAGATAAGCTGTAGTTGTTAACTGATTTACCGTGTGACATTGTGAAATAACGAGGTAAGATAGATACAGATAAGCTGTAATTGATAGTTGATATACCGCCTGACTCTGTGAAATAACGAGGTAAGATAGATACAGATAAGCTATAGTTGTTAACTGATTTACCGTGTGACTTTGTGAAATAACGAGGTAAGATAGATACAGATAAGCTAGTTGATAGTTGATATACCGCCTGACTCTGTGAAATAACGAGCTAAGATAGATACAGATATGCTATAGTTGTTAACTGATTTACCGCCTGACTCTGTGAAATAACGAGCTAAGATAGATACAGATAAGCTATAGTTGTTAACTGATTCACCGTGTGACTTTGTGAAATAACGAGCTAAGATACAGATAAGCTATAATTGTTAACTGATTTACCGTGTGACTTTGTGAAATAACGAGGTAAGATAGATACAGATAAGCTATAGTTGATAGTTGATATACCGTCTGACTCTGTGAAATAACGAGGTAAGATTGATACAGATATGCTGTAGTTGATAGCTGATTTACCGCCTGACTGTGAAATAACGAGCTAAGATTGATACAGATAAGCTGTAGTTGTTAACTGATTTACCGTGTAACTTTGTGAAATAACGAGGTAAGATAGATACAGATAAGCTATAGTTGATAGTTGATATACAGTCTGACTCTGTGAAATAACTAGCTAAGATAGATACAGATATGCTGTAGTTGTTAACAGATTTACCGTCTGACTGTGAAATAACGAGCTAAGATAGATACAGATATGCTGTAGTTATTAACAGATTTACCGTCTGACTGTGAAATAACGAGCTAAGATAGATACAGATAAGCTGTAGTTGTTAACTGATTTACCGTGTAACTTTGTGAAATAACGAGGTAAGATAGATACAGATAAGCTATAGTTGATAGTTGATATACAGTCTGACTCTGTGAAATAACTAGCTAAGATAGATACAGATATGCTGTAGTAGTTAACAGATTTACCGTCTGACTGTGAAATAACGAGCTAAGATAGATACAGATATGCTGTAGTTATTAACAGATTTACCGTCTGACTGTGAAATAACGAGCTAAGCTTCATCTCTTTAATAACATTTGATAGAATAAAATATAGCACTTAAAGAATATTTGATCCAACTAATGAAAGTCATATGTTTTATTCAGAGGAAAATTTATACCGATAATGGTGAGTTGTGTTACCCCATAGCTGGCCTAATAGCCATATTATTTAATGGTGTGTTGTGTTACCCCATAGCTGGCCTAATAGCCATATTATTTATTATTGTTTGTGTATACATAAATGTCACACGAGTGCACGACATAGCCTAGTCTTCAAACCACCACAAGGACGAGTCTTATACATATCTTTTACTGCTTCTGTTTAAAATCTACAACAAGAAGTGATTCATATGTACATATATTACGAAGCGATTTAAATATTAAATAAAATGACAGTCGACGCATCATACGTTATGATAAAATAGTGAAGCTCATATTTCTAAATAAGAGTTATTAATATTATTTTCGAAATTTGTCTTTTTCGGAGCGTTATGTGCGTAAAAATTAGATTTCACGTGCAGCACCAGAGGGAGATCGACACGCCCATAAAACCCACGCGCAAGGGTTAAGGTTAACTGAAACGAATGATGACGTTGTTCTTTGTTTCAGGAAGTCATCTCGTTTTCACTTTGTTGCAATTGTGATCGTTTGCTGAACGTCGAGAAATGGAAAAAGAAAATTAAAAATAACGGAACGAAAAGCTTCCAAAACTAGGGTTTGATGTGCAACGTACGAACAAATATTCCAGGAGATTGCATGTGTAGATAGGTCAAACAAAAGTGTGCATTTTAATAAGACCTTGATGTAACTATTTTGAATCGCGTATTTGCTGTTCTTGTTGGAGACTGTCACCTACGGCTTCGGACAACGTACTGTTGTTCAGATTTAACTCTACTACGATTCAATATTATTTTATTCGGTGAACCAAGCGGTACCACCTAGAACATTCATTAATAAGCCAAGATCACAGAGTTACAGCACTAGCACGTGGTAATATATATTCAAATTGCTTTTTATATTCATATTTTATCAGGTATTCATTTTGTATATTCATAAGTTTTTTCATGCATATTTATGGCGCGGTTCCCGACAGTACAAGGCGACTGGGTTTAACATTTATTCTCCGTTCATTTCAAATCAAAGACTAAAATGTATATCTTAGTTCTCTATGTTTGTTATTGAACGGATCTACAGAAATGGTTTACCTGTGCTGAGCCCGTTGCAAGTATCGAAACCAAATTTACGGTGTTTTCACTCTTCAGACTTGCCACTAGCCACCAGGAGGCAGTCATGTAAGCACTTGTGAAACGGTGTTACGTTTGTTTGTTTTTTCAGCAAAACTACGTTGGGTTATCTACGGTGTTTAATCCGGGGAATCAAACCCTGTGCTTTAGCGTTGTAATTCCGTAAACTTACTTGTGTTACACCAAGAGAAACAAGAGTAATATGATAACCTTTGTCCGGCTGACGTAAAATTTCCATAGAAAAAAAAATGTAATATATATTTATATATTCCATATTCTCAGTTACTTATTGCAAAATGTTTTCACGCGTTATTTTCATTAAAATGTTTTCGATTTTTAGAAATCGAATTATTGATAAGGGTCCCCTTTCCCTGTATGAGTTATTATGAGGTCCTTAACAAGAGGAAATATTTGAGTGTTAATACTGTGATCTTACGAAGTCTTATTCTTTCTGTTTTTTTCTTCTCTTTCAACATTTAAGTTTTTATTTTCTAGGAAGCAGCTTTAAAGCTAATCTTAAGATGCTTATTTGTACGGAAATGAACTCAGTTTTAGTTTATAAGTAGCCAATCACGTGCTCCTCGCTGTGAGGAGGATATGATTGTTATCAGAATGAAAACCTCGCCCTGATGAAACCTGGTATTAGAGGAAAAGCCTCACCGACGTCAGATTAACAGATATTCTGTGGCTGACATATTGTTCGTTAGTTCTATATTTCAGTTCTTAGAACTATTAATGGACGCTGTGGCTAGTCAAGTCCTTCTGGGAAACAGAACCATTCGTCGGTTTCTTTGCTGACTTCTCTTAAAGAAAGACTACATTTGCTATCTGGTGTGTCCATCACAGAGAATTGAACCTCCGATTTCTGCGTTAAAAATAAGAAAAATTACCACTGACTTAACGGAGGACAAACTCAGGAAGCCCCGAACTCAGTAATAACCACGGTTTAAACCAGTGGTTCCCAACCAGGAGTGCGAGATAACATTTGTTTTGGCCACCTTCGCCATTATTCTTAAATAAATAATTACTGTGAGGGGTGCAAGAACATATTAATTTTTTTTAGGGGTGTGGGGCATAAAAAAGGTTGGGAACCACTGGGTTAAACCAACTAAATTTTAAACTGTTTTACAGGTTGGGAACCACTAGGTTAAACCAACTAAATTTTAAACTGTTTTACTTTAAAATATGTTCTTTACTGGTGTACACAATTGGTGGAGACTAGTGTTAATTTTAACATCATGATCTAAGTGTTAACGTAAAAATTTCACTTCAGGAAACTAATCCAATTGACAAAAGCTGCGCACTTTCAGCTGGAGGGAAAATTATGCGAGGGTCCACTTATTTGCACATCAATTGAGTGCATTATGCTGGTGCTACCTGTTGGATTAAAAAGTAACCCTCACACATTACATTTATCTTGTAAGCTGTTTTATTATCTGTCACACATTTGTATGTCATTCAAGATATTATGCTGGCGCTACCTTGCGTATTCAACGAACATACATCACAGTAATATTTTCGGCTAATAAAATGAATTCAATGTTACTGTTTGCATACCTTTAAAATGCTATCCTGGCGTCATCTGGTGGATGCTTAATTAACTTTGCAATATGTCTGATACGTTATTAAAAGAAACTCTTCTTTTAATAGTTTTCACAATTTAATATTCAAAGTGAAAGATGGACCCGTGGTGGAATATCGGTAAGTCTTCGGACCTACAACGCTAAAATCAAGGGTTCGATTTCCCTCGGTAGACAAAGCGGATAGCCCGATGTGGCTTCGCTATAATTATTTGTTTTTTGAATTTCGCGCAAAGCTACTAAAGGGTTATCTGTGCTAGCCGTCCCTAATTTAGTATAGGACTAGAGGGAAGGCAGCTAGTCATCACCACCCACCTCCAACTCTTGGGCCACTCTTTTACCAACGAACAGTGGGATTGACCGTCAAATTATAACACCCCCACGGCTGAAAAAGCGAGCATTTTTGGTGCGACGAGGGGGTTTTGCTATAAAAAAAAAAAAACACACAAAGTGGAAAATGTTCGGACTTTCAGAGTTCGGGGTTAGGTTTCATGTATACCAAGAGAACGCAAGCCTTATTTCGGAGAGGACTATTATTAACTTGAGGTACATATGGTTTCCCCTCCGTGTGGGCCGACGGTAAGTTTATGGGCTTACAACACTAAAATCAAGGGTTCGAGTTCGCTCAGAGAACAGATTCAAGATAATCCATCGTGTGGCTTCACCCTAAAAGGAACACATTATGGGTTGGTTATCTGCGCTGTGTAAATTGCGAATATCGAAACCCTTTTCTCAGTTTTCAGCGTGTGTTCTCTTCCCCAGACTTCCCGCTGAGCCACTGGGATGCTTATGTATGCCGAACGTTATATTTGTAGGCACAAATCTGTTTTTAAGCAACGTGTCGAAGACAAACAAAGACAGACTGTTTGTAGCTAGCGAAGATAAGGAATTCAGTTGCCTTCACTGTGACAAACCTAAAGTTACGCTGAAAGTAGTTTAGGAACAATATATTTATAGTTTACTCAGCACGGCCAGGTGGGTAGGGCGCTCGGATTCCCGTCACGCCAAACATGCTCGTCCTTTCAACCGTGGGGTCATTATAATACCACAGTCAATCTCACTGTTCGTTGGTAAAAGAGTAGCCCTCGTGTAACTTTACGCGAAATTCAAAAACAAACACAAAATTATCGTTATGACCACATTAACCCTAACATTTTGTGTTCAGTCTGCCAACCACATATAATTACTACTTTTAAAGTTTTAGTTGCACTTAAGCACAAAGCGCTTTTAAAGAATATTTGTCTGTGAATGTATCTCTATGAAGGCTTTCTTTTGAACGTGGACGTCTACAGAAATATTTGCCCCCCGCTAGTACAGCGGTATGTCGACGGATTTGCAACGCTGAAATCAGGGGTTCGATTCTCCTCGGTGGGCTCAGCAGATAGCCCAATGTGGCTTTGCTATACGAAAACACACACACACATATAAAAATTTCGAGGGTGGGGGAGGTGGCAAACCATAAATGTACGGGATCAGCTTTTACAATGTCAGTCAACAGACGGCCCGGCATGGCCAAGCGTGTTAAGGCGTGCGACTCGTAATCCGAGGGTCGCGGGTTCGCATCCCCGTGGCGCCAAACATGCTCGCCCTTTAAGCCGTGGGGGCGTTATAATGTGATGGTCAATCCCACTATTTGTTGGTAAAAGAGTAGCCCAAGAGTTGGCGGTAGGTGGTGATGACTAGCTGCCCTCTCTAGTCTTACACTGCTAATTAGGGACGGCTATCACAGATAGCCCTCGAGTAGCTTTGTGCGAAATTAAAAACAAACAAACAAACAAGTCAGTCAACAGACTAAAATAATGTATGTTATGCGTGCTTAAACACAAATTTAGAGTTCACTGAAAATATTTAGTTTAACTACAATGTTAATTCATATTGAACCTTTCTGCGGGAGACCATGTTTTCAAATTACCTTACTTTATTATTCGCATAAAGACCAGTCACGTATTCTTTACTGCATGTTTAGGCCTATCTTAGTTCATGTTCACATTAAAACAGAATATAAATATACCACTGGAATCCTGGGAGAATGTTCTGCAGTTGAAGGTGGTATTGTGGCCATTTTGTTCGCTCCACGAGCAAGAGATCGAAGAAAGATAGCCTCCTAAATCATAAACCATTTACGTGCTAGTCGGAAGCCCAGGACATGTGGGCAATGTGTTTGTGTACCTTATCAATCAGAGGGTGGGAATTCTTCCACCTGCAGTTAAGGAAAGACGGGATTGGTTTGACCGAAGATTTCGAATAGTTGCACATAACGCAGCAAAGCACGATCCAAAACATTGTAACCTCAAACAATATTTTATGCATTTCAATTGATTCAAAGTGCACGTGCGAGCACACGTAAGAGGTCCAAGTTGAAGCAGTTAAGCAGTGATGGTCTGTTTAACGGGGAAACAAGTGGAGTTCATGCGAATAGCAAAGTGATAATTAGGTACAATCGATAAGCGTGCTCTACACTATAGGCGTGGATTCGGTAAAATCATGGAGGTGTGGCTAGGCATGTGATATTTCTTTAGTTCCTTGCTATTGTAACCTAAGTTGGTAACGCGTATGTTTACCAACATTCTATTAACCAGAGATTTAGTCTCCACTCGTTAATGTCCATTTCGTATGTATCGTCCAACAGATATAATTAATCTTATATATATGTGTAATTTAAAGAGCAGATGAAATACTCTATCAAATATTTGGGATTTGAAAAATACTAACAGAGTTGAAAATAAATCGCACGTTAATGTACACGTAAAAAGATTTACGGACATTAATATGCAAGTATATTATATTTAAAGTTCTGATTAATGGATGGCTTAAAGTTTGAAACTTTCGTGTTTTCTTAATATTTTGGATTGCACTGTTACAAATACTCGTTCTGTACACAGTTTGTTTTAAAGATTGCGTTGTTTTTCGAAAACTTATAAATTTCCAACAACTGTGACAGAAGGAAATAGGTAATATATCTGGTAATAAAAAGATGTTTTAATATTTGTCTTTGCTCACAGTTTCCTTTTTGGAAATTGTTAAGATAAAAATATTGTCTTATATGAAGTTTCATTGTCACTCTGATGGAGAATGGACATAGCAGTCCTGAAAAACGTCTTCACACTATAACATTCAGTAACGTGTCTCAAAGTAATACTCGTCATAAACGTGTAAATCTAACAGTCATGACAAACAGGGTCACAATAGAATATTCATAATCTTGCAATCTCTCGTAACACAGTCACTTCTTAATACAATATTCGTAGTGTAGCAGCGTCTCGATGTGAAGATGTGTGAAAATAACACTCACGATGTAATACTGTCTCAGTTTAACATTCATAACGTGTCTGGATGTAATACTGTCTCAGTTTAACATTCATAACGTGTCTGGATGTAATACTGTCTCAGTTTAACATTCATAACGTGTCTGGATGTAATACTGTCTCAGTTTAACATTCATAACGTGTCTGGATGTAATACTGTCTCAGTTTAACATTCATAACGTGTCTGGATGTAATACTCGATATAAACATGCCAATGTAACAGTCATGAATAATTACGTCATGATAGAACATTCATAATGTGCCTCAGTGCAGCACTCCTCATGAGTGTGTAGATATATGTTATATAAAACATCGTCACAATAGAACATTCATAATGTGCCTCAGTGCAGCACTCCTCATGAGTGTGTAGATATATGTTATATAAAACATCGTCACAATAGAACATTCATAATGTGCCTCAGTGCAGCACTCCTCATGAGTGTGTAGATATATCAGTCATATAAAACATCGTCACAATAGAACATTCATTATGTGCCTCAGTGCAGCACTCCTCATGAGTGTGTAGATATATCAGTCATATAAAACATCGTCACAATAGAACATTCATTATGTGCCTCAGTGCAGCACTCCTCATGAGTGTGTAGATATATCAGTCATATAAAACATCGTCACAATAGAACATCATTATGTGCCTCAGTGCAGCACTCCTCATGAGTGTGTAGATATATCAGTCATATAAAACATCGTCACAATAGAACATTCATTATGTGCCTCAGTGCAGCACTCCTCATGAGTGTGTAGATATATCAGTCATATAAAACATCGTCACAATAGAACATTCATAAACTTGTATTGTTTACTAAGATAGCCACGTCTTAATACAATATTTTTAATGTACCAATGCCTCGATGTAATTGCTTGACGTAATGATGTGTTAATATAACATTCAACACGTAACATTGTCTCAGTTTAACATTCATAACGAAGCGGTGTCTCAGTTCGACATCTATGACGTAACAGCGTTTCAATAAGTACATTTCCGTTTTGCCTCTCAAAAAAATATGTTCACCTTTCGAAAGCGCTCGGGTTTTAGGGTTTTTATTCACTTATACCAAGCCTTCTTGAACCCACGTGTTTTTATAACATCAGGAGCATTTCCATACATAATTCAGCAAGTATCAGTGTTAATAGAAAACTCATGAGAAGCAGGAACTAAGCGAGGCACAGCAGTGCCTCAGCTTTTACTTCTATGTAAAAAAACTCTGAAATATTTGTTTCCTAGCATAAATTTCGTTATTATAAGTACTACTATAAACATATAACGAAGTAGTAATGGTTTCACGAGGAAACAGTTCCACATGACAACTGTAGAGAGATAATGTCGTTTCTGAATTTCTGTCAGTTTTGTGACATCTACGACTTTGTGATGGAGGAGGGTATGCTATTACAAATACATGAACTCTTATTGATATGCTGTATGCTATTACAAATACATGAACACTTATTGATATGCTGTTTAAATTCAAATATAATGCAACTGTTGTGTTTGTGTGCTTTCAAAATAAATTTTAGTTTTCTGTATGGTTGGTTTCAAAACCTATTATTGGTTATAAAATAACAATACCACAGGATAACTTGAATTAGATAGTAGTGTTTTAATATAACTCATAAATTACAGTGTTTTAATATAACTTATAAAGTACAGTGTTTTAATATAACTCTTATAAAAGTAGAGTGTTTTAATATAACTCATAAATTACAGTGTTTTAATATAACTTATAAAGTACAGTGTTTTAATATAACTCTTATAAAAGTAGAGTGTTTTAATATAACTCTTATAAAAGTACAATGTTTTAATATAACTCTTATAAAAGTACAGTGTTTTAATAGAACTCTTATAAAAGTACAATGTTTTAATATAACTCTTATAAAAGTACAGTGTTTTAATAGAACTCTTATAATAGTACAGTGTTTTAATAGAACTCTTATAAAAGTACAGTGTTTTAATATAACTCTTATAAAAGTACAGTGTTTTAATATAACTCTTATAAAATACAATGTTTTAACTCATTAATGACTTGGTAAAACTAATGTGATAAACATATCACGCTTTATAGAAATTCAGGTATGACTTATATCAAAACTCGTAATAATGGAAAAACGCACTATGTTATTTAACGGTTGTTAGTGGAGATTGTGTTATTTAACAGTTCTTACTGGTGATTGTGTTCTTTAACAGTTATTAGTGGTGATTGTGTTATTTAACGGTTGTTACTGGAGATTGTGCTATTTAACAGTTGTTAGTGGAGACTGTGTTATTGAACGGTTGTTGCTGGGTGCTGTGTTGTGAAACAATTATTATTGGAGACTGTGTTATTTAACATTCCTAACACATTATTACATTTTTAACAATTATTTTTGTGGTAAACAATATTCGTTAAAATATCAGTATTTTATACTATTTTCATATTGTTTTTCCACAGACTCAGTTATTGTAAATATAAAATAACCTTATCATCTATCTTACGGTAGTTGGCACATAAATCGGTGGAAAGAAACTTCATAATTTAACTATGATTTTATAATGTATGAAACTACCGCAGGTTTCAAACCTCAAATGCAAATAAAACCTGTTAGCGGTACAACAGCTTCCTATATTTTTGTAGTTCTCGCATTATGAGTGTAAAGACAGTTGTTAATTTATATAATTAATTTCTTCATATACTGTTGAACATTATTATGTTATTAAGTGCATATTAACAATGTAATTATTGCTATAAAAGTTAAGTGAACTGAACCGGTGTCACGTTAAAAATTAGCTTTGTAGAGATACTAGAAAGTAAAATGATTGTTAAATGCGAATTGCTTTGTGTGACTTCATATTCGTGGTATTGGAAGGTAGTTTTACACGAGACTAAAAGAACGAAGGATGAAAGGTGGGTGTAGATTTATGAACAGTTTTTAAACATTAAATATTTTTAGAGTCAATTATCCAATATTTATCTTCAATAAAGAACAAAATCATTTATTGCTAGGTGTCGCTGCAGTATGATATTTGAAGGTAATATAGACATATATATGTGAAAATTTTGTTAATTATTTGTGGGTATTTTTGACAAAGTAGGGATAAAAACGGCAAAATGCAAAACTGAAAATTTGTGTGTACCCCGCCCCCCCGCATGGACCTCCTTAATGATGTTCATGAACATCCATTCACGCCCTGCGAAGTAGTTAAATGAACATACAACAGACAGTTCTATTATATTTATATAAATTGTACTTTATGAATATGAACGTTATGAGTATTATTTCTTAGATTGCATATTTAAATGTTCACACAGAACAGAAATTACCTTTGTTTTTAGTTTCTTTGAACGGATGTGGCTTAGAAGTTAGCACTCCGAAGTGCAGATTCGAGGGTACAGGATTCGCGTCTCGTTACTGAAAAAAAATTGCTTTCCGCTGTTCGAGAGCTGTGGGTGCGTTACAAGCGCGACGTTCCCCGCTAGTACAGCGGTAAGTCTATGGATTTACAACCCTAAAATCAGGGGCTTGATTCCCCTCGGTGGACTCAGCAGATAGCCCGATGTGGCTTTGCTATGAGAAAAACACAAACAAGTGTGACGGTCGATTTCCCATTATTCTACCACAGTAGTTCAAGGGTTATCTATTTTCTGTCTAACGTATTAGTTTAAGTTTAAGAACGTCTATAGTTGATAACTTTTGCATCGCGAAGATTCCAAGTACACTTATCTCGTTCAAAATTCATTTTAAGGCTATATTACTTTTACAAATAATGTTTATATTTAAAACAACAACAACCACAGGTGAATTTAATATTTGTGTCTCCATGAATCGGCGGTGTGATTACAGACTTTCAACACTACAGTCTAAGGTTCGATTACCCGAGGAGGATATATATCTCCAATAACCTCTTGTACATTTTTTTCTATTGAAAATAGTTTAAAACTTATATTTGTGATTCTTAAGAGACTTTCTCGTGAAACTTAAAATTGACAAATTATAAATCTAAAATTATGGGTTCGTTCTCCGCTGGTGGCACAGTACAGATAACAAAAGATTCGGTTTTATGCAACAAATGGTCTTTACTGAACAGTTGTCTAAGAAAACGCTCTTATTTCCTGTCGAAAGTCAGTCGTCTAAGCCTAAAAGCCGTATTTTATTTTATCTTCTACGCAAAGTTAGGTTTTCTAACGGGGGGCATCGATTTATTCACTTAATCCCGAAAAATATTTTCCACAGATTTTATTATAGGTAAAAGTAATTACTTTCACGAGTTACGTGCAATAAGATTTGATAGCGACACGTGGTGGCCGTTGGAATTAATTCATTTTAAAACGGTAAAGTTATTTTTAAAATTTTGCGCTTGAAACGTCTAATATGACGAAAATCGATTTATTTTACTGGACTCTCTTGGGCCTATTTTATAAAGTTAGTTTATGGCCTCTAAGTCTCGGAATTGTAAACACTTGTACATTCGTTTGACGTGTGGGAAGAATGTTTTCAGAGAATCAGTTTTGCTAAGCCTAAGAGAATGTGGATGACGGTTGTTAATGACGATAACTTTTAGCCAGACACCTAGCGGCTAGTTTCTGTAGCTGACACAACAATGTTGGGATAAATGCGGTGTTTTTAAAGAAGCTTCACTTAAAAAATAAAACAAAAAAATTTTATAACCAATGCTCTAAGCCTAATTGTACCGATAGCATCGCCAGCCGCCGCAGTCGAATAACGATGGCGGCTAGATCAAAAACAAAAAAGTGACAGCCTTGTCAGGAGAACCAGAGACAAAAGACACAGATTGTCCGGTGTACATACTTTCACGTGACCTACGTACATCAAGCATTATACGGTTGTTCATAACCGTCTCTGTAAGCACTGGTTTTTAAACGAGTGACGTGATTATGACTAGATTTTAAATGTGGTCGTTATTGGCAAGATGGAAGACGTGAAACGACCAGCCGACATTTAATCAGAAACGAATTTTCATTTCGTTAATAAGACTTTTAGCGTTTGCAATATAAGTAAAAAAAAAAATAAACATTCCAAGGATTCTCGACATTACGCCGTAAACATAAAACATGCCATTGTTTTAATCTCTCATCTGTTTCTCAGGTCTCGCTGCATTTACAACCGCATTTATAAGCACGGAAGTGCATTGGATTAAATAACATATATTCAAAACAAACAACAAACTCTTAGAAAACTTATTACGATGAAAGAAGTAGAAACAATGCCTTTAACATGTTAAAATTCTTCCTTAAGAGACAGTTGTGCTTGTTTCTTTGCTTGTAACGACGCCTTGTATTCCATGACGAGTTGTTAATGTGTCATTCGAGAACAATGATCAGACACATAAATACCTGCTCTACTGCGACACCTAAGGTAAATGATTTGACACTTTAAAAGGAATAACCTTATATTTATTCATATCTGAAAACACAAAGTAACGAACGAAGAGGTGAAGAAAACAGATAAAAGTACCTAGAATTATTTATAGTTGTATTATTCTAACTCCTATGAGTTAAATATTAAATATTATTCGAACTGTTCGAGTTATTCGATTTTTAAAAAACTAATGTAATAATAACAAAAACATATGCTTTGGGGGTTAATTAACCTGCAAATCTGTATCTCGTTTAAACCTGATAAATTCTCTTCCTCGTGTCTTGACATTTACCCGCGAAATAATATGAAGCCAGTCTTACAACAACACGCTGTTTGTTAACTAACCTAACCGTTTTTGATGTTCGCGTAATCCATTCTTCCTACAGTTATCGAACACTGACATCTACCGGCGATGGGTACATGAGAGATTCTTAATTTGTAAAGCTCGAGATTTCGATATAAGGATGGCAAGGGGACAAAGCTGACTGCTCGTAATAAGGCTTGTAATTGGTTTTCGTTGAGTTCGGTACAGAATAAGCAACTCTATAATTGGTAAACTCAGAGGGTTTTCCTTAACTATATAGATACATCATGGGAAGTCGACAGGTGGAGCTAAGCCTTTTCGTTTTCTTGATATCACAACTAGATACTTTGTCTAAGTTTCGGATCTTCAAAGTTTCTCTTCTCTGTTTTGGACTTATTTCTTTAGCTTGCAGGACACTGATATAAACAAACCAAGAACTAACATGTGTAGTTAAATGTTGTTTAGAGACTCTAAAATGGTATTAACAAACCAAGGACTAATACTAGTAGTTAGATGTTGTTTAGAAACTTCACACTGATATAAACAAACCAAGAATTAACATGTGTAGTTAAATGTTGTTTAGAGACTTTAAAATGGTATTAACAAACCAAGGACTAATACTAGTAGTTAGATATTGTTTAAAAACTTCACATTGATTTAAACAAACCAAGAACTAACATGTGTAGTTAAATGTTGTTTAGAGACTCTAAAATGGTATTAACAAACCAAGGACTAATACTAGTAGTTAGATGTTGTTTAGAAACTTCACACTGATATAAACAAACCAAGAACTAACATGTGTAGTTAAATGTTGTTTAGAGACTCTAAAATGGTATTAACAAACCAAGGACTAATACTAGTAGTTAGATGTTGTTTAGAAACTTCACACTGATATAAACAAATCAAGAACTAACATGTGTAGTTAAATGTTGTTTAGATACTCTAAAATGGTATTAACAAACCAAGGACTAATACTAGTAGTTAGATGTTATTTAAAAACTTCACATTGATTTAAACAAACCAAGAACTAACATGTGTAGTTAAATGTTGTTTAGAGACTCTAAAATGGTATTAACAAACCAAGGACTAATACTAGTAGTTAGATGTTGTTTAAACACTTCACACTGATATAAACAAACCAAGAACTAACATGTGTAGTTAGATGTTGTTTAGAGACTCTAAAATGGTATTAACAAACTAAGGACTAATACTAGTAGTTAGATGTTGTTTAGAAACTTCACACTGATATAAACAAACCAAGAACTAACATGTGTAGATAAATGTTGTTTTAGAGACTCTAAAATGGTATTAACAAACCAAGGACTAATACTAGTAGTTAGATGTTGTTTAGAAACTTCACACTGATATAAACAAACCAAGAACTAACATGTGTAGTTAAATGTTGTTTAGAGACTCTAAAATAGTATTAACAAACCAAGGACTAATACTAGTAGTTAGATGTTGTTTAAAAACTTCACACTGATATAAACAAACCAAGAACTAACATGTGTAGTTAAATGTTGTTTAGAGACTCTAAAATGGTATTAACAAACCAAGGACTAATACTAGTAGTTAGATGTTGTTTAAACACTTCACACTGATATAAACAAACCAAGAACTAACATGTGTAGTTAAATGTTGTTTAGAGACTCTAAAATGGTATTAACAAACCAAGGACTAATACTAGTAGTTAGATGTTGTTTAGAAACTTCACACTGATATAAACAAACCAAGAACTAACATGTGTAGTTAAATGTTGTTTAGAGACTCTAAAATGGTATTAACAAACCAAGGACTAATACTAGTAGTTAGATGTTGTTTAGAAACTTCACACTGATATAAACAAACCAGGAACTAACATGTGTAGTTAAATGTTGTTTAGAGACTCTAAAATGGTATTAACAAACCAAGGACTAATACTAGTAGTTAGATGTTGTTTAAAAACTTCACACTGATATAAACAAACCAAGAACTAACATGTGTAGTTAAATGTTGTTTAGAGACTCTAAAATGGTATTAACAAACCAAGGACTAATACTAGTAGTTCGATGTTGTTTAGAAACTTCACACTGATATAAACAAACCAAGAACTAACATGTGTAGTTAGATGTTGTTTAGAGACTCTAAAATGGTATTAACAAACCAAGGATTAATACTAGTAGTTAGATGTTGTTTAGAAACTTCACACTGATATAAACAAACCAAGAACTAACATGTGTAGTTAAATGTTGTTTAGAGACTCTAAAATGGTATTAACAAACCAAGGACTAATACTAGTAGTTATATGTTGTTTAGAAACTTCACACTGATATAAACAAACCAAGAACTAACATGTGTAGTTAAATGTTGTTCAGAGACTCTAAAATGGTATTAACAAACCAAGGACTAATACTAGTAGTTAGATGTTGTTTAGAAACTTCACACTGATATAAACAAACCAAGAACTAACATGTGTAGTTAGATGTTGTTTAGAGACTCTAAAATGGTATTAACAAACCAAGGACTAATACTAGTAGTTAGATGTTATTTAAAAACTTCACATTGATTTAAACAAACCAAGAACTAACATGTGTAGTTAAATGTTGTTTAGAGACTCTAAAATGGTATTAACAAACCAAGGACTAATACTAGTAGTTAGATGTTGTTTAAACACTTCACACTGATATAAACAAACCAAGAACTAACATGTGTAGTTAGATGTTGTTTAGAGACTCTAAAATGGTATTAACAAACTAAGGACTAATACTAGTAGTTAGATGTTGTTTAGAAACTTCACACTGATATAAACAAACCAAGAACTAACATGTGTAGATAAATGTTGTTTTAGAGACTCTAAAATGGTATTAACAAACCAAGGACTAATACTAGTTGTTAGATGTTGTTTAGAAACTTCACACTGATATAAACAAACCAAGAACTAACATGTGTAGTTAAATGTTGTTTAGAGACTCTAAAATAGTATTAACAAACCAAGGACTAATACTAGTAGTTAGATGTTGTTTAAAAACTTCACACTGATATAAACAAACCAAGAACTAACATGTGTAGTTAAATGTTGTTTAGAGACTCTAAAATGGTATTAACAAACCAAGGACTAATACTAGTAGTTAGATGTTGTTTAAACACTTCACACTGATATAAACAAACCAAGAACTAACATGTGTAGTTAAATGTTGTTTAGAGACTCTAAAATGGTATTAACAAACCAAGGACTAATACTAGTAGTTAGATGTTGTTTAGAAACTTCACACTGATATAAACAAACCAAGAACTAACATGTGTAGTTAAATGTTGTTTAGAGACTCTAAAATGGTATTAACAAACCAAGGACTAATACTAGTAGTTAGATGTTGTTTAGAAACTTCACACTGATATAAACAAACCAGGAACTAACATGTGTAGTTAAATGTTGTTTAGAGACTCTAAAATGGTATTAACAAACCAAGGACTAATACTAGTAGTTAGATGTTGTTTAAAAACTTCACACTGATATAAACAAACCAAGAACTAACATGTGTAGTTAAATGTTGTTTAGAGACTCTAAAATGGTATTAACAAACCAAGGACTAATACTAGTAGTTCGATGTTGTTTAGAAACTTCACACTGATATAAACAAACCAAGAACTAACATGTGTAGTTAGATGTTGTTTAGAGACTCTAAAATGGTATTAACAAACCAAGGATTAATACTAGTAGTTAGATGTTGTTTAGAAACTTCACACTGATATAAACAAACCAAGAACTAACATGTGTAGTTAAATGTTGTTTAGAGACTCTAAAATGGTATTAACAAACCAAGGACTAATACTAGTAGTTATATGTTGTTTAGAAACTTCACACTGATATAAACAAACCAAGAACTAACATGTGTAGTTAAATGTTGTTCAGAGACTCTAAAATGGTATTAACAAACCAAGGACTAATACTAGTAGTTAGATGTTGTTTAGAAACTTCACACTGATATAAACAAACCAAGAACTAACATGTGTAGTTAGATGTTGTTTAGAGACTCTAAAATGGTATTAACAAACTAAGGACTAATACTAGTAGTTAGATGTTGTTTAGAAACTTCACACTGATATAAACAAACCAAGAACTAACATGTGTAGATAAATGTTGTTTAGAGACTCTAAAATGGTATTAACAAACCAAGGACTAATACTAGTAGTTAGATGTTGTTTAGAAACTTCACACTGATATAAACAAACCAAGAACTAACATGTGTAGTTAAATGTTGTTTAGAGACTCTAAAATGGTATTAACAAACCAAGGACTAATACTAGTAGTTAGATATTGTTTAAAAACTTCACATTGATTTAAACAAACCAGGTACTAATACTTGTAATTAAATGTCACAAACGTGGAATTTTCAACTTATGTGTAAATCAAGTATTGCAGTTTTCTAGCAGTCATATTTTATATATTTATTGTTCTTCCACAGTCTCTTGGTCTTTATTAAAATCCGTGTGTCACAAATGTCACACATGAAATAGATTTATCGTTTTATGATGTAGTCTGTGAGCCTGGTATGGTCTGGTGGCTAGCGCGCTCGGCTCACATCCATTTGCTTGCCGACTGGGCCATCCATCCGGGTGTATATGTTCTTCGCTTAGCAAAGTACCAACCGACCCCAAACTAGCTTGGATTAAGGTCGTAGGGAGAAAAGAGCCTCCGGTCTTTACGTTGTGAAGGCAGGATGGGTGAAAATGTATAATCATTGGCTGCTTTTTACTTTTGCATCGCTTACGTATTTGCTGTTTTTATCGATTTATTTAGATAAATATTTATCTACATGTTCTCAAGATGTGAGTACAAGAAGTATAATAATGCTATGAAAGTGATTTGTTTGAAAACAGCTGAAAATGAATAACTTACGATAATTTCACTGATTACTACATTGAAATTATATGGAATTTTATTATTAAAAGTTTGTTTGTTTTAACTAATAATTTATAGAACGAGGGCTATTAAGAATAATCCACTTATTTGTATAAAAAATAACAAAATTTGTTTTAAAATAGCCCCTATAGTAATATTTTGTGTAAAAATAGTTTTTTAAAGAGAACTTGTATAAAAATAACCCTCTTAATAAAATTTCTATAACTGTCTTACAAAACTCTGGGAAATTACGTTATTTTACTATTATTTTCTAGTAGCGCGTGTAATGCATTTAAAAATTCTAAATAGAAACACAAACAAGAACTTATACGTTTCTTACGAATATTAAAATGAGGATTATAACTGACAGAATTTATCATAGGAGGAGTTTTTAGGTGAATTAACATTGAAGATTATATTTTAATAATGGATGTTAAAACATATCTGGTTCCAGTGTAAAACAACAATAATTCAAAAAGATATGTCTTTAAACTTGTCTCTATATCACATAAATATTGATTCGGTTTGTTTGTTGTGAATTTCGCGCAAAACTACACAAGGGCTACCTGCACTAGCCGTCCCAAATGTAGCAGTGTAAGACTAGATGAAAGGCAGCTAGTCACAACTACCCACCGCCAACTCTTGGGCCACTCTTTTGCCAAAGAATAGTGGAATTGACCGTTACATTATAACACTCCCACGGCTGAAAGGGCGAGCATGTTTGGTGTGACGGGGATTCGAACCTACGACCCTCGCTTTACGAGTCGAGTGCCTTAACCACCTGGCCGTGCCGGGCCTGTCTAAATAGAGAGATAACTCTTGCTAACTAAAACAATTTTTTCAATGTTTTAGGTTTGTTTGTTTTGGGTCGAAAATGGTTTTTAAGAGGTTTGTTGAAAATGAGCGAATTATAATGACACGTTATAAGTTATTCTGATGTTTTTCATGATAATACACAGATATCAGTGATGTCGAGAAAACCCACTTGTAGAGAAATATGTATAGGAAAGCCAAACGCCAGGAGCGGTATAGGATAAAAGTAACAGGACATAACTTGATGAGTGTCCGAAAGGCAATAAAGAACAAGATTTGGTAGATGTCATATCTTGTTTATGTGGATAATATGGTAGATGTCATATCTTGTTTATATGGATAATATGGTAGATGTCATATCTTGTTTATATGGATAATATGGTAGATGTCATATCTTGTTTATATGGATAATATGGTAGATGTCATATCTTGTTTATGTGGATAATATGGTAGATGTCATATCTTGTTTATGTGGATAATATGTTAGATGTCATATCTTGTTTATGTGGATAATATGTTAGATGTCATATCTTGTTTATATGGATAATATGGTAGATGTCATATCTTGTTTATATGGATAATATGGTAGATGTCATATCTTGTTTATGTGGATAATATGGTAGATGTCATATCTTGTTTATTTGGATAATATGGTAGATGTCATATCTTGTTTATGTGGATAATATGGTAGATGTCATATCTTGTTTATGTGGATAATATGGTAGATGTCATATCTTGTTTATATGGATAATATGGTAGATGTCATATCTTGTTTATATGGATAATATGGTAGATGTCATATCTTGTTTATGTGGATAATATGGTAGATGTCATATCTTGTTTATGTGGATAATATGGTAGATGTCATATCTTGTTTATATGGATAATATGGTAGATGTCATATCTTGTTTATATGGATAACATGGTAGATGTCATATCTTGTTTATATGGATAATATGGTAGATGTCATGTCTTGTTTATATCGATAATATGGTAGATGTCATATCTTGTTTATGTGGATAATATGGTATATGTCAAATCTTGTTTATGTGGATAATATGTTAGATGTCATATCTTGTTTATATGGATAATATGGTAGATGTCATATCTTGTTTATATGGATAATATGGTAGATGTCATATCTTGTTTATGTGGATAATATGGTAGATGTCATATCTTGTTTATGTGGATAATATGGTAGATGTCATATCTTGTTTATGTGGATAATATGGTAGATGTCATATCTTGTTTATGTGGATAATATGGTAGATGTCATATCTTGTTTATGTGGATAATATGGTAGATGTCATATCTTGTTTATGTGGATAATATGGTAGATGTCATATCTTGTTTATATGGATAATATGGTAGATGTCATATCTTGTTTATATGGATAATATGGTAGATGTCATATCTTGTTTATATGGATAACATGGTGGATGTCATGTCTTGTTTATATGGATAATATGGTAGATGTCATGTCTTGTTTATATCGATAATATGGTAGATGTCATATCTTGTTTATGTGGATAATATGGTACATGTCAAATCTTGTTTATATGGATAATATGGTAGATGTCATATCTTGTTTATATGGATAATATGGTAGATGTCATATCTTGTTTATATGGATAAAATGTTAGATGTTATATCTTGTTTATATGGATAATATGGTAGATGTCATATCTTGTTCATATGGATAATATGGTAGATGTCATATCTTGTTTATATGGATAATATGGTAGATGTCATATCTTGTTTATATGGATAATATGGTAGATGTCATATCTTGTTTATATGGATAATATGGTAGATGCCATATCTTGTTTATATGGATAATATGGTAGATGCCATATCTTGTTTATATGGATAATATGGTAGATGTCATATCTTGTTTATATGGATAATATGTTAGATGTTATATCTTGTTTATATGGATAATATGGTAGATGACATATCTTGTTTATATGGATAATATGGTAGATGACATATCTTGTTTATATGGATAATATGGTAGATGTTTTATCTTGTTTATGTGGATATTATGGTAGATGTTATATCTTGTTTATATGGATAATATGGTTGATGTCATGTCATGTTTATATGGATAATATGGTAGATGACATATCTTGTTTATATGGATAATATGGTAGATGTCATATCTTGTTTATATGAATAATATGGTATGTTACTTTATCCTTTATTTTTTGTACTAGTTGATAGCAACTCCAATAACTTACAGTTGTTTCTGCCATCTTCCTTGACTTCGTTTTTTAAGTTTATATAGTGCATAGGTACTTAAACAAGTTACATGTTTTTGTCACACACACACACACACATATATATATATGAAACATAGAACTCAGATTAGGGCTAAATCGAGAGTTGAATCTGTCTATCACGATGTTATTGTTATTAATCCGTTTAAGTTTTGTGATGGTGAATCTAGCTTATTTAACTGTCACGATGTCATTGTTTTTAATCCGTTAAAGTTTTGTAATGGTGAATCTATCACATGTAACTGGGGATCTCTCAAAATTAATGAACCAGGCTTAATACCTTACCCAGTAAGTTGTTGTTTTCAAAACCTATAGAATACAAAACGGTTCTTTGTCGTTGGTTTAGCGCAGGACTGAATTCTAATGTTGATCAACCACTGAGAGAGGTAGAGGACAATAAATAACCGATAAAACAAATGTTGTAAACATCTGATGTTTGGTTTGATAGAATAACGACAGTAGCACTGAGCTAACCTATATTTGTGTTTTATGATAGGTCTTACACCTATATATACGTTTTTTGACAGGCATTACAATTATATATATGTTTTATGACATGTTTCACACATATATGCATGTTTTATAACATGTTTTACACATATATACGTGTATTATGACAGGTTTCACGCCTATGTATGTATTTTATGACAACTTTTGCACATATATGCTTGTTTTATGACATATTTTACACCTGTATATGTGTTTTAAGTCCACCGAGGAGAACCGAACCTCTGATTTTAGCGTTGCAGATCCGTAGACTTACCGCTGTACCAGCGGGGTGCTCAAAATTAATTCGCTCATCGTGAACCGTCGATAAAATATTCACTTCCATACAAGATAAAAGACTCGATATTGTTTCTAAAACTTTTGAATATATATTTGAATATAAATCAGTATTTCTAATAACCGTTATTATAAATTGTATTATTGCCTGTATATTAAAACATATTTGCATTAAGAAAGAACATTATTTGTATCAATCTTATTGGCGAATATCATAAACTCGATACATAGTACCATTTAATTAACTTTTAAATTTAAATTATAATTGAGTTTCAGGTTGTTTGAAATCGTAACTCTTTATATAGTACTCGTTCGAGATGAATTATTTCACGTCGCAATTATAGTAGCGGGGACTACATATTGTTTTGAGATGTCTCTGTTATACAACATCTCACGTGAAGCTTGAAGGCAGCTATCAAACTCTGTACACAGCGTCACATACAATAACTATTTTACAACGAATAAAACCAACGAAACTGCTTTTATTTTCCGCAGTATCTAAAGACTTAGATTTTGTCTTATTAATGCTTGTTTTGTTTTTCCCTTTAATAAACTAGCTGCTTCGAGACTATTTTGTAAACATTTCCTATTAGAGTATATATACATACCAAAAATCAACAACAACGTAAAACGTTATCCACGTGCCACGACCAAATCGTTTTCAATCAGGAATTCGTGGAACTACATAAAACGCGGATAAACACAGTGTGAGAACCGACAAACTAAGGTGCTTGATAAACGACATATGCTGTAGAATGGAATTGTTTTTGTACTATGTTCTGTTGTGAAAATACTTCTGTGTTAAGATACGCTCATTTTTCAGTACGTTTCGTAATAATAACAGTTCATCTGCTTGTAAACAGATTTTACTAGCAATGTCTTTTCATAAGAGAGCACAAACAATATTATATTTACGTATATATTTACCTACGTTATATATATATATATATTGTTAGACCAAGTGTAAAGTTATTAAAAGACTTAGTGGTGTTACATAAATATTTTTAAGTCAAATAAAAAAACCCGTTTCATTAGGAGACGCCATTTTATCTTATTTGTTCCTCTCATCAGCAGTAAGCTGAAGTCTAAACCTCAAAATTATTTATGACTATGAAAATTATAATTTATATTTGTGGTTAAAGTTTCTCAGTCTTGTAAAATTCTTCCATTCTTATCTCAACAGTGAAGGTATTTTATTTGAATTTTTAGAGTAATTACCAAACTGTTTCTACATCTCACTCCCATACCTCATGGAAGTACGTATTGACTTGTGCCATTACTTCATTATTCCTGTAAAGTAGATATATGTCGGTAAGCTGTGTATTTATGTCTGTAAGTAACTTGTATGTTTATATCTGTAAACTGTGAGTCTGTAAATACATTGTACGTTTCTGTCTGAAAGCTGGAAGTCTGTAAATACATGGTATGTTTATATCTGTAAACTGTGAGTCTGTAAATACATTGTATGTTTATATCTGTAAACTGTGAGTCTGTAAATACATTGTACGTTTCTGTCTGAAAGCTGGAAGTCTGTAAATACATTGTATGTTTATATCTGTAAACTGTGAGTCTGTAAATACATTGTATGTTTATATCTGTAAACTGTGAGTCTGTAAATACATTGTACGTTTCTGTCTGAAAGCTGGAAGTCTGTAAATACATGGTATGTTTATATCTGTAAACTGTGAGTCTGTAAATACATTGTATGTTTATATCTGTAAACTTTGAGTCTGTAAATACATTGTATGTTTATATCTGTAAACTGTGAGTCTGTAAATACATTGTATGTTTCTATCTGTAAACTGTGAGTCTGTAAATAAATTGTATGTTTATATCTGTAAACTGTGAGTCTGTAAATAAATTGTATGTTTATATCTGTAAACTTTGAGTCTGTAAATACATTGTATGTTTATATCTGTAAACTGTGAGTCTGTAAATACATTGTATGTTTCTATCTGTAAACTGTGAGTCTGTAAATAACGTGTATGTTTATATCTGTAAACTGTGAGTCTGTAAATAAGTTGTATGTTTATATCTGTAAACTGGGAGTTTGTAAACGTTTTTTGTTTCTGTCTGTAAACTGTAAGTCTAAATATAAGGTCTGCAAGTAGACTGCTTGTTGCTCTGTGCCAGTAAACTGGAATTGTATGTTAGTTAGTGTGTTAGTTGTTCACTGTATCGGTTGTTCACAATGTTAATATATCAGATTTGTTTACCCAGTAATTAGTGTTTTTGGGATACAAGAAGCTAGTTTAGAATATACACAAATATAGAAATTGCTGTTTTTTTCAACCCACAAGGGCCGCGGGGAAGGGTAAATATTTTTTCTACTACTGAGAGGGGCGTATATTGATCGATTTGCTCTCTCCCCTGCTGGTCTAAACGAATGTAATAAATGTTTCAGGAGAGACAGTAGAGTCCAATGTTTGGACACTTGCGATGTCTTCCCTTGATCAGCGGGAGTAGATACAGTTTGACTTTGGTATTCTGTTGAAATGTTGACCACGGATATTTCTGAAGCAATATTAAGAGCGCCTCATTTAGTCCGATATGTCCGTGGGGACGCCAGAACCTACCGATATGTTTCCGCATTACTTCGTGATGCACTCAGCGGAACAAATGCCGTTGTCAGTCGCCGCTTCTGCCGCGTGCAACTTCCCGGCACACGTGGCAACCTTACAGGGGATATATCAGTCAGTTTTTCGTGGGAACGTTAATAAGGGAGAGAGAGAAGAGGGTGAATATGCGATAAATCTGCCGACGAACGAGCTTTAAATAATTATTTTTGTCTCTCTTTCAACACATTGTGGGTGGGTGATAAAATTGTTAACGAACGAGTTGTAGGCTAGACAAAAACTATGGCTCTCGTGTCAGATGGTGGATAATAGATGTAACTGTTGTCCTTATTAGTGGAATAGTTAAGAGTTCCCAGTTCACAGTTGCTAAGTGATAGTTTGTTATTGAAAAATAAAACTTGAAAATCGGTCCCCAAATTTCAGTGTTAGAATCCTTCAAACGTACCGCCTAACCATGTTCATTTTCACTGTTAAGGGACTTCCCGCGGATTATTCTGCTTGCCAATCGAAACACTAAATATCAGTATAATTCTTTTTTTTTTTTTAAGAAAACCTCCCCCACGTACTACAGTGCCTCATACCTAGTAGTCCGGACTTTAGACACACAAATCAACTGATGAGAAATCTTTATATTCATCGCCAGTAGGGTAGTAACCATTGAATAATGTGTAACATATATGTATGTACGTTTTATAATTAGAAGGTGAGATACCCTGGTACCCATTACCCACGGAACGACATTCTCCATTGCTGATCCTTTCTTGACCTGATGACCGTAGTGATATTACTGTTGTTCGTTTTGAATCTCACGAAAAGCTACACGAGGGCTATCTGCGCTAGCCGTCCCTAATTTAGAAGTGTAAGACTAGAGAGAAGGCAGTTGGTCATCACCGTCCACCGCCAACTCTTGAGCCATTCTTTTACCAACGAATAGTAGGATTGACAGTTACATTATAACGTCCCCACAGCTGAAAGAGCGAGCATGTTTGGCTTGACGAAGATTCGAACCTGTGGCCCTTATATTACGAGTCGAGAACTTTAACTATCTGACCATTATGGACTAGACTATCACTATTATTCGACATCTGTTGCGACATATTCCCTACAAGGGTTGAGTAATTATTCGTTCACATCACATCCTAGCCAGTTTTCCAAACATCTGTTTCTTTTTGTTTGTTTTTAGTGTTGTAAGCCAGCAAACTTACCGCTGAGTTACTGGTGGACACGTAAAAATGAGTTTCTAAGAACCCAAGTAAGCAGCCTAGAAGTACTACATAGGTAACTTTTCAGATATGTGGTCCGTAATTACTGACTCGATTTTCATGAACACGAGCAAATGCGGCTGGAAGCTTTTGATTTTGTTACCACGTTGCTAAGTGTTATACCTAGCCTCGTACTTTGGAATTAAAGGGTTCTCTTTCGTAACCAAAGGCTTCACTTTCCGATCCGGAGGTGTGGTTGACGAATCTGTTGCTAACCTATAAACTTTATTAATTCTTTGTTTTTTAATTTCGCACAAAGCTACTCAAGGGCTATCTGTGCTAGCCGTCCCTAATTTAGCAGTTTAAGACTAGAGGGAAGGCAGCTAGTCATCACCACCCACCGCCAACTCTTGGGCTACTCTTTTACTAACGAATAGTGGGATTGACCGTCACATTATAACGCCCCAACGGCTGAAAACTTTATTAAATTTTGAGTTAATTGACTACACGTCCCTTACTGACCACGTGAAACTTTCTCAGAAGTGTGACGTCATCATCAGGGTAAAGATCTCGCATTCAGAACTTAATTTCCATTTTCGTGAGTCCATTTTAAACAAAGTAAATGTTCTCAGCACTTATTATTTGTTACTACATGCATTAGTACGTAACGAAATACACTTACACTGCTGAGAGAAAATATCGACTGGACTTCCTTTAAATTAACCAGCGAGAGAAAACAACAACAACTGTGTACCAAATTGAGATCGTTAACATAAAAAGAAGTTTTAAAGTCGCATATCTAATTAATAATTAATTTACTAACTTTCTAACTGTAATAAAGTATTAATACGTTTGATGTCTTGCATAATTCTTGTCCTGCCAACAGAAACTGGTGAAAGAATGACCTTCATTGTATATTATGTAAATAACAAACCCTTTAAAAAAGTATACCTGTTCAACACAGTACATTCATAGAAGTTACCCTTATTAAGTTTCATAATACCTCATTAACTTGGCTTAATAAGCACGTGATGCTGGAGAAAGAACATTTCACAATTGTGAAACTGACATATGCTCTTGCGCCGTAAACTTAGATCAGTACAAAAGGAGGAATGGGTGAGACCGCGACCTCTAGCGTGAAAAGAAAGAGGGAATTCGACAGCAATCATAAGAAACCGTCAACCAAATCACCACCTTTGTAAACAGGCAGGCCTAAACATCTCGATATAGGGCGTTAAATTTGGTTTGATTTGTTTGTTTTGAATTTCGCGCGAAGCTACTAAAGGGCTATATGCGCTAGCCGTCCCTAATTTAGCAGTGTAAGACTAGAGGGAAGGCAGCTAGTCATCACCACCCACCACTAACTCTTGGGCTACTATTTTACCAACGAATAGTAGGATTGACCGTCACATTATAACACCCCCACTGTGTTCTCAATGGGTAAGAAAACATAAAACGTAAGGAGTTCTCTTGTTACATAATTTACTTTCGGTAAAACATAAATTTTGCATGGCTGATTATATAATGTCATTTTCTAAAAATATTTAAAATTTATTTTAGTCGCTACACAGTTTGTAATGTGTTTTTTATTTACAGAATAATTAAATTAAATGTGTTTAATAGGAACTAAGGCACAAAACAAGTTCTGTCGTCATACAAACGATACAGCAAAACTATTAAACACTCGTTTTGGTAAAGAGAGTCATTCAACACATAAAACTAACTGCTTTATTTAGTATCTGCATAAACTGGGCAAATGGTACACTGGCTACAGTGGTGACATCAAGTGAGCATAGATGCCATATGTTTCCCTCGGTGGACTGAGTAGCTAGCCTGATGTCGCTTTGCTATAAGCGTGTTGGTTGTCCTTTGTTGTTGTTTTTTTTTGGCCCAAATTTAAAATTTCGTAAAGTCAAAGTCGATTGTTATTTATATGAAATCTGAAGAAATGTATCTGAGGACGGCTAGTATGGGTATTAAAACATTTACTAATAAAGCTGATAACAACGTCTCGACCTTCTTAAGACATGTGTCCGGCAACGGTCAGTTACATACTCTTTCTGTTGACCTGAAGATGTCCTAAGAAGTTCGAGACATTGTTCTCATCTTTATGTATATGTATTTACTTCAAGTGGGTTTCTCGTCACTACGAATCTGTAAATAATTCTGACATGTCTCAATCACTGAGGGAAAACGTTACGTGCCTTGAATTTCAAAGTTTAAAACATTTTGTGACTAAAGTGAACCAATAAAGAAATATCAAATCTGTTTTTCGCTTTCAACGTTCAATGTTTTAAATTTGTTCAAGAAACTGTTGAGTGTCCCAGATGTGAGTAACTCGTATGAGCAAAAATTCTAGACGAGATTTAATCTTCATTTTATTTGGATTAAGACACTTATAGAACTTGTAAATTATTTATTTAGCAAATTAGTTACGGGTCCCTAACTTTGGTGGTTACATAACCCTCGTAATACTGTCGTACTAACATTCAGCATTAAAAATATAACCAGCAATGCCATCATAGTGCAGTTTTTCCTATCACGTTTGGGGTTCGTTATATAGTTTACACAATAAATGAATAATTCCGTTCATGCCTTGTGATCAATTCTGTACACTGAGTAAATAAAATAGGTTTCATTCCCTTTTATTTAACACACAAGAAATGGACCCCATTCCAAATTGTTTATCTACAAATGTACATTTAGGTCCATGACTCCGTTGTTTGCGGGATGGTTACAAATCCAATCGGTTCGGCATGATAACGCGGTTAAGGCGATCGACTCGTAATCCGAGGGTCGCGGGTTCGAATCTCCGTCACATCACACATGCGCGCCCTTTCAGCCGTGCGGGCGTTATAATGTGACGGTCAATCCCACTATTCGTTGGTAAAAGTGTAGCCCAAGGGTTGGCGTGGATGATGATGACCAGCTGTCTTCCCTCTCGCCTTACACTAATCCGTGATGACGAGAAAACCCACTTGTAGAGAAAATTATACATTTAAAACGGGTGGTATGGGTGGAGAAAGCTCTAATAGAGGAGCTTTCTCTACCCATACCAGCCGTTTTAAAATATATGATAGTCTTACACTGCTAAATAAAAGGACGGCTAACGCAGATAGTCCTCGTGTAGCTTTGCACGAAATTTGAAAACAAAACAAATAAACAATTCCAACCAACTGAACACCTTTAATGAACCTAATCGTTTCCTGTATAGGAAAGCCTAACCGTAATTAATAAATAATAATAATTAATAAATGTAGTTTTGATGGTATTTTTGGTTACATTTTGATGTCTGATATTTTAATCAAAGCTACATAAACAAGCCCAGTTAAAGTATTTAATGCCCAAAGCCTACACCTCGTGCTAATCGCAACAAGAAACTGTTGTAATGTATAAAACTCTTTCACTCGTTTAAACCATTGGCAAAACAACGTGAATTGTGTCGGTCATGCTCAGTGTATAAATATGTGTTTCTTTCTTTGTGAATTTCTCATAAATCTACATGTGGAGATAGCTAGCCAACAACACCTATTTCCAATTTTAGGATTAAACTTGTCGAACCGAAGTAGGTTTTGACTGCCACACTTATAACGCACCCACAGCCCCAAAGTGCGGAGAGCAATTTATTTCTTTCGTGTGTGTGCATGGTAAAGAAACACAACCAGGAAACTCAAATTCCACAGTCAGTCCAGCACCATAACCAATAGGGCAAGTCCCGACCTTGATGTAAAATAAACTTCAGGCCTTTTGAGTGAACGTAAAGATTTCTATTTGGTAGCGTTATCGATGTTAAAATGGCGGTTATGAAACTGCCACAATAAAGTGTCGATTCTGTCAAAGCTATTTAAACGAAATGTTCAGTATCGAACAGATTATTATTTTCAATTAATTATTTTCACTCTGATCGTTAACTCATAGTGTAATTATAATGTTTTCTGTTTCCTTGTTATTGAAACCAAAGGATAATTCATCTTCGTACACCAACATTATGACAATACAATAGTATATATTTAAAAGCCAGCAAGTGTAGAAATACGCCCTAACACAATGGAGCTTACGATATTTGAGTCCAAATTTTGGATCTTGGAAATTACATCACCGAACATCGCCAATCGTAACTGGGTAATATTTTTATAGCTGAGCAATAAATAAAACAGTTGAAATTTCAATAAAAGCTACGTGTTTGAGATTTAATTAGTAAAAACGGCAAAGAAAGAAGTCAGTTTTAGATTTAACCAATTAAAATTATAAACAATAAGAAGTTTCGGATACAAAAAGTTCAAACACAAGCTTAAAAATATGTTTTGTTTTTAGTGAATATTCCATAAGTATCGTGACAAAAAATCAGGGTACTTTCAATGATAACTATGATACTCTGTGACGTAATCTCACGACGATAGTACTTTGTTGTAGAACCGTCAGACAATTCCACAAAAGGTCACAGGTCCAGAAGCCTTCCGCAGGAAATAGAATCGATACCTACCAGGAAGGCGGGTATTTCTGCGAGTACTTATAATAAATGATTCACTGTTTTGAGGTGAACCATGGAGGGTCAGTCGAGAGTTTTGAAATTGGAGACTTTGTTTGTGGAGTCTGGTGAAAACAGAAAGAGATGACCACCCTTTACACATGTGGAGTCAATGTGTAGTTATTTGCAATATATCTCTCGATGTACGGAATCGATGTCCAGTTTGTGTTCTGGGTATAGAGCCGATGTGAATAAAGTTTATTAAATACGTCGTTTACTTTAGATGTTTCAAAAACCAGTTTATTCAGTTGAGATTTGTAGGCATGATGTGTTATATATGGCGCCTGAATGTGTATGCTACACACGTAATACATCAAGAATGGTGAACTGTGTACATTTGTTATAAATCAAAATGTTATGTTATATGGTTATATCTACTATACGCAATATACATTAAACACTGTTAATCGATGTAATAATGTTGTTACATTGTTCATAGATCAGGATTCTGTGTTATATAGTGCTATCTACTGTACACAACAGACACCCAACATGTTAACAGACATAATAATGTTAGATTGTTTATAGATCAGGATGCTGTGTTATATAGTTATATCTACTATACACAATAGACATCCAACATGTTAACAGACATAATAATGTTAGATTGTTTATAGATCAGGATGCTGTGTTATATAGTTATATCTACTATACACAATAGAGATACAACATGTTAACAGACATAATAATGTTAGATTGTTTATAGATCAGGATGCTGTGTTATATAGTTATATCTACTATACACAATAGACATACAACATGTTAACAGACATAATAATGTTAGATTGTTTATAGATCAGAATGCTGTGTTATATAGTTATGTCTACTATACACAATAGACATACAGCATGTTAACAGACATAATAATGTTAGATTGTTTATAGATCAGAATGCTGTGTTATATAGTTATATCTGCTATACACAATAGACATACATGTTAACAGACATAATAATGTTAGATTGTTTATAGATCAGGATGCTGTGTTATATAGTTATATCTACTATACACAACAGATATACAACATGTTAACAGACATAATAATGTTAGATTGTTTATAGATCAGGATGCTGTGTTATATAGTTATATCTACTATACACAATAGACATCCAACATGTTAACAATTTTGTTGACAAGACTTCTAGACTCTTTGCTATCACGCTTCACGAAGTTGGAACTTTTCACAATTGACTGCGATCCACACGCACAGGAAACTACTTTCTCTTCAGACAACGTCTTATCCCGCAGTCAAATTAAAGACACTTTGTCAACATCTGAGGACCTCCCGTCGCTGAGATGGCATCCGATACGATTAACCCGCGAGTGGTGTTATTTTCATTCAAATCTGTGTGACCTGTAATGGAGAACAAACTAGCCCCACGATCACTTACTTTCAGAGTAGTGACAGTATCGTAGCTCAATATGAGACATTTGAATTTCATGGGCCTGGTTCCGGTACTGTAGCGATTGCTTCGTGTCATTAATGGGAACAAGAGGAAAATTTGCCGGCTGGTGCATTAAGGGGAACACCGTCCGTCTTCACGGAAGCGGCCTTCGGCCAAGTAATTCCTCTGCAGCTAACATTAAAGACGTTGGAGCGGCTCGAATGCATTCAGCTCGCTTCATGCATGCGTGCGAGTATTCATTTGGGCCTCAATAAGGACGTCCTCACAGTCAACACCACACGAGTTGAAAGACTAATATATTCCGTATAATGGGATACAAATCCATTACACTGTTTCGGTTCGTGTTGGTTCTTTTTTTCCCTCCTTTAGATGTTCTGTCACTTTATTGTCCATCTACTTGCAAATTTCTCGTGAATTTTAACGGAAAAAGATCCCTTGGAATATCCGGTCTGTTAAGCAAACTAGCACGTGCACGCTCATCCACTTCCTATTATTGACCATTATAATCATAAATGACTGTGCATATATTAAACATTTGCCACGTATGTGCAGACAACGTTTCATATAAATGGACCGTTGTCCTTGGTTTCGCTTTTCCATTTAAGTGGCCATCATCTTTATTGTTATTTCGAAACCATATTGTTGCAGTTTTCTCGCGTGTGCACTGTTGATAAACAATTTTTAACTGAATTTTACAAAAAAACGTGGCAATCGTAATGTATATGTATCGATAGGGGACTAATGAATATAAACTGATGGTGGAAACGTTGATGGTTTCTTTAGTCAGGATTGATATATTCTAAAACGTTATATGTAGGATATGTATACCATACCGAATCTTGGATTCTTAAATTTTAAACCGTTATATGTAGGATATGTATACCCCACCGAATCTTGGATTGATATATTTTAAAACGTTATATGTAGGATATGTATACCCTATCGAGTCTTGGACTGATATATTCTAAAACGTTATATATAGGATATGCATACCCTAACCGGATCTTGGACTGATATATTCTAAAAAAAACGTTATATATAGGATATGTATACCATACCGGATCTTGGACTGATATATTCTAAAAAACGTCATATGTAGGATATGTATACCATACCTAGTCCTGGACTAATATATTCTAAATCGTTATATGTAGGATATGTATTCCATACCGGATCTTTGACTGATATATTTTAAAACGTTGTATATAGGATATGTATACCTTACTCATTCATGCCGTGATGACCAGGTGGTTAAGGCACTCGACTCGTAATTTGAAGGACGCGGGTTCGAATCCCCGTCACACCAAAACATTCTTGCCCTTTCAGCCGTGGGGGCGTTATAAGTGACGATTAATCCCACTATACGTTGGTAAAAGAGTAGCATCAGAGTTGGCGGTGGGTGGTGATGACTAGCTGCCTTTACTCTAGTCTTACACCGCAAACTTATGAACATTTGTGTAGCTCTGCGCAAATTTCATACAAAGAAACGGACCGAATCTTCGACTGGAACTCTTCAATATTAACTCTCCATAAAATTGAAGTTTCTGGCGACTTGTTTCAGAGTTTATGTTTTTCCAGTCATTCTCCTTATAGGGATTGCACCTGAAATCCTTAGTGTAACGAAACTGTCAACATTGTATCACTCTTCAACCTGATACCTTTAAATTTCATGAGCTATTTAAGAATTTTCATTTTCCGCAATAATACACATTAGTGCAACAATGATACTTCATCAAACATGTGTTACATCCACTATTGCTCTGGAAGTTGTGATACCTCATCAAACATGTGTTATATCCACTATTGCTCTGGAAGTTGTGATACCTCATCAAACAAGTGTTACATCCACTATTGCTCTGGAAGTTGTGATACCTCATCAAACATGTGTTACATCCACTATTGCTCTGGAAGTTGTGATCCTCATCAAACAAGTGTTACATCCACTATTGCTCTGGAAGTTGTGATACTTCAACAGACATGTGTTACTTCCACGATTTCAGTTATTTTCGTTACAATTCGTATAGAATCTGAACTGCTTGAAATATTTCACGTAAATCAAGTGAGTGAACCTCAATTGATTAGTTTAATAGATCTTTTCATGGACAGATCACATCCATCAAGTTCCCCATTCTAGTCCGTAATGACGTCATAACAAAACCCGAGGAAACAGTTTTGCTAACACAGAGAAGAAACTGACACCTTGTTGTTACAACCAGTTTATTTGTTCTTTAATGATCTAATCCAAATTACCTGATCTTCTTGTAAAGCTTACACTCTAATCCCACTTTATTTAGTCATAAATCTACATTTCTGCTTCTAGATATTTGCCCAGTTGAAGATTTTTGAAGTTGGTTCATAACATACACGATTCTGTCTTGAACTGGACTAGAGTTGGCCTAGCATTCAAAGTCTCGTGCTACGGATCCCAGGCTTTGGGTTTCGAGTGTTTCATAAAAGTAACAGTTATTCTCGTTATTTAAATAAAAGAACCCGACAAAGTCATTGTGTCAACGGGTGCATCTAACTGACTGACTTTTCTTTGGTCAATAATTCAAAATTAGGAACGACTATACCTAAACCCCAGGAATTGCTGGACAGACCATATAGTCCACTTGTATACAGTTTGTTTAGCATTATCACATTTAGTGAAAGACTTAACACTTTTACGTTTTTCATTGCAAAAGACCCAACTTAATACATTAATTGAAACGAGTTTTCACATTACAGACTGTAAACTTGAAGTGCATTAAAATAACGAAAGACTCATACATGTGATGGGTATATATATAGACTACTGTGATGTTTAAAATGGGGAATGTATTCTACACCATATTGTTTGTAGAATGCGTCAATCACTTTGTAATAACCCGTTTAATAGGCCTAATGCATTAATAGTATTAATGGTACCATGTCTGGTCTCTGTGTTGGTGAAACTGGAGGTGTTTACGTTACTATAAAGTTTACTTGTTGCATTTCCAAACAACTTTCCCTTCTGTATCTTCAGGTGACGTGTATGCTAATAAATCTAACAAAGTTACGGACACACTAAATGTTGCGATCAAGTTTTACAAATCCTTTAGGACTCTACATGGACTCCATGTGTAATTCTTTGATTACTCGACTCCTTGTCACAGCAATACTAGTTTCTCCATTAAGGTTGATCACTTACAACAATGATTTCTCCACATGGTACCATTGACTACAATGATTTTTTCCAGTAGGTACAAGTTACAACAATGATTTTTCCACATGGTACCATTGACTACAATGATTTTTTCCAGTAGGTACAAGTTACAACAATGATTTCTCCACATGGTACCATTGACTACAATGATTTTTTCAGTAGATACAAGTTAGAACAATGATTTCTCTACATGGTACCATTGAATACAATGATTTTTTCCAGTAGGTACAAATTACAATAATAATTTCTTCACATGGTACCATTGACTACAATGATTTTTTCCAGTAGGTACAAGTTACAATAATAATTTCTTCACATGGTACCATTGACTACAATGATTTTTTCCAGTAGGTACAAGTTACGATAATAATTTCTTCTCATGGTACCATTGACTACAATGATTTTTTTTTCCAGTAGGTACAAGTTACAATAATAATTTCTTCACATGGTGCCATTGACTACAATGATGTTTTCCAGTAGGTACAAGTTACAATAATAATTTCTTCACATGGTACCATTGACTACAATGATTTTTCCAGTAGGTACAAGTTACAATAATAATTTTTTCACATGGTACCATTGACTACAATGATTTTTTCCAGTAGGTACAAGTTATAACAATGATTTCTCCACATAGTACCATTAACTACAATGATTTTTTCCAGTAGGTACAAGTTACGACGATGATTTATCTACTAGGCACCAATAAGAACAATCATTTGTCCATCATTTACCAGAGGGAAGAATGATTTCTCCATTATACACAAGTTAAAATAATGATTTATCGACTAGGTACCTAGGGCCTGGCATGGCCTAGCGCGTTAAGGCGTGCGCTTCGTAATCTGAGGGTCGCGGGTTCGCGCCCGAGTCACGACAAACATGCTCGCCCTCCCAGCCGTGGGGGCGTTATAATGTGACGGTCAATCCCACTATTCGTTGGTAAAAGAGTAGCCCAAGAGTTGGCGGTGGGTGGTGATGACTAGCTGCCTTCCCTCTAGTCTTACACTGCTAAATTAGGGACGGCTAGCACAGATAGCCCTCGAGTAGCTTTGTGCGAAATTCCAAAAACCAAACCAAACGACTAGGTACCACTGATGATAGTGATTTCCGCACGAGACACTACTAACAACAATGGTTTTCTTCACTAGGTTACAATTGATTTTTGAATGTTTCAAGCAGTTTACATGTAATGAACTATTGGTATGTTCAATTTCTTAGCACCCAAAAATAGATATAAATAATATTGCTGTGATGTGTATCAATATTTATCAACCTCTTTATCGAAATAAATACCGAGCCTATTAATCCAAATTTTCAAACAAACCGACAACAGTCTTACTGCAGCGTTGGGTGTGGGGGTGTGCCCCTTAGGAGGCGAAAATGATTTCTTTGGGGGAGTCGCGTGCGATTAAGGTAGAGTCAGCAGTGCAATAATGGAAAAATAAGCGTTTTCATACATATTTTTATTAATGAAAATAATAAGTAATTACTACAACACATAACACATTTGTTATAACACATAACACACTTTAATGTGAATCAGTGTAATATATTTCGTCATTTAACTTATTCTTTCATTCGCGGTGTACCCCGCTAGTACAGCGGTAAGTCTGCGGACTAACAACACCAAAATCAGGGGTTCGATTCCCCTCGGTGGGCTCAGCAGATAATCCAATGTGGCTTTGTTGTAAGAAAAACACTTATTTTCGAGTAGGTTGTGTACGTCATATGCGACAAGTACCGCCATTAGAACGAAAAATGTTTGTTGTGCTTGTTTGCTTTTATCAAACAAGTTATGATGGCGGCAGTAACTGCTGTTTATTTTATTTCAATTTAACCCAGGAACGATTCACCCAAATTCATGTAATAATTATGCTACAAACATTATGTACAACTCCGAAGAGCTGCTTTTTACGACATAGTTATTTCCAGAAAGTGACTTCTTTGCGAACTTTCTTCAATTATATTACAACGCGCAAATTTGAATTTCGCGCAAAGCTATCTGTGCTAGCCGTCCCTAATATTGCAGTGCAAGACTAGAGGGAAGGCAGCTAGTCATCACCACCCACCGCCAACTCTTGGGCTATTCTTTTACCAACGAATAATGGAATTGACCGTCACATATAACGCCCCCACGGCTGAAAGGGCGAGCATGTTTGGTGCGACGGGGATTCGAACCATACAGCGATATAAAATACTGTCAATCAAAAATTTAGGCTTAGGAATTACTACGAGAAATCTTACCTCCAGCGCCTAGTGCCACAGCGGTAAGTCTGAAGGCTTTCAGCGTTAAAAACTGGGTTTCGATACCCGTGTTGGGTGCATCAAAGATAGTCCATTGTATACGGCTATGTGTTTAACAACAAACGAACAAAGAAAAGCCTAATTCAGCTCCTGACGCCAGAACGGAGATGGTTCTCCTTCAGTGTGGATAGAGTTACGAAAGAAATAACACATAAATATTTCAAGTTACCCACGTTTATATTACGTGTTCTAATAGCTAGCGAGCGTCGTCTTTGGTCTGAATGATGGAAATAGAGAAGTATTTCCGTTCCTCTAAAGAAAGAGACTGGAATATCAAAGATTTAAACGTGTTTTTTACTGGAATATCAAAGATTTAAACGTGTTTTTTACTGGAATATCAAAGATTTAAACGTGTTTTTTACTGGAATATCAAAGATTTAAACGTGTTTTTTACTGGAATATCAAAGATTTACACGTGTTTTTACTGGAATATCAAAGATTTAAGCGTGTTTTTTACTGGAATATCAAAGATTTAAACGTGTTTTTTACTGGAATATCAAAGATTTACACGTGTTTTTATTGGAATATCAAAGATTTAAGCGTGTTTTTTACTGGAATATGAAAGATTTAAAAATGTTTTTTACTGAAATATCAAAGATTTAAACGTGTTTTTTACTGGAATATCAAAGATTTAAACGTGTTTTTACTGGAATATCAAAGATTTACACGTGTTTTTACTGGAATATCAAAGATTTACACGTGTTTTTACTGGAATATCAAAGATTTAAACGTGTTTTTTACTGACTATAAATTTCTGCAAATACTTTAAAAACTGCAGGAGAAGAACAAGTGACTCTCTTAGCTGTGGAAAGAACTGGAGTCTCACTGTATTTGTTCGGATATCTCAGTAAGATTATGTCAGTAATTAACTGTCTTTTTATTAATTGTTTGGTTTCCACGGTCGAAAAGTTAGTGATTTTTCTAGTCTCGTTGTCAGCAGTTCATATGGTTCTGAAATGTTATTAACAATAAAGCTGACAACTCCCCCCCCCGCTCTCCACCCAGTGGCACAGCGACATGTCTGTGAAATTAGAAAGCTAAAAACTAGGCTTCGATACCGCGTTGGACAGAGCACAGATAGTCTATTGCTTAGCTTTATGTTTAAGTAGAAACAAACAAAGCTGACACAAGTAATCATTCGGCAACGAAATTATCCAAAGTATTCTGTTTTAGGCTAAATTTAGATCGAAAAGATTGTTTGAAACAAAGAGGTGGTCGAGATGGAAAATTTGAAGACCAACATACACACAGCTTCACAAAGAGCTATCTGTGCTCTGCCTATCAAGGCTACCAAAAACCCAATTTTTAGCGTTATAAGCCTTCAGACTTCCCGCTAAGCCACAAGAGGGCTTTCACGAATGAGATCCTTTATGTTAATAACAAAAATTTAACATTTAAGTCAGTTAAAACGGTGGGCCAGGGGTAAGTCTTTAGGTTTATAACGCTAAAATCGGGGGTTCGATTCTCCTCGGTGGACAAAGCGGACAGCGCTATGTAGCTTCGATATAAGAAAGAACTTGAAGGTTTTACTTCCCAGTGGCGGACTTCTCTTCTTGTAGCTCAGTGCTTAATAACAAATAAAGATTTAATAGGGTAAAAGAACAACAACAAGAAAATTCATTTGACTTCTGTGAGTAATAAACATTAACCTTTGTCGTATTGTTTTTAACAGGAACCACACCACGACCTCGAACATTGAGAACTCTCGACTCCTTCAGTGTTCCATGAAGAATGGTTGAAACAAAAGACAAGTATTCTAAAGACTCTTGAACAGTAGGTACGTTTACAAAATGTATTTTTATCGAATCTGGGATTTGGTACATTAATGCAAAAGCTAAAAAAAGAAACATGTCCGACTACATTCATCCCGGTGTATCAGAGGTTTAGTTAATATAAATGTTAGTATTCTAAAATTAGTTTCTTTGTATAGTAGTTGTTTATAGAAGAAACCGTACTGGACTAGTTGTGTCCACCACCCACGAGAAATCAAACCCCTGTTTTATTTCATTGGAAATCCGTACAGCAGATTAAATAAACTGAATAATTATCCACCAAAGTTATACATGAACGGATCATCTTTACAGACTGATACTTCTGCTAAATTTTTAGGATTAACTTATGATACCAAATGAATATGGATATTGTTAGTATGCTGTAAAATGTAGTCTTGTAAAATTTGCTCTTTTTCCAGAAGTCTTTCAGGTCAAGATCAAATCCTATAATAAAAACCTACAAAACATACATTAGATCTATAATAGAATACGCATATCCAACCTGGATAAACATAACACAAAAACAATTACACAAAATATACAGAATTCAATCTTAACTACAGTCTATAAAGTACCACGTAGCACTACATCCACATTCATGTACAAGTATACAAATATAGAAACAAGACTCTTGTATAATGTACTAAATTATTTTAATAAAAAGTGGCTTAAAAATGACGTATGTGTGGTCTCGACAGATACAACGTACATGACGAGCATAGTCCTAAGTACCTCTCTCCTATAAATATAGGCCCGGCGTGACCAAGCGTGTTAAGGCGTGGGACTCTTAATCTGAGGGTCGCGGGTTCGCATCCCCGTCGCGCCAAACATGCTCGCCCTTTCAGCCGTGGGGACGTTATATTGTGACAGTCAATCCCACTATTCGTTGGTAGAAGAGTAGCCCAAGAGTTGGCGGTGGGTGGTGATGACTAGCTGCCTTCTCTCTAGTCTTACACTACTAAATTAGGGACGGGTAGCGCAGATACTCCTCGAGTAGCTTTGTGCGAAGTTCCAAAACAAACAAACCTATAAATATATATTCAAGAAACGTAAATCAAGCTGGCCACCCTGCACTAGACACTTAAAATTAGTATAATTTTTTCATATTGTTTTATTTTATTATTATTATTTTATTTTTTCGATAAATATATATGGAAAAAAGGAAATAAATATATTCATATAAGAATAAAAGTACAAAAATAAAAATAGAATAAAATAGGAAAATAATTATAAATAGATAAAGTAAAAAAAATGGCAAATCAAGACAATAGACGGACATTGCCCTAAATAGGGCTGGAGTTCTGTGGGATACTCTGGCCCAAAAGTACTAAACAACAACATAGTAGTAACCGACATGTAAGCTAGGCATGGAGGAAAAGATCCGGTGCACCGGACCCTCCTGGGTATTTAAAACATACCCAAATACCCACACAGAAGAAGCGAAATCCGTGAACTTACCATCGGGAACTTTTAATCAAGTGGCTTATTAACATTTTAGCGGCAGTATGATTCCAGATATGTAATAGGTTATCTGTGCTCTGTGAAACGTAGTATCGAAACCCGATTTTCAGCTTTATAAGCCTTCAGAGCCACCGAAGGGAAACAATATATATACAAATGTTCTACGTAGATAGTATTATAAACTATGAGCGAACCTATAGCCACAGAAGGTGTTTTCTGATGAATATATACTTAACTCACATATCTTATCTCGGTAGTAAGGGGGCAGACAATATATAATTTACTGAGATATTTGAGTAAATTATATGTGAATTTGTTCTTCCACCAATATAACATATCCCAATAAATTATATGTTGATTGTCTTTCTACCAGTGTAACATATCCCAATAAATTATATTTTGACTGTCTTTCGACCAATATAACATATCCCAGTAAATTATATGTTGACTTGTCTTTCTACCAATGTAACATATCCCAGTAAATTATATGTTGGCTGTCTTTCTACCAATATAATATATCCCAGTAAATTATATGTTGATTGTCTTTCTACCAGTGTAACATATCCCAATAAATTATATGTTGACTGTCTTTCTACCAATGTAACATATCCCAGTAAATTATATGTTGACTTGTCTTTCTACCAATGTAACATATCCCAGTAAATTATATGTTGACTTGTCTTTCTACCAATGTAACATATCCCAGTAAATTATATGTTGGCTGTCTTTCTACCAATATAACATATCTTAGGAAATTATATTTTGACTGTCTTTCTACCAATATAACATATCCCAGTAAATTATATGTTGACTGTCTTTCTACCAATATAACATATCCCAGTAAATTATATGTTGGCTGTCTTTCTACCAATATAACATATCCCAGTAAATTATATGTTGACTGTCTTTCTACCAATATAACATATCCCAGTAAATTATATGTTGACTGTCTTTCTACCAATATAACATATCCCAGTAAATTATATGTTGACTTGTCTTTCTACCAATGTAACATATCCCAGTAAATTATATGTTGGCTGTCTTTCTACCAATGTAACATATCCCAGTAAATTATATTTTGACTGTCTTTCTACCAATATAACATATCCCAGTAAATTATATGTTGACTGTCTTTCTACCAATATAACATATCCCAGTAAATTATATGTTGGCTGTCTTTCTACCAATATAACATACCCCAGTAAATTATATGTTGGCTGTCTTTCTACCAATATAACATATCCCAGTAAATTATATGTTGGCTGTCTTTCTACCAATATAACATATCCCGGTAAATTATATGTTGACTGTCTTTCTACCAATATAATATATCCCAATGAATTATATGCTGACTGTCTATCTACCAGTGTAACATATCCCAATAAATTATATGTTGACTGTCTTTCTATCAGTGTAGCATATCCCAGTAAATTATATGTTGACTTGTCTTTCTACCAATGTAACATATCCCAGTAAATTATATGTTGGCTGTCTTTCTACCAATATAACATATCTTAGGAAATTATATGTTGACTGTCTTTCTACCAATATAACATATCCCAGTAAATTATATGTTGACTTGTCTTTCTACCAATGTAACATATCCCAGTAAATTATATGTTGGCTGTCTTTCTACCAATATAACATATCCCAGTAAATTATATGTTGACTTGTCTTTCTACCAATATAACATATCCCAGTAAATTATATGTTGACTGTCTTTCTACCAATATAACATATTCCAGTAAATTATATGTTGACTTGTCTTTCTACCAATATAACATATTCCAGTAAATTATATGTTGACTTGTCTTTCTACCAATGTAACATATCCCAGTAAATTATATGTTGACTTGTCTTTCTACCAATGTAACATATCCCAATAAACTATATGTTGACTTGTCTTTCTACCAATATAACATATCCCAGTAAATTATATGTTGACTTGTGTTTCTACCAATATAACATATCCCAGTAAATTATATGTTGACTGTCTTTCTTCCAATGTAACATATCCCAGTAAATTATATGTTGACTGTCTTTCTACCAATGTAACATATCCCAGTAAATTATATGTTGACTTGTCTTTCTACCAATGTAACATATCCCAGTAAATTATATGTTGGCTGTCTTTCTACCAATATAACATATCTTAGGAAATTATATTTTGACTGTCTTTCTACCAATATAACATATCCCAGTAAATTATATGTTGGCTGTCTTTCTACCAATATAACATACCCCAGTAAATTATATGTTGGCTGTCTTTCTACCAATATAACATACCCCAGTAAATTATATGTTGGCTATCTTTCTACCAATATAACATATCCTAGTAAATTATATGTTGACTTGTCTTTCTACCAATATAACATATCCCAGTAAATTATATGTTGACTGTCTTTCTACCAATATAACATATTCCAGTAAATTATATGTTGACTTGTCTTTCTACCAATATAACATATTCCAGTAAATTATATGTTGACTTGTCTTTCTACCAATGTAACATATCCCAGTAAATTATATGTTGACTTGTCTTTCTACCAATGTAACATATCCCAGTGAATTAAATGTTGACTTGTCTTTCTACCAATATAACATATCCCAGTAAATTATATGTTGACTTGTCTTTCTACCAATATAACATATCCCAGTAAATTATATGTTGACTGTCTTTCTACCAATGTAACATATCCCAGTAAATTATATGTTGGCTGTCTTTCTACCAATATAACATATCCCAGTAAATTATATGTTGGCTGTCTTTCTACCAATATAACATATCCTAGTAAATTATATGTTGACTTGTCTTTCTACCAATATAACATATCCCAGTAAATTATATGTTGACTGTCTTTCTACCAATATAACATATTCCAGTAAATTATATGTTGACTTGTCTTTCTACCAATATAACATATTCCAGTAAATTATATGTTGACTTGTCTTTCTACCAATATAACATATCCCAGTAAATTATATGTTGACTTGTCTTTCTACCAATGTAACATATCCCAGTGAATTAAATGTTGACTTGTCTTTCTACCAATATAACATATCCCAGTAAATTATATGTTGACTTGTCTTTCTACCAATATAACATATCCCAGTAAATTATATGTTGACTGTCTTTCTACCAATATAACATATCCCAGTGAATTAAATGTTGACTTGTCTTTCTACCAATATAACATATCCCAGTAAATTATATGTTGACTTGTCTTTCTACCAATATAACATATCCCAGTAAATTATATGTTGGCTGTCTTTCTACCAATATAACATATCCCAGTAAATTATATGTTGGCTGTCTTTCTACCAATATAACATATCTTAGTAAATTATATGTTGACTGTCTTTCTACCAATATAACATATTCCAGTAAATTATATGTTGGCTGTCTTTCTACCAATATAACATATTTTAGTAAATTATATGTTGACTGTCTTTCTACCAATATAACATATCCCAGTAAATTATATGTTGGCTGTCTTTCTACCAATATAACATATCCCAGTAAATTATATGTTGACTGTCTTTCTACCAATATAACATATTCCAGTAAATTATATGTTGACTTGTCTTTCTACCAATATAACATATTCCAGTAAATTATATGTTGACTTGTCTTTCTACCAATGTAACATATCCCAGTAAATTATATGTTGACTTGTCTTTCTACCAATGTAACATATCCCAGTGAATTAAATGTTGACTTGTCTTTCTACCAATATAACATATCCCAGTAAATTATATGTTGACTTGTCTTTCTACCAATATAACATATCCCAGTAAATTATATGTTGACTGTCTTTCTACCAATGTAACATATCCCAGTAAATTATATGTTGGCTGTCTTTCTACCAATATAACATATCCCAGTAAATTATATGTTGGCTGTCTTTCTACCAATATAACATATCCTAGTAAATTATATGTTGACTGTCTTTCTACCAATATAACATATCCCAGTAAATTATATGTTGACTGTCTTTCTACCAATATAACATATTCCAGTAAATTATATGTTGACTTGTCTTTCTACCAATATAACATATTCCAGTAAATTATATGTTGACTTGTCTTTCTACCAATGTAACATATCCCAGTAAATTATATGTTGACTTGTCTTTCTACCAATGTAACATATCCCAGTGAATTAAATGTTGACTTGTCTTTCTACCAATATAACATATCCCAGTAAATTATATGTTGACTTGTCTTTCTACCAATATAACATATCCCAGTAAATTATATGTTGACTGTCTTTCTACCAATGTAACATATCCCAGTAAATTATATGTTGGCTGTCTTTCTACCAATATAACATATCCCAGTAAATTATATGTTGGCTGTCTTTCTACCAATATAACATATCTTAGTAAATTATATGTTGACTGTCTTTCTACCAATATAACATATTCCAGTAAATTATATGTTGGCTGTCTTTCTACCAATATAACATATTTTAGTAAATTATATGTTGACTGTCTTTCTACCAATATAACATATCCCAGTAAATTATATGTTGGCTGTCTTTCTACCAATATAACATATCTCAGTAAATTATATGTTGACTGTCTTTCTACCAATGTAACATATCCCAGTAAATTATATGTTGGCTGTCTTTCTACCAATATAACATATCCCAGTAAATTATATGTTGGCTGTCTTTCTACCAGTATAACATATTCCAGTAAATTATATGTTGATTGTCTTTCTACCAGTATAACATATCTTAGTAAATTATATGTTGACTGTCTTTCTACCAATATAACATATCCCAGTAAATTATATGTTGGCTGTCTTTCTACCAATATGACATATCCCAGTAAATTATATGTTGACTTGTCTTTCTACCAATATAACATATCCCAGTAAATTATATGTTGACTGTCTTTCTACCAATATGCAATACTTCGTGGATCATTATACGAACAGTTGTTTCCTTTACATGTTTGACTACCCTAGTGTATGATATAAGAGACAATTCATATATTTAACTTCAGGCAGATTTTCCTGTCTCGAGTCTTTAACAAACTTATTATCTGTATCTCTTGAAACTGACAGCCACTCTTACATCAACGTTGTTGTTTTACAGCTTCGTATGTAATCTAAAGCTCAGTCTTAAATTCATGAAGACAGTGATATAACCACGTGACTATATATATATCTTAAATCGTTCAATTTTCTGAAATGTACGCCTATGAAACAGATTTAAACAGTCACAATGTGACTGTGTAATCTGGATTACAAGTATTATTGGATTTAATAGATAAAACTGATTGTTTGGTAGGTCCATTTATATGCTCTGAAAGACCCGAATGAATGCGATGTCTCGTACAGTGTAATTTTCTTCATGAGCAAACTTGAAAATTCTATTCCACACAAACACACATGTTAGAAACACATGAATCTAATGGCCGACAGACCGAGAGAAAGAAATGTTCATATCAAACATCAATCCTCGCAAAAACCCGGAGATAAACATGTTGATTTAGAAACGAACAGAAGTAAATGGCATTTCATTACTACGGAATAGAGCGTGAAGTATTAGTTCTGGGACCAGGAGAAACGACTCTGGCAAACAAGGGATTTGTTTCTTATTCCACCAAATCAAGAATAAAGATAAAGAATGGGGGGTGGTGAACCACAGTTTTCAGTTACATAATTGTATTTCCTTTAATATGTGTGTGTACACAGACTGTTGTCACAGGAGAGAAGTAGTCGAACCGAATAACTTTCATGTGGAACATATCATCGTGTTTCGAAGTGATATGTTAAATATATCCGAAACTATATCTTTCACTAGCACGTGTAACGTACGCCCTATGTATATACATTTATATATAATAACCTAACCTAAACTAACCCTAACCCTAACCTAATCCAACAAACTCCTCTCTCCACCGGTAAGTTTACCTCACTTCAAGCACTAGATATTCTAAACAGTTCTTTTTATAACCATAAATTGTGTGTGGTGGTGGTAGTTGGACAAGTTACTTATCTTGGTTACTTATCTTTTTCTCATAATATGGCAGTCGGTGTACTTTAAATATAAATTCGGATATAGTTGTAGATACAGTCTATATTCCACTCAGGTAGTCTTAAACTGGTACAGAAGATAAGACACGTAAATATATAAGGCACGTATTTATAAATCATATATATATAAAACACGTATTTATAAGGAACTTATATATACATTACATATGTGTAAAGCGTATATATATATATATATATAGTAATTGTACATATATACATAAGGCACGTAATTATACAATATGCATTTATAAGGAACGTATATATACAAGGTATATATTTATAAGACATTTATATGGATCGTACCTTTACAACTATTAAAAACTTCTCACAGCTGATGTAATGGTTCTAAAGAACTCCTACACGTGTCGCTTTTCCGTAAAATTACATTTGTCAACTATGTATCTGTTATACCGTATAAAGACAGTTACATCAGTGGAACATTCATAAATTTATAAAAGTTGTTTCTTCCTAGACATGCACTGTATGTTGAAGAGTATAGTGTCAAGCTCGTAACTGTAGTTACTGATACATCATGTATATATAAAACAGTGTCAGGTTAGTAACTGTAGTTAATGATACATGATGTATATATAGAACAGTGTCAGGTTAGTAACTGTAGTTACTAATACATCATGTATATATAGAACAGTGTCAGGCTAGTAACTGTAGTTAGAGATACATCATGTATATATAGAACAGTGTCAGGCTAGTAACTGTAGTTAATGATACATGATGTATATATAGAACAGTGTCAGGCTAGTAACTGTAGTTAGTGATACATCATGTATATATAGAACAGTGTCAGGCTAGTAACTGTAGTTAATGATACATGATGTATATATAGAACAGTGTCAGACTAGTAACTGTAGTTAATGATACATTATGTATATATAGAACAGTGTCAGGCTAGTAACTGTAGTTAGTGATACATCATGTATATATAGAACAGTGTCAGGTTAGTAACTGTAGTTAATGATACATGATGTATATATAGAACAGTGTCAGGCTAGTAACTGTAGTTAATGATACATGATGTATATATAGAACAGTGTCAGGCTAGTAACTGTAGTTAGTGATACATCATGTATATATAGAACAGTGTCAGGCTAGTAACTGTAGTTAATGATACATGATGTATATATAGAACAGTGTCAGACTAGTAACTGTAGTTAATGATACATTATGTATATATAGAACAGTGTCAGGCTAGTAACTGTAGTTAGTGATACATCATGTATATATAGAACAGTGTCAGGTTAGTAACTGTAGTTAATGATACATGATGTATATATAGAACAGTGTCACGCTAGTAACTGTAGTTAATGATACATGATGTATATATAGAACAGTGTCAGGCTAGTAACTGTAGTTAGTGATACATCATGTATATATAGAACAGTGTCAGGCTAGTAACTGTAGTTAATGATACATGATGTATATATAGAACAGTGTCAGACTAGTAACTGTAGTTAATGATACATCATGTATATATAGAACAGTGTCAGGCTAGTAACTGTAGTTAGTGATACATCATGTATATATAGAACAGTGTCAGGTTAGTAACTGTAGTTAATGATACATGATGTATATATAGAACAGTGTCAGGTTAGTAACTGTAGTTAATGATACATGATGTATATATAGAACAGTGTCAGGTTAGTAACTGTAGTTTGTGATACATGATGTATATATAAAACAGTGTCAAGCTCGTAACTGTAGTTACTGATACATCATGTATATATAAAACAGTATCAGGCTAGTAACTGTAGTTAATGATACATGATGTATATATAGAACAGTGTCAGGCTAGTAACTGTAGTTAGTGATACATGATGTATATATAGAACAGTGTCAGGCTAGTAACTGTAGTTATGATACATGATGTATATATAGAACAGTGTCAGACTAGTAACTGTAGTTAATGATACATCATGTATATATAGAACAGTGTCAGGCTAGTAACTTTAGTTAGTGATACATCATGTATATATAAACAGTGTCAGGTTAGTAACTGTAGTTAATGATACATGATGTATATATATAGAACAGTGTCAGGTTAGTAACTGTAGTTTGTGATACATGATGTATATATAAAACAGTGTCAAGCTCGTAACTGTAGTTACTGATACATCATGTATATATAAAACAGTGTCAGGTTAGTAACTGTAGTTAATGATACATCATGTATATATAGAACAGTGTCAGGTTAGTAACTGTAGTTACTAATACATCATGTATATATAGAACAGTGTCAGGCTAGTAACTGTAGTTAGAGATACATCATGTATATATAGAACAGTGTCAGGCTAGTAACTGTAGTTAATGATACATGATGTATATATAGAACAGTGTCAGGCTAGTAACTGTAGTTAGTGATACATCATGTATATATAGAACAGTGTCAGGCTAGTAACTGTAGTTAATGATACATGATGTATATATAGAACAGTGTCAGACTAGTAACTGTAGTTAATGATACATTATGTATATATAGAACAGTGTCAGGCTAGTAACTGTAGTTAGTGATACATCATGTATATATAGAACAGTGTCAGGTTAGTAACTGTAGTTAATGATACATGATGTATATATAGAACAGTGTCAGGCTAGTAACTGTAGTTAATGATACATGATGTATATATAGAACAGTGTCAGGCTAGTAACTGTAGTTAGTGATACATCATGTATATATAGAACAGTGTCAGGCTAGTAACTGTAGTTAATGATACATGATGTATATATAGAACAGTGTCAGACTAGTAACTGTAGTTAATGATACATCATGTATATATAGAACAGTGTCAGGCTAGTAACTGTAGTTAGTGATACATCATGTATATATAGAACAGTGTCAGGTTAGTAACTGTAGTTAATGATACATGATG
>NC_134831.1:102654489-102698651 GCF_004210375.1 Tachypleus tridentatus
TTGGTATGGGCACACATATCGTTGAGGATGCAACACACTTTTACACACCACTGGGTGGTTTTAACACATTTTCTAACAGAAACGTTTGGGGACCGTCGTGGAAATAAAACAAGTTTAATATCGATCCCAAGTTTGTTTTGTTAACTTTTGTAGAGGAAGTTGTTAAGTATCAATAACAGAAAAACAAAATGGTTTAATTTACCCCAAAATTAATTACGAGGGTTGTTCATTTCTAAAACTAATGTAATGACAAATTTAGTGATGTTTTTTGAGAGGATGTCATTTGGAACAACAACTGTTCTGGTAGCAATTCTGTTTTAAATCACCATCTTTTACATATTTGCCTTTCCACGAATAGTTCTGGATGTTCAGAAACAACTAATTATGGTTTTAATTATCAAAAGTACTGTTGTTCATACTGCAAAACTTTCTAAATTTGCTCCCTTGCCTCGTCATTGAGCCACACCAATGATTGATTTGGATTCCGTCCAAACTTGAAGAGAGAGTTTCTAGAATGTTTGTGTTTGTGACCAATAATTTCTTGTGTTTGTACTACTTCAACCAAAGCCTAAATCCTCCTCGTCTAGTCAATTAAATATTGGATTGGCTACCTATTTCCTTTATCAGTAGGTGACCACTTTCCTAGCACCATATTCCCAACTGATACCCAATGACTCGTTTATATCTCAACTGCCCCTTCTCCGGTATAGTCACAGTTCAACCTTGGCACATGTGTTGTTAAGTGTCAAGTGGATACTAGCAGATATTCACTCTTCCAGTGCCCCTTCTCCGGTATAGTCACAGTTCAACCTTGGCACATGTGTTGTTATAGGTGAAGTGGATACAGCAGATATTCACTCTTCCAGTTCATACACAGTCTTTAAAGTTTTACATTTCTCTCTTTTGATTAAACTTTGGTTGTTTGTCTCGAGACATTCAAGGATGCTAGATGCTCTTCTGACCTCTATTTTATTTGCTAGGACAACTGGTTACTTAGTAACTACTTACCACGTAATTGAAAACGTTTAAATATTTTATCAGCTTTATCCATCATATTGACAAGTCGAGAGAACTTGACCTTTCCTTATGAAGGGATGCCAGATAACATTTAATAGATTATTCTACAGTTAGGCAATATTTTCCTGTTAGGTCAATGCCATCCTGGACAGCTATCTGAACCTTTGATAAGCTAATTTAAAGTGTGACCAGTTATTAGGAACAGTGCATCACATGCAGGTACACTGGTATGATTCCAGCCATTTTATCCAGGAGTGACGAGGAGTTCGTTTCACTACGGTTCATTGAAATGATCCTAATATAATATTGAGTCTATCTTTTTAACAACTTCCTTGGTTTACTTCCGATCTTCAAAGACTAGTCCTTGATTTACTTGGTATGATGCTACAGGGTTTCCTCTTCTTTAACTACTGGTGCTTTTGTAAATTAAACCTCTTACTAACAAATTACTAGCCACTTTATTATTATTTCGACATTAGTTAGACAGTGCTCTAAATACTTCCTTATGGTAACAAAACTGGCCATACAGGGGCTGTTCAAAAAATACGCGGACTGACTTCATAAAACAAAATGTACTTTATGTAGAAGTTACAGGTTTGGGACCCCTTCAAAGTACTCTCCTCCCCAACGCACACACTTATCCCAACAGTGTTTCCACTCGTTGAAACAGTCCTGGTACGCTTCTTTTGTAATGTCCTCCAGCTCCTTCGTCGCATTTGCCTTAATCTCAGGAATCGTCTCAAATGCTTCTTCCTTTCAAGGGTCTTTTGAGTTTGGGGAACAAGAAAAAATCGCAAGGAGCAAGGTCAGGTGAGTAGGGGGTGGGGGGAAGAACAGTGATCGAGTGTTTGGCCAAAACTCACGAGTTCTGAGGGCTGAATTTCGCAGCAACGCGGTGCATCTTCAATTTGTCGGTCAAAATCTCGTAACAAGATCCAACTGATATCTCACACTCTTCAGCAAGTTCCCTGACAGTCAGACGTCGATTTGCCCGCACCAGGGTGATGATTTTGTCGACGTGTGGGTCGTCAGTTGACGTGGAAGGACGTCCAGGACGCTCATCATCTTCAATGGACTGTCGACCATCCTTAAAACGTTCATGCTACTTGAAACATGCCGTACGCTTCATAGCAACATCACCGTAAGCCGTGTTAAGCATAGCAAAAGTTTCAGTCGCAGATTTTCCAAGTTTAACACAATATTTCACAGCAAGTCGTTGCTCTTTCAGGTCATTCATTCTGAAATCCGCCAAACGAAAAATTCGCACTTCACTTAAAACCGCGTAGCTAATACACAAATGAAGATATCTGCAATCGGGAAATAGCGTCGTAATCAGCTGATCTGTGCGAACCTAGCGACACCAAGCGGATTCCCCTGGAACAAACTGGAGCCGCGCAATTCAAACAGTCCGCGTATTTTTTGAACAGACCTCGTATTACATGAAACGTGATAGCTATAGCTTGAGGTCTACAAGTACACTCATGGTTCAGTAAATCTGAGAAATAGCGGTGAATAGCACGAACCTATGAGACTTAAAATAGTGCTTCTAGAAGCATGAAAATAGCAAATTATCACGGTTTAATTGTCTTCACTCGTATCGTACGAAAGACATACATAAGCATTGAACACTGCTCATCTCGCACGTAAGGAAGAAAATACGTCTTTAGTTGTGTCTAGAGCGCATAATTTTAGAATGAATAATTGAAGGTATGTTAAGATATCTGATGAACTATGTTACATATTATTCAGTTTTTAAAATATGTTTTTTTTTTTTTTGTAAATTTAAATTTGTTTTGAATTTCGTGCAAAGCTAAACAGGGGCTATCTGCGCTAGCCTTCCCTTTTTTTAAAGTAAAATATTAGCAGCTTAGCACCACAAACAACTCTTGGGCTCCTTTTTTACCAAAGGATTGAGAAGGCGTTTGGTGTGATGGGGATTCGAACCCGTGACTCGCAGATCAATTACCCTTACCATCTGGCCATGCCGTGCCTTATACTTTGTTCAAAATGCATTGAATAAAATACATGGAGACATATGCTTGGCTTTATTCGCTCTATATGTCTTCTATTGACATAAATATCAAACATGAAAGATCAAGTTTTGGAAAACGTCTTACATTTGTTTGGAAGCCATTTTAAAACGGGCAAAATAACATTAGTTGAGTAAGAGTAGTTGGAATTGAACAATGGGAAGAATATTACTAATAATAAAGTAAGTAAGAGAAAATATAATAATAAAATAAGTAAGAGTTATATATAATAATAAAGTAAGTAAGAGTTATATATTTTCATTATATTGTTAAATATTATGGATATAAACTATTGTTATAATAACAGGAGAAAGTGTATTCATGATAAATTCAGACATTATTAATAGCTTTAATTATTCATTTAATATAAGAACTTACGTCCAAAGTACACAGACATTAATAACAGTTGGGAATATGACTTCAAAGCGTAGTTACAAATTCAAAAGACAACATGAATGTAAATATAATTAATTAAAAGGAATATAAAATATAACGTGACATTCGTGTTTTTAACAACTAAACGTTGGTTGGAACAGTGTTATAAAGCATTGTTCATGTTTGAAAAAACATAACATTAATAATATAAAAATCAAACATCTTCAGTCTAACTTGTATTTTACATCTCGAATTCGTGGAAGTTAAATTCAAACTCTTACACTCTATTTGTTCCGGTTTTACAAATATAAGTTTTGTGACAGTTAGAAGATGTTATATAATGTATATTATATTCAGATTTGCATTGCGTATTGGCATTAAACCTTAATGTGTTTCCTTATTTAAATGATAGTTTCATATCAGTGTGAAGGTACTTTGATGTAACGCATCGCCCCCCGTATTCGTCGCAACATTTCATTTCCCTTCACAATCTTTGTCTGTTTCAATTGTAGTTTTCTGCTGCACACTGTGCATCATGTTTACCACAGTTATCAGGTCCCTCAGGTTTTGACTTCCTATCGATATTTCAATGTTTGTTTAAACTATTTGAATTACGTGTGTTCATAAATGGGAGTTTCTTTTCTTTATTTTCCTTCTTTTCTTTTCTTTTTCCATTTGGTTTCGGTATTTTTGAAAGGGAAACGTTCTTGGAGTTTCAGCAGAAGTTCCTTGCGTTTTTCCCCAGTGGCTCAGCGGCATGTTTGCTGACTTACAACGCTAGATACCAGAGCACAGATAGCCCATTGTGTAGCGTTTTGCAAAATAAACAAACCAAAAAATGTTGCTTTTTTTCTAATCTTTTCAAACTGTAAGTTCAGTGTGACCTAATTTTGATGTTACTTTAAAACATAAATATAAATCCACAAGTTTTGAAAACAAGGAATAAACAAAGTTAGATTAGATTTGTGGATAAGTCGCTGAAAAATTGGTTTATACTTAAATGAGAAACTCAAGGAAAAGGAAATTTATATTGATATGTTTGGCAATGGATCATGGAGCAGTCAACTGTCCAACAGGTAAGTTCTGACTTATCGTCAACACCAAAGTGTAGTGGCCCACCCCCAAAAAAAGAGAGAGAGAGTGAAATATTACAATCGTTCTGATATAACACCCATCATCAGTTCGTCATCAGTCTACAAAGATATTTGGAAGCTGGCCAGAAAAGTGATTTGTAATCTTTAGAAGTCACTTTTTACACTTGTACTCCCGAAACGTTATTTCTTTTGGAAGCTGGCCAGAAAAGTGACTTCTCACACTTGTTAGCTTTGGAAGTCACTTTTCACACTTGTTCTCCCGAAACGTTATTTTTTTTGAAGCTGGCCAGAAAAGTGACTTCTCACATTTGTAAGCTTTGGAAGTCACTTTTTACACTTGTACTCCAGAGACGTCACTTCTTCCACATGTACACCCGTCAAGTCATTTCTCCAACTTGTACCCCCGAAAAGTCACTTTTCCGGCTTGTACTCCCGAGAAGTCACTTCCCTTACTTGTATTCTTAATAGACAGATCTCACTCATGTCATAGCCAGATGGAGGGTAAAATCGTGAGGTAAAAGATCGGTCGTATTTCTAATAATGAGTTATTTCAGTTTCTAAGAGCGTGTTTATTTTTTTATTTTTTTTACAGATTTCTTCAAGATAACGGACGAACATATCAGTTCGTTCTATCTTTAAAACGCTCAGCCGATGACTGAAGGAATATATTTTTTATACGTGTCATCGCGATTAGCATCATATCAGTTATTTTTAAATTATTATCAACTGATGACTATAGAAACATAGTTTGTGAAGTTTTTAGACAAGAAATTGCGGTAGTTTGATTCAATCTGATTTGAATAAAAACAGTTTTAGTTCTATCAGTAGATTATAAGTTTGTCTGCTCAGTGGACTGTTGAAATACGATATTACTCAAAATTAGAGTTTATTTGTCTGTCGTTATCCATGTTTGTTTTTCTTATTTGAGTTAATATTTTAGTTTCAAACTATGTTTGTTTGTCTTATTAGAGTTAATATTTTAGTTTTAAACTATGTTCGTTTCTCTTATTGGAGTTAATATTTTAGTTTTAAACTATGTTCGTTTGTCTTATTCGAGTTAATATTTTAGTTTTAAACTATGTTTGTCTTATTGGAGTTAATATTTTAGTTATAAACTATGTTTGTATTATTGAAGTTAATATTGTAGTTTTAAACTATGTTTGTTTGTCTTATTGGAGTTAATATTTTAGTTTTAAACTATGTTTGTTTGTATTATTGGAACTAATATTTTAGTTTTAAACTGTTTGTTTGTATTATTGGAGTTAATATTTTAGTTTTAAACTATGTTTGTATTATTGGAGTTAATATTTTAGTTTTAAACTGTTTGTTTGTATTATTGGAGTTAATATTTTAGTTTTAAACTATGTTTGTTTGTCTTATTGGAGTTACTATTTTAGTTTTAAACTATGTTTGTTTGTCTTATTGGAGTTAATATTTTAGTTTTAAACTATGTTTGTTTGTCTTATTGGAGTTAATATTTTAGTTTTAAACTATGTTTGTTTGTATTATTGGAGTTAATATTTTAGTTTTAAACTGTTTGTTTGTATTATTGGAGTTAATATTTTAGTTTTAAACTATGTTTGTTTGTATTATTGGAGTTAATATTTTAGTTTTAAACTATGTTTGTTTGTCTTATTGGAGTTAATATTTTTAGTTTTAAACTATGTTTGTTTGTATTATTGGAGTTAATATTTTAGTTTTAAACTGTTTGTTTGTATTATTGGAGTTAATATTTTCGTTTTAAACTATGTTTGTTTGTATTATTGGAGTTAATATTTTAGTTTTAAACTATGTTTGTTTGTATTATTGGAGTTAATATTTTAGTTTTAAACTATCTTATTCTTCTTTTTTTCTAGACAGCGAAATATTAATTTTTAAGGTTAATATGAGGTATGTTTATTAATATTTTTTAATATGAGGCATGTTTATTAATATGAGGTATGTTTATTAATGTTTATTAATATGAGGTATGTTTATTAATATTTATTAATATGGGGTATGTTTATTAGTATGAGATATGTTTATTAATGTTTATTAATATGAGGTATGTTTATTAATATTTGTTAATATGAGATATGTTTATTAATGTTTATTAATATGAGGTATGTTTATTAATATTTATTAATATGAGGTATGTTTATTAATGTTTATTAATATGAGGTATGTTTATTAATATTTATTAATATGAGGTATGTTTATTAATATTTATTAATATGAGGTATGATTATTAATATTTGTTAATATGAGATATGTTTATTAATGTTTATTAATATGAGGTATGTTTGTTAATGTTTATTAATATTTATTAATATGAGGTATGTTTATTAATGTTTATTAATATGAGATATGTTTATTAATGTTTATTAATATGAGGTATGTTTATTAATGTTTATTAATATGAGGTATGTTTATTAATATTTATTAATATGGGGTATGTTTATTAATGTTTATTAGTATGAGATATGTTTATTAATGTTTATTAATATGAGGTATGTTTATTAATATTTGTTAATATGAGATATGTTTATTAATGTTTATTAATATGAGGTATGTTTGTTAATGTTTATTAATATGAGGTATGTTTATTAATATTTATTAATATGAGGTATGTTTATTAATGTTTATTAATATGAGGTATGTTTATTAATATTTATTAATAGGAGGTATGTTTATTAATATTTATTAATATGAGGTATGATTGTTAATATTTGTTAATATGAGATATGTTTATTAATATGAGGTATGTTTGTTAATGTTTATTAATATGAGGTATGTTTGTTAATGTTTATTAATATGAGGTATGTTTATTAATATTTATTAATATGAGGTAGGTTTATTAATGTTTATTAATATTTCAAAGTTTTAACGGATTTGACAGAAATGATGAGATAGTTTTGTTATTAGTATAAACATGGTCTCGCCACTTCAATAATAACATTCGAAACAATTGAAACTACTGGGAAAACGTTTAAAAAAACGAAAGTGTTTGTGATGGTTGTCCAACAACGATAGAGTCGCCAGGTTAGCAATCCACGTGGTAATTATAATATTATTTTTTGGTCTTAAAGGGATTTAATTTTTATATCATCGCTGATCCCAGGAAAGTTTCTGCTTATCTACGTCCCTCTTGTGTTTTTAAAATGTAATAATTAGTTTTTAATTGCATACTCTCTATCCATTTATCTGTCTCTTTATCTTCACCTCTAAATGCCTGTCTGTCTGTCTATTTGTTTGCCTGGTCACTATTTATATCTCTCTATATTTTGGGCAGACCTCTCCTTCTGTCTATTTATTTACCTGGCCAGTCGCTCTTGCTATATGTCTCTTTGTCTGATAGTTTCTTCTTCCCATCTATCTGTCTATCTGCTGGTTCACTCTTTCTATCTTTGTATCTGTCTGGCATGTCGCTGTCTCAGTCTATTTGTCAGACAGGTCTAGCAGGTCACTCCTGCTAGCTGTATAACCGTTTGTTTATCCATTTTTCTATCTTTGTTAATCTTTATGTCCACAAATAATTATAAGTTTTTAGATCATATTTTATTAATATGCACTTGAAAAATATCTTCTTACACAAATACAGATATTTTCGTGTACTTAGTTCAAGTGTTGACTTGTAAGTCAATAATTTCGATCCAGTGTTTCATGTTGTGCTCACGTATTAATTAATTAGACTGATATAGCTGAGGCATCAAATTAATGTCTTTCCGCAGCCTCCCTGTTACACTTATCCGGTGATGTATACACATACACAGCAGGGAAAACAAAGTTTCCGATGAGACGTCTGGCGGACTGGCTGTCATCTCCGGCACTGAGCCAAGATTACAACTGTCATCAAATTAACTCGAACTTAGACGACCTCAAGAGATCTGGTGTGACTTTGGCTTCAACGAAACTCCAGATACGTTCATAATGACCTGGCCCACGACCGACTTATTGGCCAGTAATTAACAGCTGACCCCTGTACTTGAAGGAGGTAGGGGGATGACTCTGTCAGCCTCTATCAGTGCAGACAAAACCCGGTGGGTCCCGAAATTGTTCGAGACTGGCGCCACCAACGTCAAATTTATGTACTGATTGCTGTTTTATTTGATCGTTAAAATTGAATTTCCTAATACGTTTCTGAGTGAGAGTAGGGTTTGGTACGAGAAAGTAACAGAACCGTTTTTGTTCTTTAAAATTAAATTCATTACGTGAAGACAGAGTGTAACGGTCTGTTAGATAAGAAGACAGAATTGGTAGCTAGATTTCGACTTTTCTTTGTTACCAGAACTTCCCGCTTAAAAGAAACTGACAACAGAAGTAAATACATAAAACAAAATGTCTTCATGTACCACGTGCACGTTATCTAACTAGAATCTGTTACCTGAAACAACCAGAACGTAAAAAAATTATTGTATCAACTAATACGTTCATTAAGTAAGTGTTCAATTGAATGTCATTTCCATCGTCAGTTCATGGGATTTTCGAACAACCAAGGATTAACAATGAAACAGATTCAGAAACATGTTTACTTGTTATAATATCCATACTGTTACACCTGTAAATACATAACTCCACACTGTTACATCTGTAAATACATCAGTCCATACTGTTACGTCTGTAAATACATTAGTCCATACTGTTACGTCTGTAAATACATTAGTCCATACTGTTACGTTTATCTATAAATACATAACTCCACACTGTTACATCTGTCAATACATAACTTCGTACTGTTACATCTGTAAATATATAACTCCTACTATTATATCTATAAATCCATGTCTTCCCACATTGTTATACCTATAAATATACAAGAAGTCAATTTCACGTACGACATGATACAACTAGCAGGTATTGCTTTACTTACCATCTTAGACAGTCGACTTCTTACATAAAACCGAATCAAAACGTAATATTATTACGCAGTTTATTTTTTCTGTTTCATGAGTTTAATGTTGTCAGTTACAAGTCTTTATAAATTGAATACATTTGTTGAAATGAACAACTTCGTCAAGTACCGCACGTGCGTATGATAACTCCATTTACTTATCTTAAACTGCTGACAAACCCTCTACTTTTCGTTTTGTCACTGACCAGTAAAACCTATACTGAATACGTATCTGAATGAATAATAATGTCAAGTGTTCTCTTTTAAACGTTCCTAAAACTACAGTTTTATAACCATACACACTTCATGTTAATATGACAAGCACGATATAATTCAACTTGAAGTGTTTGGTTTTATTTAATTTTTTCTTGTAACATATTACAACAAATTCCTCAAAAGACTGGCTAAAGTACTGCTCAGATTCAAAATATTAAATACTTTACTTTGGAGAGGAGTCACCTTCCTACTCTGCGGGCAGTGAAGGTTGATGTAGATGTGGAACAATCTGGGTTTCAAGACCCACATCTCACTCTCCTAATTTCTATTTTTATATCTATTGCTATTCTTTCAATTCTTAGGCGAGACTGGCGAATGGAGGTTAAAGTTGATAGACGGTATATCCCCACCGCAATGTGAGTGCTACTTGCTTAGTCGCCTCTAAAACTTAGGGTGCATTTTATAATCCCTTATTATAGTTTGTACCTTGGGATCTTTTCAAACTGTGTAGCGTTTTTCTAAAATTTATTTTTGTTTCGGATTGTTTTTGGTTATAACATAACCAGTCAGAGATGTAGATTTGCTATTTCTAACGCTGTTCTTCCTTGTGATTTTGATCACTTAACTTTATTAAAATGTATTAATTTTTTATTGATATATATATATATATATAATTTATTGAGTAAAATCGATCACAAACTACTGGCCGGGAGATCGAATCCTTTCATCATTTGTCTTAATCCTTTCATTCGTGGGAAGTGTTATAACGTCATGATTACTTCTACTGTTTATTGGTAAAGAGAAGTGTTATAACGTCATGATTAATTCTACTGTTTATTGGTAAAGAGAAGTGTTATAACGTCATGATTACTTCTACTGTTTATTGGTAAAGAGAAGTGTTATAACGTCATGATTAATTCTACTGTTTATTGGTAAAGAGAAGTGTTATAACGTCATGATTAATTCTACCGTTTATTGGTAAAGAGAAGTGTTATAACGTCATGATTAATTCTACCGTTTATTGGTAAAGAGAAGTGTTATAACGTCATGATTACTTCTACTGTTTATTGGTAAAGAGAAGTGTTATAACGTCATGATTAATTATACTGTTTATTGGTAAAGAGAAGTGTTATAACGTCATGATTAATTATACTGTTTATTGGTAAAGAGAAGTGTTATAACGTCATGATTACTTCTACTGTTTATTGGTAAAGAGGAGCCGAAAGATTGATAATGCTGGCTGCGACTTTCCCTCAGTGAATGGTGTTGACTTTCCTTCAGTGGATGGTGTTGACTTTCTCTCAGTGGATGGTGATGAATTTCTCTCAGTGGATGGTGTTGACTTTCTCTCAGTGGATGGTGTTGACTTTCCCTCAGTGGATGGTGTTGACTTTCCCTCATTGGATGGTGTTGACTTTCTCTCAGTGGATGGTGTTGACTTTCCCTCAGTGGATGGTGTTGACTTTCTCTCAGTGGATGGTGTTGACTTTCCCTCAAGGGATGGTTTGACTTTCCCTCAGTGGATGGTTTGACTTTCCCTCAGTGGATGATGTTGACTTTCTCTCAGTGTATGGTGTTGACTTTCCCTCAGTGGATGGTGTTGACTTTCTCTCAGTGGATGGTGTTGACTTTCGCTCTGCACAAAATTTAATAAACAATACACTTAGCAAGAATGGTATTTAAACTTCTCAAACAAGAGGTATCTAGTAGTAACATTGTAACCATTTCTGTTATACCCTAGTAGTAACATTGTAAGGTATCACTTTTATATGCAGTAGTGACTTTGTACTATTTCTAGTTTGTACCATTTCTAGTTTGTCTATCTCTATTTGTTTATTCAAACTAATTTCTAGTAAGTGAAGTGAGTGGTACGTGGCTGTTAATATTGTTAATCCTTTTCATCCAAAAACCTTGCTGTGACGTTAAAACGTACTGTTATCGCTTTTAAAGACAAAGAAAACACAAAGGTATAATTTGTTTATAACGATGTTCCGAATACGCGAAACTGCTCCATGAATTTACTTTAGCTTTCTGGAATAACTCCATGAGAGCGAGTGTAATTATGCTAGTGTAAAGTGATTTTCTTTTAGCGATCGCTTTAGTTTCGGACGATGGAAGTGATATTTTGTCATCAGGTCACGCAGGATTGAAGAGGTCCTGTCACTAAAGGTCACCGAGGTCTTTGGCGTTAAATACACGTTAAGATATCATTAGAAGGCGTGAAAAACACAAGATGGATTCAAGGATGTCGAGAAAAGTGTTACGTTTATTTAATTCTAACTTGTTAGAAAAGTCAGTACGAGTTCGGGTCTCATCTCATAGCCTTTTGCCCTCCGTGGCAAGACCCCTGGTGGAGATGTGGGGCAAGACCCCCTGGTGGAGATGTGGGAAAAAGCTGATAACGTTTGGAATTTTATCACGTGTGCGTCAAAACAACGTGGTGATTGAAACGGAGCAAATACAGCAGCGATCTCCTAGTTGGAATAAATACGTTTTATCTAAAGTCGTTTCACGCTGCGAAAGTGAAGTTATCTGATGCCCTGTTGAAACGCTTCTGAACATTTGAACACACATTACGTGTCGTCATTTAACGTGCTCTACCGAATATCACGTGCTTTTTGTTGTCATATTTCGTGGTGGGATGAAAACAGGATCGACTGCCTTAACCAATGTTGATGTTAAAAAACGAAAATACACAGGTGGTAGGAGATACGGACATTTTAGACACCCAAGCCTGAGTAAATACAGCAATTATGTTTGTTTATACGTTACGCGTTTTTTTTCTTTTGATTTTTACACAATTTACATGTTAAAAAATCAAACTGTACTCAATTTTCCTCAAGACTCTTTACATAACGTCTTTCAACTGTATTTTCCTTGATTTCCATTGGTGAATTTTCCTCATTTTATTAAAATACTTTAAGGGACGAAACCTGACATTGAGTGTCACACAAGTAAGTGATACAACTTCCGACTGCTGTTTTTCATTTCCGAGGAAGTAAAACTTCTTTTCCGTACATTTCAATCAACGTACGGAAATAGAACGTGCTTAATTTAAACAAGAAGAGAACACATTTCATTTATTGAAGAACGATTTATTCAATACGTTACTTAAACCCTTATACCAACTTGGAAAGAGGTGTGAGTAATAGATATAAACATAAATACTAAAATATATCCTGTAACTTGAAATCAAAATTACCGAAACATGCAACAAAGAAAGGCCATGCTATACTCAAGTGTTTGTGTATATCCGACAACTGTGGTTTTAGTTTAACGTCAGTCTTTCTAGATACATTCTTGTCAACACCTTATGGAAAGACGACTGAAGTTGAAAATCTCGAAATGTGGAGGCCACTTTGACACAAACGTGGGAAACTGCAGTTACTGTTTCGTTTTCTAATAGAAGTTTGCAAACCTTGAACACTCGCAACTGTATATACATGATGTTAGAAAAATAACGTAGGTTCAGGAACTCTTGATAAAGATGTAATAAAAACCCTATAACCAGAGCGCTTTACAAAGATGAACCCTTCATCAGGGGCAAACTCGGGTTATAGAGTTTTTTTATTTCATTTCTATCACAACAATTAGATACATATTATTTAATAGGACTTTTGTGCATATAATAAAAATTACGATTGTTCCCCATGTGATTATTCAGTTCCTCTTTAAAGTATCATGACATCCTCTTCTGTATATTCAGTTCCTCTTTAGAGTATCACCAAGTTTCCTTCTGTATATTCAGTTCCTTATGAGAGTGTCACCAAGTCCCCTTCTGTATATTCAATTTCTCTTTAAAGTGTCATCACACACTCTTCTGTATATTCAGTTTCTCATTAAAGTGTCATCACATCCTCTTCTGTATATTCAGTTCCTCTTTAGAGTATTACCAAATCCCCTTCTATATATTCAGTTTCTCTATAGAGTGGCATCAAGTCCCCTTCTGTATATTCAGTTCCTCTTTAGAGTGTCACCAAGTTCCCTTCTGTTTTTGAATTTCTCTTGAAAGTATCACCACATCCCCTTCAGTATATTCAGTTCCTCTTAAAAGTGTCATGATATCCTCTTCTGTATATTCAGTTCCTCTTTAGAGTGTCACTAAGTTCCCTTCTGTATATTCAGTTCCTCTTTAGAGTAACACCACATCCCCTTCTGTTTTTTGAATTTCTCTTTAAAGTATCATCACACCTCTTCTGTATATTCAGTTCCTCTTTAGAGTATCACCAAGTCCCCTTTTGTATATTCAGTTCCTCTTTAGAGTGTCACCAAGTTCCCTTCTGTATATTCAGTTCCTCTTGAGAGTAACACCACATCCCTTCTGTATATTCAGTTCCTCTTTAAAGTGTCATGATATCCTCTTCTGTATATTCAGTTCCTCTTTATAGTATCACCAAGTTCCTTCTGTATATTCAGTTTCTCTTTAGAGTGTCACCAAGTTCCTTCTGTATATTCAGTTCCTCTTTAGAGTGTCACAAGTTCCTTCTGTATATTCAGTTCCTCTTTAGAGTGTCACCACGTCCCTTTCTGTATATTCAGTTCCTTTTCAGTGTATCACCAAGTTTCCTTCTGTATATTCAGTTCCTTTTAGAGTGTCACCAAGTCCCCTTCTGTATATTCAGTTTCTCTTTAGAGTGTCATCACACTCTTCTGTATATTCAGTTCCTCTTTAGAGTATCAACAAGTCCCTTCTGTATATTCAGTTCCTCTTGAGTATCACCACATCCCCTTCTGTATATTCAGTTCCTCTTTAGAGTGTCACCAAGTCCCCTTCTCTATATTCAGTTCCTCTTTAAAGTGTCATGACATCACTTCTGTATATTCAGTTCCTCTTTAGAGTATCAACAAGTTCTTTTCTGTATATTCAGTTCCTCTTGAAAGTATCACACCATCCCCTTCTGTATATTCAGTTCCTCTTTAAAGTGTCATGACATCCTTTTCTGTATATTCAGTTCCTCTTTAGAGTGTCACCAAGTTCACTTCTGTATATTCAGTTTCTCTTTAGAGTGTCACCAAGTCCCCTTCTGTATATTCAATTTCTCTTTAGAGTATCATCAAATACCCTTCTGTATATTCAGTTTCTCATTAAAGTGTCATCACATCCTCTTCTGTATATTCAGTTCCTCTTTAGAGTATTACCAAATCCCCTTCTATATATTCAGTTTCTCTATAGAGTGGAATCAAGTCCCCTTCTGTATATTCAGTTCGTCTTTAGAGTGTCACCAAGTTCCCTTCTGTATATTCAGTTCCTCTTGAGAGTATCACCACATCCCCTTCAGTATATTCAGTTCCTCTTAAAAGTGTCATGATATCCTCTTCTGTGTATTCAGTTCCTCTTTAGAGTATCACCAAGTTCCCTTCTGTGTATTCAGTTCCTCTTTAGAGTGTCACCAAGTCCCCTTCTGTATATTCAGTTTCTCTTGTGAGTATCACCAAGTTTCGTTCTGTATCTTCAGTTCCTCTTTAAAGTATCACCAAGTTCCCTTCTATATATTCAGTTCATCTTTAGAGTGTTACCAAGTCCCCTTCTGTATATTCAGTTCCTCTTTAGAGTATTACCAAATCCCCTTCTATGTATTCAGTTCCTTTATAGAGTGTCACCAAGTCCCCTTCTGTATATTCAGTTCCTCTTTAGAGTGTCACCTAGTTCCCTTCTGTATATTGAGTTCCTCTTGAGAGTATCACCAAATACCCTTCTGTATATTGAGTTCCTCTTGAGAGTATCACCACATCCCCTTCTGTATATTCAGTTCCTCTTTAAGGTGTCATGACATCCTCTTCTGTATATTCAGTTCCTCTTTAGAGTGTCACCAAGTCCCCTTCTGTATATTCAGTTCCTCTTGAGAGTATCACCAAATACCCTTCTGTATATTCAGTTCCTCTTGAGAGTATCACCAAATACCCTTCTGTATATTCATTTCCTCTTGAGAGTATCACCACATCCCCTTCTGTATATTCCGTTCCTCTTTAATGTGTCACGACATCCTCTTCTGTATATTCAGTTTTTTTATAATACCATCACATCCCCTTCTGTATATTCAGTTCCTCTTTAGAGTGTCACCTAGTTCCCTTCTGTATATTGAGTTCCTCTTGAGAGTATCACCAAATACCCTTCTGTATATTCAGTTCCTCTTGAGAGTATCACCAAATACCCTTCTGTATATTCATTTCCTCTTGAGAGTATCACCACATCCCCTTCTGTATATTCCGTTCCTCTTTAATGTGTCACGACATCCTCTTCTGTATATTCAGTTTTTTATAATGCCATCACATCCCCTTCTGTATATTCAGTTCTTTTTTATAGTGCCATCACACCCTCTTCTATATATTCAGTTTCTCTTTAGAGTGTCACCAAGTCCCCTTCTGTGTATTCAGTTCCTCTTTAGAGTGTCACCACGTTCCTCTTTCTCAATGTCCAGCACCTTGTAAACTATCACTCTCCATATATATTGTTGCGCGTAAGCGGTTATACAGTAAGGAAATGAATTGATGACGATCATAGACCACACTGAACTCGTCGGTCACATTTGGTCGACTAGACAGAGAAAAAACAAGAAAATTGGTGAGTTGCGTCGTCATAGTTTTTGTGGCTAGGACTAGAGAGGGAACAGATAAAGATAACATGTATTCATATGGGTAAGTATAACGATTGTTGACTTTAAACGTTATAAGCTTTAATTAAAAGGTATATTTTATCAGGAGGACAAAGTTAATGGTGCTAACTGGAAGAATCACCATTCTATTTTTTTGTTTAAGAAAGGAAAGTTAAAAATTAAATGCAGTTACATATTTCATTCAAAATACTGTTATTTGAATTAGTTTAAAATATTTCATTCAACAATGCCATTTGTTGAATACAATAACTTATTTTATTCAGCAATATGATTGGCTGAAAGCAGCTACTTCTTTTATTCAACATTATCATTGGCTGAATACAGTTTACTTAATTTTAGTCAATATACTGACAAACAAACGGATTTGTTTAGTATTTTCAAAAACAAAAAGTTATTTCAATTTCTGTGGATGATATGGTTTCGAATATGTTTCCGCAGGGGCGTGCTATATTATGTCTCCGCAGGGGGCGTGCTATATTATGTCTCCCCAGGGGGCGTACTATTTTTATATTATTTCTTGTTTTTCTTTCTTATTCCACATACTCTTCAATTTTTGAAAAACTGGCTTGAAACTGGTAAGGTTAAATAAACCTTGGTCAGATTTGGTCCCAAACCTTTTTTCACATTTTTTATTTAAGCTTTTTTTAAGAAATTCATGGTGTCAAAAGTCAAATAACTCATAACTCAAAAAAGTATATTTTGGGTTCTTGTTCGGTAATATTTACACCAATAAAGACGAAAATTGGAACAAATATAAATTTTCGTGGGTCCAACACATTGACAAAGAAAGTTAAATGTGGCTATTTTGTCCTTTCAAAAGGTCTCATGGCTAAAAAAATCAGAATTTCGAGCTATGGGTCATGAATTTACGTGAGAGTTGGTACAAAGATACTTTCCTTCAGGTCTTACATATTTTAACAAACAAAAATGGTGGACTACAATAATTGTAGAGGTCAAGATGCCACATAAAGAAAAACATGTTGAAATTATTTAATAATTTCTTCAACATATTTCGGCCAGTTTACATGATCTTTGGTTTAGGAATACTTTTTTATATACATATAAAAATGTAGAATAGGACTATCTTTGTTCATTTTAAGGGTCAAAAGGATAAATAAACATAATTTTAGGAGGTTTGGTCAATTATTTATCTTTCTGTCAACCACTTTGCGTGGAATTTGGTATAAAAATACTTGTTAGAGGGCCCAAATGGAAATATAGATTATTTTGGAATTTTTATCTTTTGCTCAGCTTTTCACGTGGGGTTTTCGTGAACCATTTACGCGTCTGTGAAACAAACTAGATGGGGATTATTCACGTGTTTAGGTGTTCTCAAGACGGCTGGGATGGGTTTTAAACTTTAATTAAAATAAGGTACAGAACAATGTTTCGACCTTCTTAGGTCATCTTCAGGTTAACAAAGAGAGAGTTTGCAATCGACAGTTGCCAGGCACATGTTTTATGGAAGAAGTGTAAACTGGTACGGGATTGTAGGTGGCGCTACAAGTGGATGTTAGGTTATTAATTAATATTGGTATGAAGGTGTTCTTTTATATTGGTTTAATTTTGGTTTTACTTGCTGTATAAGTAGGACTTCTTTAATTTTGCGTTTGTTTATGTTTGTTTCTTTATTTAGTATTTGAGTGTTTTCTATGGTTATGTTGTGTTTATTTGATTTGTAGTGTTCAAAAACGTGTGAAGGTGTTTTTTGTGTTATTTGAGTCTGGTTTCTATTTCTCTGCTTATTTCTCTAATATAGAAGTCGTGGCAGTTATCACATTGTATTTTATAAATAATGTTGGTGTTGTGTTTGTCAGTGTAGTTTTTACATAGTATGGACTTTAGTTTTGTACCTGGTTTTTGAATACATTTGGTGTTTACTGGAATGTTATGTTTTGTTGTAAGTTTTTTTTCCAAATGGTGATTATTTTTTCGCTGATGTCGAGAACATATGCGTAGCATATGTTAATTTTATCGGGTGAGCATAGTGTTATGGCTGTGTTTATTTAGTTTCTTAATATGTTGAGTTTTTGTTTTGTTTCATGTGCAGAGTCCCATGGAATGTATAATCCAGTATGGGTGAATTTTCTGTGGATTTTTGTTTTGAATTGTGTATCAGTTCTAGTGATTTTGAGGTTAAGAAATGTTATTTGGTTAGTGTTTTCCTGTTCACAGGTGAGCTTAATGTAGGGGTATATCCAGTTAACGTGATTAAAAAAAACTGTGTGTTCTGTAGATGTGAATCCAGCAATTGTATCATCAACATACCTGTATCAGTATAGTGGTGGGTGTAAGGCTGAATTCAGCGCTTGAGATTCAATCTGTGTCATAAAAATGTTGTCTAGAACTGGTGACATGGGATTCCCCATACATAGGTCATTAATTTGTAGGTTTGGTGGTAGTGAATTCTATACGGGTTGCTAACTGGTTGATAGGGATGTATCAATGGATTGTTGTCTTGGATATAATGTTCTAAAGCTACTTTGTAGGCTTTGATTATTGTTACTTCTGTAAGGAGGGAGATTACATCAAAACTGACCATTAAGGCAATTAACCAAACAACATGGGATTTAGTACAATAATACATTTCTTCAGGTCCCAGACAGTAATACAGACAGTTTTCAATTTTTTATATAATGTGAATATTGGCCATATTAGTATTGCTGGGCGAAAACATGTTTTATTGGTCTCCACACTAAATCTGAGTTTCCAAGAAATGTGTTTTATATCACATACCGAGACTGAATCCTCAAATGGAACGAAATAATATATTTAAGTACTTTCTGTAGAATGAATTATTTTGTTACACTTTGTACCAAAGAAATCCTTAATGTCATAACAATATTTTAAAAATATTTTTCTTAACAGTCACCACACAAAACATCAAAACAAGTGTCCCAGCATGGATATTGTGGCAAGACTCAGGAGATTTCATAAAATTTCATCGTTATGTATAGAAAGGGAGTGGTTTGGCTTTACGGAGGTCGTATCACATTTGAAGTTGGACACATTTCTTTTCATTACAGTAACTAAAGATGGGCATCTTTAGAATTCATTATTTAATAGCAACTTTAAATTTTTCCAAAGTAGTAAAGTTAGAATGGTGGGGTTGGTCGTTTCATGTTTTCATGTCCAAATACAGATCGGTATGGTCCCTAAAGAACAAGGCGGAGTTGCCCTGCACGACAGGGCGTTGCCTGAGAGAAAGACGCCGAAGCACATGTAGGAAGCTTGAGACAAGCTATTGTTGGTGAAGTCCAGAAGAATAGATTCTAGCTAGCCACCCACCTCTAACATCCCGCCTACCTAGTTTGAGTCAATAACTGGGGAGAAAACAGTTGCGTCAGTAATAGTACCCGTGGGTAAGGACTCCTCGTTGATATAACGAGCCCACCGACTGATCAAAGGACAATATTTGTTGTCTCTATAGGGAGGATGTTAAGCACGCGATGCCGAACAGATGAACGAGAACAAAAGAGCGAAAGTGTCCTCTGAGAAATTGAACACCAGAATAAATGAAAATATTCTGTAGAAAACTGAAAATAGCAAAAATCATACAAAATAACAAGAAATGTAATAAAATAAGAGAATTCTACAAAAATAAGAAAGAATGTATAGAATAGTTAAATAGTGATTGAAGGTTCCTGCAAGGTTCAAACGTTGGTCTCTCCTTATCAATGTCCATACCAGCCATTAGGTGATATAAGAACGGTAGAGAAAGGGGTTACTAACGAAAAGGATCTTATACAAAAAAAGAAATATTTTACAAAAATAACCAATGTGGTAAATACAGTATTGAAGAAAATTATAAATATATTCACCGCATATATTCGCTCCCCATTGGCACTGCGGTATGTCTGTAGACTTAAAACGCTAAAAACGGGGTTTTGATACCCGTGGTGGGTAGAGCACAAATAGCCGATTGTGTAACTTTGTGATTAATTCAAGAAGAACAACGGTAATGGAAAACACTAAGATATAAATTCTACAGACAGATGGAGAAAAAAACACTGTGAGAGAATGGAAGGAGTGATAAGACGAAGGTAGAGAAATCTCAGTATGTATATATACTTGGAAAACACTGTGAGAGAATGGAAGGAGTGACAAGACGAAGGTAGAGAAATCTCAGTATGTATATCTACTTGGAAAACACTGTGAGAGAATGGAAGGAGTGACAAGACGAAGGTAGAGAAATCTCAGTATGTATATATACTTGGAAAACACTGTGAGAGAATGGAAGGAGTGACAAGACGAAGGTAGAGAAATCTCAGTATGTATATCTACTTGGAAAACACTGTGAGAGAATGGAAGGAGTGACAAGACGAAGGTAGAGAAATCTCAGTATGTATATATACTTGGAAAACACTGTGAGAGAATGGAAGGAGGACAAGACGAAGGTAGAGAAATCTCAGTATGTATATCTACTTGGAAAACACTGTGAGAGAATGGAAGGAGTGACAAGACGAAGGTAGAGAAATCTCAGTATGTATATATACTTGGAAAACACTGTGAGAGAATGGAAGGAGTGACAAGACGAAGGTAGAGAAATCTCAGTATGTATATCTACTTGGAAAACACTGTGAGAGAATGGAAGGAGTGACAAGACGAAAGTAGAGAAAACTCAGTATGTATATCTACTTGGAAAACACTGTGAGAGAATGGAAGGAGTGACAAGACGAAGGTAGAGAAATCTCAGTATGTATATCTACTTGGAAAACACTGTGAGAGAATGGAAGGAGTGACAAGACGAAGGTAGAGAAATCTCAGTTTGTATATATACTTGGAAAACACTGTGAGAGAATGGAAGGAGTGACAAGACGAAGGTAGAGAAAACTCAGTATGTATATCTACTTGGAAAACACTGTGAGAGAATGGAAGGAGTGATAAGACGAAGGTAGAGAAATCTCAGTATGTATATATACTTGGAAAACACTGTGAGAGAATGGAAGGAGTGACAAGACGAAGGTAGAAATCTCAGTATGTATATCTACTTGGAAAACACTGTGAGAGAATGGAAGGAGTGACAAGACGAAGGTAGAGAAATCTCAGTATGTATATATACTTGGAAAACACTGTGAGAGAATGGAAGGAGTGACAAGACGAAGGTAGAGAAATCTCAGTATGTATATCTACTTGGAAAACACTGTGAGAGAATGGAAGGAGTGACAAGACGAAGGTAGAGAAATCTCAGTATGTATATATACTTGGAAAACACTGTGAGAGAATGGAAGGAGTGACAAGACGAAGGTAGAGAAATCTCAGTATGTATATCTACTTGGAAAACACTGTGAGAGAATGGAAGGAGTGACAAGACGAAGGTAGAGAAATCTCAGTATGTATATATACTTGGAAAACACTGTGAGAGAATGGAAGGAGTGACAAGACGAAGGTAGAGAAATCTCAGTATGTATATCTACTTGGAAAACACTGTGAGAGAATGGAAGGAGTGACAAGACGAAAGTAGAGAAAACTCAGTATGTATATCTACTTGGAAAACACTGTGAGAGAATGGAAGGAGTGACAAGACGAAGGTAGAGAAATCTCAGTATGTATATCTACTTGGAAAACACTGTGAGAGAATGGAAGGAGTGACAAGACGAAGGTAGAGAAATCTCAGTTTGTATATATACTTGGAAAACACTGTGAGAGAATGGAAGGAGTGACAAGACGAAGGTAGAGAAAACTCAGTATGTATATCTACTTGGAAAACACTGTGAGAGAATGGAAGGAGTGACAAGACGAAGGTAGAGAAAACTCAGTATGTATATCTACTTGGAAAACACTGTGAGAGAATGGAAGGAGTGACAAAACGAAGGTAGAGAAAACTAAACTCAGTATGGATATGTACTTGGAGACAGTTAACTTGTGTTATACTAACACAGCACTAAAATAACAGGTCTTCCCAACCCGTGCACAACAATCGCTTTTTATGTCAGAGTATGTGTGTACTGCACATAATTAAAACCAACGGTATGAAAACTATTAATGTTTACAGCAAAATGTGAAGACGAAGGACCTGCTTTACAAAAACTGGATGAGTCCAAAGCTATCAATTAGACAAATAATCTTAGTATACGTGCTTGTTAACAACACTACCTTTGATAATTTAGTAATGTAGTTTCTTGTCTTAGGACAAAGAGATCCAGTGCTGAGCAACGCGTAATTCATTGGCCCATACACAGAACATGACGAAATCAAGTAAGAGATAATTTGGTAGACAACGAATGAGAGATGAAGAACCAGGTTAAAGATATTTGCCACACAACAAATACTTTGGGCTGCAGGACAGATAGTCCAGAAGAATTGTGTCTAAAGATTCTCTTTTAAATTACCTCTGCTCTACCCACCACGGGTATCGAAACCCGAATTCTAGCATTGTAAGTCCGCAGATATATCGCTGTGCCACTAGGGGGCTTCTCTCTATGTCCTTCTTACCTCAGAAGTAGATTTGTATGTTTTGAATTTTGCTATTTTGAAGTCAAAGATCAAGCACATCAGAAGACAGAATTCGAACCCGTGACTATCAAATTGCTAGTCGATGTCCTAACTACAAAAGGAAGCCTGGCTTTTAGGGTGTACGATACGAAACTAAATTTATGTTCTTATTTTTAGATATGCTTGTTTGTTTGTTTACGAATTTCGCGCAAAGCTACACGACGGTTTTCAGCCATGAGAACGTTGTAATTTTACGGTCAATTCCACTATTCGTTGGGTAAAAGAGTAGCTTAATAGTGTGCGATGGGTGGTGATGACTAGCTGCTTTCCCTTTAGTCTTACATTGCTAAATTAGGGATGATTAGCGCAGATAGCTCTCGTGTAGCTTTGCGCGAAATTCAAAACAAACAAAACCAAATATGAAAGAATAAAAAATAGTTATTTTGTTTAAGCGCAAAATTGTCCATAATAAACTGTGAGCTACGATCTCCACAGGGATTCAGCTACGAATTCTCGCTTTATACGCCCTCAGGTTTATTTTTCATCCATAGAAATGAGAAGCAAAGTATAATTAATTTCATTTAACTTTCAGTCGTGTTACATCCTAGTACAAAGAAATTCTTCGAGATCGCATAAAAATTCAGCCAAAGTAAACGACCTTTCAACATGTATATCCATCGTTTTCAATCACAAACAGCGTGTTATTTCAAAGAAAATATTGTTTGTTACTGAACACGGCGCTGTAGCCACAGGCATTTTCCACGAAGTGAATGTGTTGAATGTTTGGTATCCCATAACGAAAGCCCTTAAGCAAAGACTGAACAGAATACTAAAACAGATAATGAACAGAATACTAAAACAGATAATTATTGTAAGAAAATTGTTATTTACTAAGTCCAAGAAAATCAATGAACCTATTTATGAAATAACACCAATTATCTGTTATAGATGGATCATATGTATGGTTGTGATCTGTTACAGATGGATCATATGTATGGTTGTGATCTGAACAGGATGGATCATATGTATGGTTGTGATCTGAACAAAATGGATAATATATACGTTTGTGATCTGACAATAGAAGGATTATATGTATTGTTATGATGTAAACAAGATGGATCATATGTATAGTTGTGATCTGTTACAGATGGATCATATGTATGGTTGTGATCTGTTACAGATGGATCATATGTATGGTTGTGATATGTTACAGATGGATCATATGTATGGTTGTGATATGTTACAGATGGATCATATGTATGGTTGTGATCTGAACAAGATGGATCATATGTATGGTTGTGATCTGAACAAGATGGATAATATATATGGTTAATATCAAGAACAGTTAGGGTTAACAGTAGTTTACTAATTTACAACTATCTGTTATTAATCTTCATTACGTGTCATATTCTGTATTGTGTAGGAACTTGAACTTTCGAGTTTTCCGGGAAAGAAGTAAGTATTAAAGTAGCCCTAATAATCACAGAAATTCTCTTAAAAAATGTACCAGGACCATCTAGTGTAGCCCTAATAATCACAGAAACTCTCTTTATAAAAATGTACCAGGACCATCTAGTGTAGCCCTAATAATCACAGAAACTCTCTTTAAAAACTGTACCAGGACCATCTAGTGTAGCCCTAATAATCACAGGAACTCTCTTTAAAAAATGTACCAGGACCATCCAGTGTAGCCCTAATAATCACAGAAACTCTCTTTAAAAAATGTACCAGGACCATCCAGTGTAGCCCTAATAATCACAGGAACTCTCTTTAAAAATGTACCAGGACCATCCAGTGTAGCCCTAATAATCACAGGAACTCTCTTTAAAAAATGTACCAGGACCATCCAGTGTAGCCCTAATAATCACAGAAACTCTCTTTAAAAAATGTACCAGGACCATCCAGTGTAGCCCTAATAATCACAGGAACTCTCTTTAAAAAATGTACCAGGACCATCCAGTGTAGCCCTAATAATCACAGAAACTCTCTTTAAACAATGTACCAGGACCATCCAGTGTAGCCCTAATAATCACAGAAACTCTCTTTAAAAAATGTACCAGGACCATCCAGTGTAGCCCTAATAATCACAGAAACTCTCTTTAAACAATGTACCAGGACCATCCAGTGTAGCCCTAATAATCACAGAAACTCTCTTTAAAAATGTACCAGGACCATCCAGTGTAGCCCTAATAACCACAGAAACTCTCTTTAAAACTGTACCAGGACCATCTCATATAGCCCCATAATCACAGAAACTCTCTTTAAAAAATGTACCAGGACCATCTAGTGTAGCCCTAATAATCACAGGAACTCTCTTTAAAAAATATACCAGGACCATCCAGTGTAGCCCTAATAATCACAGAAACTCTCTTTAAAAAATGTACCAGGACCATCCAGTGTAGCCCTAATAATCACACGAACTCTCTTTAAAAAATGTACCAGGACCATCCAGTGTAGCCCTAATAATCACAGGAACTCTCTTTAAAAAATGTACCAGGACCATCCAGTGTAGCCCTAATAATCACAGAAACTCTCTTTAAAAATGTACCAGGACCATCCAGTGTAGCCCTAATAATCACAGAAACTCTCTTTAAACAATGTACCAGGACCATCCAGTGTAGCCCTAATAATCACAGAAACTCTCTTTAAAAAATGTACCAGGACCATCCAGTGTAGCCCTAATAATCACAGAAACTCTCTTTAAAAAATGTACCAGGACCATCCAGTGTAGCCCTAATAATCAGAGAAACTCTCTTTAAAAAATGTACCAGGACCATCCAGTGTAGCCCTAATAATCACAGAAACTCTCTTTAAACAATGTACCAGGACCATCCAGTGTAGCCCTAATAATCACAGAAACTCTCTTTAAACAATGTACCAGGACCATCCAGTGTAGCCCTAATAATCACAGAAACTCTCTTTAAAAAAATGTACCAGGACCATCCAGTGTAGCCCTAATAATCACAGGAACTCTCTTTAAAAAAATGTACCAGGACCATCCAGTGTAGCCCTAATAATCACAGAAACTCTCTTTAAAAATGTACCAGGACCATCCAGTGGAGCCCTAATAATCACAGAAACTCTCTTTAAAAAATGTACCTGGACCATCTAGTGTAGCCCTAATAATCACAGAAACTCTCTTTAAAAATGTACCAGGACCATCTAGTGTAGCCCTAATAACCACAGAAACTCTCTTTAAAAACTGTACCAGGACCATCTCGTATAGCCCTAATAATCACAGAAACTCTCTTTAAAAAATGTACCAGGACCATCTAGTGTAGCCCTAATAATCACAGAAACTCTCTTTAAAAAATGTACCAGGACCATCTAGTGTAGCCCTAATAATCACAGAAACTCTCTTTATAAAAATGTACCAGGACCATCTAGTGTAGCCCTAATAATCACAGAAACTCTCTTTAAAAACTGTACCAGGACCATCTAGTGTAGCCCTAATAATCACAGAAACTCTCTTTAAAAACTGTACCAGGACCATCCAGTGTAGCCCTAATAATCACAGAAACTCTCTTTAAAAACTGTACCAGGACCATCTAGTGTAGCCCTAATAATCACAGGAACTCTCTTTAAAAAATGTACCAGGACCATCCAGTGTAGCCCTAATAATCACAGAAACTCTCTTTAAAAAAATGTACCAGGACCATCCAGTGTAGCCCTAATAATCACAGGAACTCTCTTTAAAAAATGTACCAGGACCATCCAGTGTAGCCCTAATAATCACAGGAACTCTCTTTAAAAAATGTACCAGGACCATCCAGTGTAGCCCTAATAATCACAGAAACTCTCTTTAAAAAATGTACCAGGACCATCCAGTGTAGCCCTAATAATCACAGAAACTCTTTAAACAATGTACCAGGACCATCCAGTGTAGCCCTAATAATCACAGAAACTCTCTTTAAAAAATGTACCAGGACCATCCAGTGTAGCCCTAATAATCACAGGAACTCTCTTTAAAAAATGTACCAGGACCATCCAGTGTAGCCCTAATAATCACAGAAACTCTCTTTAAAAAAATGTACCAGGACCATCCAGTGTAGCCCTAATAATCACAGAAACTCTCTTTAAACAATGTACCAGGACCATCCAGTGTAGCCCTAATAATCACAGAAACTCTCTTTAAAAAATGTACCAGGACCATCCAGTGTAGCCCTAATAATCACAGAAACTCTCTTTAAAAAATGTACCAGGACCATCTAGTGTAGCCCTAATAATCACAGAAACTCTCTTTAAAAAATGTACCAGGACCATCTAGTGTAGCCCTAATAACCACAGAAACTCTCTTTAAAAAATGTACCAGGACCATCTAGTGTAGCCCTAATAACCACAGAAACTCTCTTTAAAAACTGTACCAGGACCTTCTCGTATAGCCCTAATAATCACAGAAACTCTCTTTAAAAAATGTACCAGGACCATCTAGTGTAGCCCTAATAATCACAGGAACTATCTGTAAAAAATGTACCAGGACCATCCAGTGTAGCCCTAATAATCACAGGAACTCTCTTTAAAAATGTACCAGGACCATCCAGTGTAGCCCTAATAATCACAGGAACTCTCTTTAAAAAATGTACCAGGACCATCTTGTGTAGCCCTAATAATCACAGGAACTCTCTTTAAAAAAAATGTACCAGGACCATCTAGTGTAGCCCTAATAATCACAGGAACTCTCTTTTAAAAACTGTACCAGGACCATCTAGTATAGCCCTAATAATCACAAGAACTCTCTTTAGAAAAATGTACCAGGACCATCTAGTGTAGCCCTAATAATCACAGGAACTCTCTTTAAAAATGTACCAGGACCATCCAGTGTAGCCCTAATAATCACAGGAACTCTCTTTAAAGAAAATGTACCAGGACCATCCAGTGTAGCCCTAATAATCACAGAAACTCTCTTTAAAAAATGTACCAGGACCATCCAGTGTAGCCCTAATAATCACAGAAACTCTCTTTAAAAAATGTACCAGGACCATCCAGTGTAGCCCTAATAATCACAGAAACTCTCTTTAAAAAATGTACCAGGACCATCCAGTGTAGCCCTAATAATCACAGAAACTCTCTTTAAAAAATGTACCAGGACCATCTAGTGTAGCCCTAATAATCACAGAAACTCTCTTTAAAAACTGTACCAGGACCATCTAGTGTAGCCCTAATAATCACAGGATCTCCTTTTAAAAAATGTACCAGGACCATCCAGTGTAGCCCTAATAATCACAGAAACTCTCTTTAAAAAATGTACCAGGACCATCCAGTGTAGCCCTAATAATCACAGGAACTCTCTTTAAAAAATGTACCAGGACCATCCAGTGTAGCCCTAATAATCACAGGAACTCTCTTTAAAAAATGTACCAGGACCATCCAGTGTAGCCCTAATAATCACAGAAACTCTCTTTAAAAAAATGTACCAGGACCATCCAGTGTAGCCCTAATAATCACAGGAACTCTCTTTAAAAAATGTACCAGGACCATCCAGTGTAGCCCTAATAATCACAGAAACTCTCTTTAAAAAATGTACCAGGACCATCCAGTGTAGCCCTAATAATCACAGAAACTCTCTTTAAACAATGTACCAGGACCATCCAGTGTAGCCCTAATAATCACAGAAACTCTCTTTAAAAAATGTACCAGGACCATCCAGTGTAGCCCTAATAATCACAGAAACTCTCTTTAAACAATGTACCAGGACCATCCAGTGTAGCCCTAATAATCACAGAAACTCTCTTTAAAAAATGTACCAGGACCATCCAGTGTAGCCCTAATAATCACAGGAACTCTCTTTAAAAAATGTACCAGGACCATCCAGTGTAGCCCTAATAATCACAGGAACTCTCTTTAAAAATGTACCAGGACCATCCAGTGTAGCCCTAATAATCACAGGAACTCTCTTTAAAAATGTACCAGGACCATCCAGTGGAGCCCTAATAATCACAGAAACTCTCTTTAAAAAAATGTACCAGGACCATCTAGTGTAGCCCTAATAACCACAGAAACTCTCTTTAAAAACTGTACCAGGACCATCTCAGTGTAGCCCTAATAATCACAGAAACTCTCTTTAAAAAATGTACCAGGACCATCCAGTGTAGCCCTAATAATCACAGAAACTCTCTTTAAAAAATGTACCAGGACCATCTAGTGTAGCCCTAATAATCACAGAAACTCTCTTTAAAAAATGTACCAGGACCATCTAGTGTAGCCCTAATAATCACAGAAACTCTCTTTAAAAACTGTACCAGGACCATCTAGTGTAGCCCTAATAATCACAGAAACTCTCTTAAAAACTGTACCAGGACCATCCAGTGTAGCCCTAATAATCACAGAAACTCTCTTTAAAAAACTGTACCAGGACCATCTAGTGTAGCCCTAATAATCACAGGAACTCTCTTTAAAAATGTACCAGGACCATCCAGTGTAGCCCTAATAATCACAGAAACTCTCTTTAAAAAATGTACCAGGACCATCCAGTGTAGCCCTAATAATCACAGAAACTCTCTTTAAACAATGTACCAGGACCATCCAGTGTAGCCCTAATAATCACAGAAACTCTCTTTAAAAAATGTACCAGGACCATCCAGTGTAGCCCTAATAATCACAGAAACTCTCTTTAAAAAATGTACCAGGACCATCCAGTGTAGCCCTAATAATCACAGGAACTCTCTTTAAAAAATGTACCAGGACCATCCAGTGTAGCCCTAATAATCACAGGAACTCTCTTTAAGAAATGTACCAGGACCATCCAGTGGAGCCCTAATAATCACAGAAACTCTCTTTAAAAAATGTACCAGGACCATCTAGTGTAGCCCTAATAACCACAGAAACTCTCTTTAAAAAAATGTACCAGGACCATCTAGTGTAGCCCTAATAACCACAGAAACTCTCTTTAAAAATGTACCAGGACCATCTCGTATAGCCCTAATAATCACAGAAACTCTCTTTAAAAAATGTACCAGGACCATCTAGTGTAGCCCTAATAATCACAGAAACTCTCTTTAAAAAATGTACCAGGACCATCTAGTGTAGCCCTAATAATCACAGAAACTCTCTTTAAAAAATGTACCAGGACCATCTAGTGTAGCCCTAATAATCACAGAAACTCTCTTTAAAAACTGTACCAGGACCATCTAGTGTAGCCCTAATAATCACAGAAACTCTCTTTAAAAAATGTACCAGGACCATCCAGTGTAGCCCTAATAATCACAGAAACTCTCTTTAAAAAACTGTACCAGGACCATCCAGTGTAGCCCTAATAATCACAGGAACTCTCTTTAAAAAATGTACCAGGACCATCCAGTGTAGCCCTAATAATCACAGAAACTCTCTTTAAAAAAATGTACCAGGACCATCCAGTGTAGCCCTAATAATCACAGGAACTCTCTTTAAAAAAATGTACCAGGACCATCCAGTGTAGCCCTAATAATCACAGGAACTCTCTTTAAAAATGTACCAGGACCATCCAGTGTAGCCCTAATAATCACAGAAACTCTCTTTAAAAAATGTACCAGGACCATCCAGTGTAGCCCTAATAATCACAGAAACTCTCTTTAAAAAAATGTACCAGGACCATCCAGTGTAGCCCTAATAATCACAGAAACTCTCTTTAAAAATGTACCAGGACCATCCAGTGTAGCCCTAATAATCACAGAAACTCTCTTTAAAAAATGTACCAGGACCATCCAGTGTAGCCCTAATAATCACAGAAACTCTCTTTAAAAATGTACCAGGACCATCCAGTGTAGCCCTAATAATCACAGAAACTCTCTTTAAACAATGTACCAGGACCATCCAGTGTAGCCCTAATAATCACAGAAACTCTCTTTAAAAAATGTACCAGGACCATCCAGTGTAGCCCTAATAATCACAGAAACTCTCTTTAAAAAATGTACCAGGACCATCCAGTGTAGCCCTAATAATCACAGAAACTCTCTTTAAAAAAATGTACCAGGACCATCCAGTGTAGCCCTAATAATCACAGGAACTCTCTTTAAAAAATGTACCAGGACCATCCAGTGTAGCCCTAATAATCACAGAAACTCTCTTTAAAAAATGTACCAGGACCATCCAGTGTAGCCCTAATAATCACAGAAACTCTCTTTAAAAAATGTACCAGGACCATCTAGTGTAGCCCTAATAATCACAGAAACTCTCTTTAAAAATGTACCAGGACCATCTAGTGTAGCCCTAATAATCACAGAAACTCTCTTTAAAAAATGTACCAGGACCATCTCGTGTAGCCCTAATAATCACAGAAACTCTCTTTAAAAAAAATGTACCAGGACCATCTAGTGTAGCCCTAATAATCACAGAAACTCTCTTTAAAAAACTGTACCAGGACCATCTAGTGTAGCCCTAATAATCACAGAAACTCTCTTTAAAAATGTACCAGGACCATCTAGTGTAGCCCTAATAATCACAGAAACTCTCTTTAAAAAACTGTACCAGGACCATCTAGTGTAGCCCTAATAATCACAGAAACTCTCTTTAAAAAAATGTACCAGGACCATCCAGTGTAGCCCTAATAATCACAGAAACTCTCTTTAAAAAAATGTACCAGGACCATCCAGTGTAGCCCTAATAATCACAGGAACTCTCTTTAAAAAATGTACCAGGACCATCCAGTGTAGCCCTAATAATCACAGAAACTCTCTTTAAAAAATGTACCAGGACCATCCAGTGTAGCCCTAATAATCACAGGAACTCTCTTTAAAAAATGTACCAGGACCATCCAGTGTAGCCCTAATAATCACAGAAACTCTCTTTAAAAAATGTACCAGGACCATCCAGTGTAGCCCTAATAATCACAGAAACTCTCTTTAAAAAATGTACCAGGACCATCCAGTGTAGCCCTAATAATCACAGAAACTCTCTTTAAAAAAAATGTACCAGGACCATCCAGTGTAGCCCTAATAATCACAGAAACTCTCTTTAAAAAATGTACCAGGACCATCCAGTGTAGCCCTAATAATCACAGAAACTCTCTTTAAAAAATGTACCAGGACCATCCAGTGTAGCCCTAATAATCACAGAAACTCTCTTTAAAAAATGTACCAGGACCATCCAGTGTAGCCCTAATAATCACAGAAACTCTCTTTAAAAAATGTACCAGGACCATCCAGTGTAGCCCTAATAATCACAGAAACTCTCTTTAAAAAATGTACCAGGACCATCCAGTGTAGCCCTAATAATCACAGAAACTCTCTTTAAAAAATGTACCAGGACCATCCAGTGTAGCCCTAATAATCACAGAAACTCTCTTTAAAAAATGTACCAGGACCATCTAGTGTAGCCCTAATAATCACAGAAACTCTCTTTAAAAATGTACCAGGACCATCTAGTGTAGCCCTAATAATCACAGAAACTCTCTTTAAAAAATGTACCAGGACCATCTCGTATAGCCCTAATAATCACAGAAACTCTCTTTAAAAAACTGTACCAGGACCATCTAGTGTAGCCCTAATAATCACAGAAACTCTCTTTAAAAAAAATGTACCAGGACCATCTAGTGTAGCCCTAATAATCACAGGAACTCTCTTTAAAAAAATGTACCAGGACCATCCAGTGTAGCCCTAATAATCACAGGAACTCTCTTTAAAAAATGTACCAGGACCATCTTGTGTAGCCCTAATAATCACAGGAACTCTCTTTAAAAAAAATGTACCAGGACCATCTAGTGTAGCCCTAATAATCACAGAAACTCTCTTTAAAAAAATGTACCAGGACCATCTAGTGTAGCCCTAATAATCACAGAAACTCTCTTTAAAAAATGTACCAGGACCATCCAGTGTAGCCCTAATAATCACAGGAACTCTCTTTAAAAATGTACCAGGACCATCTGTAGCCCTAATAATCACAGGAACTCTCTTTAAAAAATGTACCAGGACCATCCAGTGTAGCCCTAATAATCACAGAAACTCTCTTTAAAAAACCAATGTACCAGGACCATCCAGTGTAGCCCTAATAATCACAGGAACTCTCTTTAAAAAATGTACCAGGACCATCCAGTGTAGCCCTAATAATCACAGAAACTCTCTTTAAAAAATGTACCAGGACCATCCAGTGTAGCCCTAATAATCACAGAAACTCTCTTTAAAAATGTACCAGGACCATCCAGTGTAGCCCTAATAATCACAGAAACTCTCTTTAAAAATGTACCAGGACCATCCAGTGTAGCCCCTAATAATCACAGAAACTCTCTTTAAAAAATGTACCAGGACCATCCAGTGTAGCCCTAATAATCACAGAAACTCTCTTTAAAAAATGTACCAGGACCATCCAGTGTAGCCCTAATAATCACAGAAACTCTCTTTAAAAAAATGTACCAGGACCATCCAGTGTAGCCCTAATAATCACAGAAACTCTCTTTAAAAAATGTACCAGGACCATCCAGTGTAGCCCTAATAATCACAGAAACTCTCTTTAAAACTGTACCAGGACCATCCAGTGTAGCCCTAATAATCACAGAAACTCTCTTTAAAAATGTACCAGGACCATCTAGTGTAGCCCTAATAATCACAGAAACTCTCTTTAAAAAATGTACCAGGACCATCTAGTGTAGCCCTAATAATCACAGAAACTCTCTTTAAAAAATGTACCAGGACCATCTAGTGTAGCCCTAATAATCACAGAAACTCTCTTTAAAAAGTGTAATAATCACAGGACCATCCGTGTAGCCCTAATAATCACAGAAACTCTCTTTAAAAAATGTACCAGGACCATCTAGTGTAGCCCTAATAATCACAGAAACTCTCTTTAAAAATGTACCAGGACCATCCAGTGTAGCCCTAATAATCACAGAAACTCTCTTTAAAAAATGTACCAGGACCATCCAGTGTAGCCCTAATAATCACAGGAACTCTCTTTAAAAAATGTACCAGGACCATCCAGTGTAGCCCTAATAATCACAGGAACTCTCTTAAAAATGTACCAGGACCATCCAGTGTAGCCCTAATAATCACAGAAACTCTCTTTAAAAATGTACCAGGACCATCCAGTGTAGCCCTAATAATCACAGAAACTCTCTTTAAAAAATGTACCAGGACCATCCAGTGTAGCCCTAATAATCACAGAACTCTCTTTAAAAAATGTACCAGGACCATCCAGTGTAGCCCTAATAATCACAGAAACTCTCTTTAAAAAATGTACCAGGACCATCCAGTGTAGCCCTAATAATCACAGAAACTCTCTTTAAAAAAATGTACCAGGACCATCCAGTGTAGCCCTAATAATCACAGAAACTCTCTTTAAACAATGTACCAGGACCATCCAGTGTAGCCCTAATAATCACAGAAACTCTCTTTAAAAAAACTGTACCAGGACCATCCAGTGTAGCCCTAATAATCACAGAAACTCTCTTTAAAAATGTACCAGGACCATCCAGTGTAGCCCTAATAATCACAGAAACTCTCTTTAAAAAAATGTACCAGGACCATCCAGTGTAGCCCTAATAATCACAGGAACTCTCTTTAAAAATGTACCAGGACCATCCAGTGTAGCCCTAATAATCACAGAAACTCTCTTTAAAAAATGTACCAGGACCATCCAGTGTAGCCCTAATAATCACAGGAACTCTTTTTAAAAATGTACCAGGACCATCTAGTGTAGCCCCATAATCACAGAAACTCTCTTTAAAATGTACCAGGACCATCTAGTGTAGCCCTAATAATCACAGAAACTCTCTTTAAAAAATGTACCAGGACCATCTAGTGTAGCCCTAATAATCACAGAAACTCTCTTTAAAAAATGTACCAGGACCATCCAGTGTAGCCCCATAATCACAGAAACTCTCTTAAAAAAACTGTACCAGGACCATCCAGTGTAGCCCTAATAATCACAGAAACTCTCTTTAAAAAATGTACCAGGACCATCCAGTGTAGCCCTAATAATCACAGAAACTCTCTTTAAAAAAATGTACCAGGACCATCCAGTGTAGCCCTAATAATCACAGAAACTCTCTTTAAAAAATGTACCAGGACCATCCAGTGTAGCCCTAATAATCACAGAAACTCTCTTTAAAAAATGTACCAGGACCATCCAGTGTAGCCCTAATAATCACAGAAACTCTCTTTAAAAAATGTACCAGGACCATCCAGTGTAGCCCTAATAATCACAGAAACTCTCTTTAAAAACATGTACCAGGACCATCCAGTGTAGCCCTAATAATCACAGAACTCTCTTTAAAAAAATGTACCAGGACCATCCAGTGTAGCCCTAATAATCACAGAAACTCTCTTTAAAAAATGTACCAGGACCATCCAGTGTAGCCCTAATAATCACAGGAACTCTCTTTACCAGGACCATCTAGTGTAGCCCTAATAATCACAGAACCTCTCTTTAAAAAATGTACCAGGACCATCCAGTGTAGCCCTAATAATCACAGAACTCTCTTTAAAAAAATGTACCAGGACCATCCAGTGTAGCCCTAATAATCACAGAAACTCTCTTTAAAAAAATGTACCAGGACCATCCAGTGTAGCCCTAATAATCACAGAAACTCTCTTTAAAAAATGTACCAGGACCATCCAGTGTAGCCCTAATAATGTACAGAAACTCTCTTTAAAAAAACTGTACCAGGACCATCCAGTGTAGCCCCTAATAATCACAGAAACTCTCTTTAAAAAATGTACCAGGACCATCCAGTGTAGCCCTAATAATCACAGAAACTCTCTTTAAAATGTACCAGGACCATCCAGTGTAGCCCTAATAATCACAGAAACTCTCTTTAAAAAATGTACCAGGACCATCCAGTGTAGCCCTAATAATCACAGAAACTCTCTTTAAAAAATGTACCAGGACCATCCAGTGTAGCCCTAATAATCACAGAAACTCTCTTTAAAAAATGTACCAGGACCATCTAGTGTAGCCCTAATAATCACAGAAACTCTCTTTAAAAAAATGTACCAGGACCATCCAGTGTAGCCCTAATAATCACAGAAACTCTCTTTAAAAAATGTACCAGGACCATCCAGTGTAGCCCTAATAATCACAGAAACTCTCTTTAAAACTGTACCAGGACCATCCAGTGTAGCCCCTAATAATCACAGGAACTCTCTTTTAAAAAATGTACCAGGACCATCCAGTGTAGCCCTAATAATCACAGAAACTCTCTTTAAAAAATGTACCAGGACCATCCAGTGTAGCCCTAATAATCACAGGAACTCTCTTTAAAAAATGTACCAGGACCATCCAGTGTAGCCCTAATAATCACAGGAACTCTCTTTAAAAAAATGTACCAGGACCATCCAGTGTAGCCCTAATAATCACAGAAACTCTCTTTAAAAAAATGTACCAGGACCATCCAGTGTAGCCCTAATAATCACAGAAACTCTCTTTAAAAAATGTACCAGGACCATCCAGTGTAGCCCTAATAATCACAGAACTCTCTTTAAAAAAATGTACCAGGACCATCCAGTGTAGCCCTAATAATCACAGAAACTCTCTTTAAAAATGTACCAGGACCATCCAGTGTAGCCCTAATAATCACAGAAACTCTCTTTAAAAAATGTACCAGGACCATCCAGTGTAGCCCCTAATAACCACAGAAACTCTCTTTAAAAAATGTACCAGGACCATCCAGTGTAGCCCTAATAATCACAGAAACTCTCTTTAAAAAATGTACCAGGACCATCCAGTGTAGCCCTAATAATCACAGAAACTCTCTTTAAAAAATGTACCAGGACCATCTAGTGTAGCCCTAATAATCACAGAAACTCTCTTTAAAAAAATGTACCAGGACCATCCAGTGTAGCCCTAATAATCACAGAAACTCTTTTTAAATGTACCAGGACCATCCAGTGGAGCCCTAATAATCACAGAAACTCTCTTTAAAAAAATGTACCAGGACCATCCAGTGTAGCCCTAATAATCACAGAAACTCTCTTTAAAAATGTACCAGGACCATCCAGTGTAGCCCTAATAATCACAGGAAACTCTCTTTAAAAACTGTACCAGGACCATCCAGTGTAGCCCTAATAATCACAGAAACTCTCTTTAAAAAAACTGTACCAGGACCATCCAGTGTAGCCCTAATAATCACAGGAACTCTCTTTAAAATGTACCAGGACCATCCAGTGTAGCCCTAATAATCACAGAAACTCTCTTTAAAATGTACCAGGACCATCCAGTGTAGCCCTAATAATCACAGGAACTCTCTTTAAAAATCCAGTGTAGCCCTAGGACCATCCAGTGTAGCCCTAATAATCACAGAACTCTCTTTAAAAAAATGTACCAGGACCATCCAGTGTAGCCCTAATAATCACAGAAACTCTCTTTAAAAAATGTACCAGGACCATCCAGTGTAGCCCTAATAATCACAGAAACTCTCTTTAAAAAATGTACCAGGACCATCCAGTGTAGCCCTAATAATCACAGAAACTCTCTTTAAAAAATGTACCAGGACCATCCAGTGTAGCCCTAATAATCACAGAAACTCTCTAAAAAATGTACCAGGACCATCCAGTGTAGCCCTAATAATCACAGAAACTCTCTTTAAAAAATGTACCAGGACCATCCAGTGTAGCCCTAATAATCACAGAAACTCTCTTTAAACAATGTACCAGGACCATCCAGTGTAGCCCTAATAATCACAGAAACTCTCTTTAAAAAATGTACCAGGACCATCCAGTGTAGCCCTAATAATCAGGAAACTCTCTTTAAAAATGTACCAGGACCATCCAGTGTAGCCCTAATAATCACAGAAACTCTCTTTAAAAAATGTACCAGGACCATCCAGTGTAGCCCTAATAATCACAGGAACTCTCTTTAAAAAATGTACCAGGACCATCCAGTGTAGCCCTAATAATCACAGAAACTCTCTTTAAAAATGTACCAGGACCATCCAGTGTAGCCCTAATAATCACAGGAACTCTCTTTAAAAAATGTACCAGGACCATCTCACACAGCCCTAATCCACAGAAACTCTTTTAAAAAGTAGCCTAGTGTAGCCATAATCACAGAACTCTCTTTAAAAAATGTACCAGGACCATCCAGTGTAGCCCTAATAATCACAGAAACTCTCTTTAAAAAATGTACCAGGACCATCCAGTGTAGCCCTAATAATCACAGAAACTCTCTTTAAAAAATGTACCAGGACCATCCAGTGTAGCCCCTAATAATCACAGAAACTCTCTTTAAAAAATGTACCAGGACCATCCAGTGTAGCCCTAATAATCACAGAAACTCTCTTTAAAAAATGTACCAGGACCATCCAGTGTAGCCCTAATAATCACAGAAACTCTCTTTAAAAAAACCAGGACCATGTACCAGGACCATCCAGTGTAGCCCTAATAATCACAGGAACTCTCTTTAAAAAATGTACCAGGACCATCCAGTGTAGCCCTAATAATCACAGAAACTCTCTTTAAAAATGTACCAGGACCATCCAGTGTAGCCCTAATAATCACAGAAACTCTCTTTAAAAATGTACCAGGACCATCCAGTGTAGCCCTAATAATCATAGAAACTCTCTTTAAACAATGTACCAGGACCATCCAGTGTAGCCCTAATAATCACAGGAACTCTCTTTAAAAAATGTACCAGGACCATCCAGTGTAGCCCTAATAATCACAGAAACTCTCTTTAAAAAAATGTACCAGGACCATGTACCAGGAACCACAGAAACTCTCTTTAAAAACTGTAGCCCTAATAATCACAGAAACTCTCTTTAAAAATGTACCAGGACCATCTAGTGTAGCCTAATAATCACAGAAACTCTCTTTAAAAAATGTACCAGGACCATCTAGTGTAGCCCTAATAATCACAGAAACTCTCTTTAAAAAATGTACCAGGACCATCTAGTGTAGCCCTAATAATCACAGAAACTCTCTTTAAAAAATGTACCAGGACCATCTAGTGTAGCCCTAATAATCACAGAAACTCTCTTTATAAAAATGTACCAGGACCATCCAGTGTAGCCCTAATAATCACAGGAACTCTCTTTAAAAAATGTACCAGGACCATCCAGTGTAGCCTAATAATCACAGAAACTCTCTTTAAAAATGTACCAGGACCATCCAGTGTAGCCCTAATAATCACAGAACTCTCTTTAAAAAATGTACCAGGACCATCTAGTGTAGCCCTAATAATCACAGAAACTCTCTTTAAAAAATGTACCAGGACCATCCAGTGTAGCCCTAATAATCACAGAAACTCTCTTTAAAAAATGTACCAGGACCATCCAGTGTAGCCCTAATAATCACAGAAACTCTCTTTAAAAAATGTACCAGGACCATCCAGTGTAGCCCTAATAATCACAGAAACTCTCTTTAAAAAATGTACCAGGACCATCCAGTGTAGCCCTAATAATCACAGAAAACTCTCTTTAAAAAATGTACCAGGACCATCCAGTGTAGCCCTAATAATCACAGAAACTCTCTTTAAAAAATGTACCAGGACCATCCAGTGTAGCCCTAATAATCACAGAAACTCTCTTTAAAAATGTACCAGGACCATCCAGTGTAGCCCTAATAATCACAGAAACTCTCTTTAAAATGTAATGTACCAGGACCATCCAGTGTAGCCCTAATAATCACAGAACTCTCTTTAAAAAATGTACCAGGACCATCCAGTGTAGCCCTAATAATCACAGAAACTCTCTTTAAAAAATGCCAGGACCATGTACCAGGACCATCCAGTGTAGCCCTAATAATCACAGAAACTCTCTTTAAAAAATGTACCAGGACCATCCAGTGTAGCCCTAATAATCACAGAAACTCTCTTTTAAAAAATGTACCAGGACCATCCAGTGTAGCCCTAATAATCACAGAAACTCTCTTTAAAAAAATGTACCAGGACCATCCAGTGTAGCCCTAATAATCACAGAAACTCTCTTTAAAAAACTGTACCAGGACCATCCTAATAATCACAGTGTAGCCCTAATAATCACAGAAACTCTCTTTAAAAAATGTACCAGGACCATCCAGTGTAGCCCTAATAATCACAGAAACTCTCTTTAAAAAAATGTACCAGGACCATCCAGTGTAGCCCTAATAATCACAGAAACTCTCTTTAAAAAAGGACCATGTACCAGGACCATCAGTGTAGTGTAGCCCTAATAATCACAGAAACTCTCTTTAAAACAGGAACTGTACCAGGACCATCTAGTGTAGCCCTAATAATCACAGAAACTCTCTTTAAAATCACAGAAACTCTCTTTAAAAATGTACCAGGACCATCCAGTGTAGCCCTAATAATCACAGAAACTCTCTTTAAAAACTGTACCAGGACCATCTAGTGTAGCCCTAATAATCACAGAAACTCTCTTTATAAAATGACCAGGACCATTAGTGTAAAAATCACAGAAACTGTACCAGGACCATCCAGTGTAGCCCACAATAATCACAGAAACTCTCTTTAAAAAATGTACCAGGACCATCTAGTGTAGCCCTAATAATCACAGAAACTCTCTTTAAAAAATGTACCAGGACCATCTAGTGTAGCCCTAATAATCACAGGAATCCAGTGTAGCTCTCTTTAAAAAACTGTACCAGGACCATCCAGTGTAGCCCTAATAATCACAGAAACTCTCTTTAAAAAAATGTACCAGGACCATCTAGTGTAGCCCTAATAATCACAGAAACTCTCTTTAAAAAAAATGTACCAGGACCATCCAGTGTAGCCCTAATAATCACAGAAACTCTCTTGTGGACCAAAATAATCCACAGTACCAGGACCATCCAGTGTAGCCCTAATAATCACAGTACCAACTCTCTTTAAAAAAACTGTACCAGGACCATCCAGTGTAATAATCACCTCTTTCAATAATCACAGAAACTCTCTTTAAAAAATGTACCAGGACCATCCAGTGTAGCCCTAATAATCACAGGAACTCTCTTTAAAAAATGTACCAGGACCATCCAGTGTAGCTCTAATAATCACAGAAACTCTCTTTAAAAAATGTACCAGGACCATCCAGTGTAGCCCTAATAATCACAGAAACTCTCTTTAAAAATGTACCAGGACCATCCAGTGTAGCCCTAATAATCACAGAAACTCTCTTTAAAAATGTACCAGGACCATCCAGTGTAGCCCTAATAACCACAGAAACTCTCTTTAAAATGTACCAGGACCATCTAGTGTAGCCCTAATAATCACAGAAACTCTTTAAAAAACTGTACCAGGACCATCTAGTGTAGCCCTAATAATCACAGAAACTCTCTTTAAAAAATGTACCAGGACCATCTAGTGTAGCCCTAATAATCACAGAAACTCTCTGTAGCCCTAAAAACAGAAACTGTACCAGGACCATCCAGTGTAGCCCTAATAATCACAGAAACTCTCTAAAAAATGTACCAGGACCATCCAGTGTAGCCCCTAATAACACAGGAACTCTCTTTAAAAAATGTACCAGGACCATCCAGTGTAGCCCTAATAATCACAGGAACTCTCTTTAAAAATGTACCAGGACCATCTAGTGTAGCCCTAATAATCACAGGAACTCTCTTTAAAAAATGTACCAGGACCATCCAGTATAGCCCTAATAATCACAGAAACTCTCTTTAAAAAATGTACCAGGACTATCCAGTGTAGCCCTAATAATCACAGGAACTCTCTTTAAAAAATGTACCAGGACCATCCAGTGTAGCCCTAATAATCACAGAAACTCTCTTTAAAAATGTACCAGGACCATCCAGTGTAGCCCTAATAATCACAGAAACTCTCTTTAAACAATGTACCAGGACCATCCAGTGTAGCCCTAATAATCACAGAAACTCTCTTTAAAAATGTACCAGGACCATCCAGTGTACCCCTAATAATCACAGAAACTCTCTTTAAAAATGTACCAGGACCATCCAGTGTAGCCCTAATAATCACAGAAACTCTCTTTAAAAAATGTACCAGGACCATCCAGTGTAGCCCTAATAATCACAGAAACTCTCTTTAAAAAATGTACCAGGACCATCCAGTGTAGCCCTAATAATCACAGGAACTCTCTTTAAAAAATGTACCAGGACCATCCAGTGTAGCCCTAATAATCACAGAAACTCTCTTTAAAAAATGTACCAGGACCATCTAGTGTAGCCCTAATAATCACAGAAACTCTCTTTAAAAAATGTACCAGGACCATCCAGTGTAGCCCTAATAATCACAGACTCTCTTTAAAAATGTACCAGGACCATCTCAGTGTAGCCCTAATAATCACAGAAACTCTCTTTATAAAATGTACCAGGACCATCTAGTGTAGCCCTAATAATCACAGAAACTCTTAAAAAATGTACCAGGACCATCTAGTATAGCCCTAATAATCACAGAAACTCTCTTTAAAAAATGTACCAGGACCATCTAGTGTAGCCCTAATAATCACAGAAACTCTCTTTAAAAAAAATGTACCAGGACCATCCAGTGTAGCCCTAATAATCACAGAAACTCTCTTTAAAAAATGTACCAGGACCATCCAGTGTAGCCCTAATAATCACAGGAACTCTCTTTAAAAAATGTACCAGGACCATGTACCAGGACCATCCAGTGTAGCCCTAATAATCACAGAAACTCTCTTTAAAAAAATGTACCAGGACCATCCAGTGTAGCCCTAATAATCACAGAAACTCTCTTTAAAAAATGTACCAGGACCATCCAGTGTAGCCCTAATAATCACAGGAACTCTCTTTAAAAAAATGTACCAGGACCATCCAGTGTAGCCCTAATAATCACAGGAACTCTCTTTAAAAAAATGTACCAGGACCATCCAGTGTAGCCCTAATAATCACAGAAACTCTCTTTAAAATGTACCAGGACCATCCAGTCTCTTTAAAAAGTAGCCCTAATAATCACAAGAAACTCTCTTTAAAAAATGTACCAGGACCATCTAGTGTAGCCCTAATAATCACAGGAACTCTCTTTAAAAAAAATACCAGGACCATCCAGTGTAGCCCTAATAATCACAGAAACTCTCTTTAAAAAATGTACCAGGACCATCTAGTGTAGCCCTAATAATCACAGAAACTCTCTTTAAAAAAATGTACCAGGACCATCCAGTGTAGCCCCACAATCACAGGAACTCTCTCTTTCTTTAAAATGTACCAGGACCATCTAGTGTAGCCCTAATAATCACAGAAACTCTCTTTAAAAAATGTACCAGGACCATCTAGTGTAGCCCTAATAATCACAGAAACTCTCTTTAAAAAAAACCAGGACCATCAGTGTAGCTAATAATCTCAGGAACTCTCTGATTTTAAAATAAACGTCATCTGCCACAAGTGCGGCTCTTTTTGAACTGTTTTCTTCTTTATCAAGTATCATATTACACCGGATATCTTACAGTAACATTTTGCCGCTGTTTCACCGTCCTAAGGCTGGATCGAACATGAAAACCTGTCAAAATGTAAAATATGGTTATTGTGGTATTACCCAAACTACTCGATGTTTTAGCCACCACAAATAAACCTGATTTACCTATTACAATATTACTCAGTTTGTGTCTCAAAATGCGCGCGCATCTAACTATTAAAGTGCGCGTGGGCAGAACTTTGCAAAATGTAAGCAAAAGCGGATGTAAATATACTTGGATATACATTTTGTACAACAACATATTAAAATCTTATAGGTTTAATGTTAGGCCATAGAATGACTTTGTAAGCTCACTTATTTATAGTATGGCAGACTTTAGGCAAACTAAAGTGAAGCTAAAAACGTCTATAAATCATACATTAATTTACCTACTTGTCGAATAACGACCCTACTTAACGAAGAGACTTAACTAATATTAGGCTTAAAATTGTGGATTTACAGATTTGGATATATGTGATTAAATTATTCTGGAAATATGTATTGGATATCATATTGTACAAGTATGATAATAATTCGATCGCAAAATGTTTGCAGCTCTGATATTAAACTAATATTTGACTGCGATATGTAACACACTGTCTTATCTGTATTCTACACACGAAATGCTGCAGTCTTACGGATGGTTTCGTTTAATGCTATCTCTACAACCTCAGCAACTATTAACAAATTAAAGCATTTCAATATTTCATATTATTGGCTCGGCAACCATGGAGATGGGAGGATTTGTTTTGTGTTTTTATTTCGGCTGGAATACTGTGGAGTGGAAGCCACGATCCTCATATTGCAGTCAGCGCCTGAACCATCTGGCCATGCCGGGTCCACAGACGGGTGGGACTCCTTGTTACACGTTAAAATTGATTTACTCTAATGAAACATAATAACAAGAACAAGTAAAGAATAATAAATGTAGACAAAAAATAATCTAGAGAAAAGTAAAAACCAGGTAGAAGAGAAACATATTTTGTGAGATCGATTTAAGAAAAACACCATCAAAATACATGATGCGAAACTCATTAGAATACAAATGTATCTCAGATAAGCAGCGAACAATGTTTTGACCTCAGGTTATCTTCAAATTAACCAGCCGTTCTGAGATACAGCAAAATGGATAAATAGACAGATGTATTTAATAAAGTGATAAAAAGAAGAAACCGTATAAATATGAAATGATATATTTATAAACCAAAGATACAGAAACAAGGAAAAGAGAGCTTGTTTGTTTTGAATT
>NC_134831.1:102699151-102817267 GCF_004210375.1 Tachypleus tridentatus
CAAGTCCAATGAAGATTAAAAGGAATAACTTTACTCGGAAGATAAACAGCTGAAAAATCGTGGTGAACTTTACTAGTTTATTTGTTATCCCGAGCAAACCTTAAAAACGAGCTGTCTGTGCTACGCCACCGCACGGAGAAACTTTTGAATGTTAACGTTAGAAGCCATCGTGTTTTCCACTCGGTCACATGAGGTAGGTAGTTAACACTAATTCTAAACGTAGCTCAATGATAAAACACAACACGATAATATTAAACGTTTCGAAACCCTCGCAATTCCATCATCAGTAACCTTGAGGTACAAAGGAAACAAAGAATGTTTTGTGCTTTTAGATTACCGAGGGTGAGGAACCGGAAATGTTTAATAAATTCATCCTGTTATTACGTTTCGTTTTATAATTAAGCCACATTTCATTATTTATATAAGGAAGGAAACTGAACCTCAGATTTCACTTGTTACAACTTTTATTACACTTATTATTACTATTAGAAAAGGAGTTCATCTTTCTGGGTCCCCCGTTGATAAGTCTTCTGATTCACAACATAAAAACTAGGGGGATATTTGTATTAAGTCACAAATACACAATACACACAGTTTGATATTTGTATTAAGTCACAAATACACAATACACAGTTTAATATTTGTATTAAGTCACAAACACACTACACACACAGTTTGATATTTGTATTAAGTCACAAATACACAATACACACAATTTGATATTTGTATTAAGTCACAAATACACAATACACAGTTTTATATTTGTATTAATTCACAAACACACTACACACACAGTTTGATATTTGTATTAAGTCACAAATACACAATACACACAGTTTGATATTTGTATTAAGTCACAAATACACAATACACACAGTTTGATATTTGTATTAAGTCACAAATACACAATACACAGTTTAATATTTGTATTAATTCACAAACACACTACACACACAGTTTGATATTTGTATTAAGTCACAAATACACAATACACACAATTTGATATTTGTATTAAGTCACAAATACACAATACACAGTTTTATATTTGTATTAATTCACAAAACACACTACACACACAGTTTGATATTTGTATTAAGTCACAAATACACAATACACACAGTTTGATATTTGTATTAAGTCACAAATACACAATACACACAGTTTGATATTTGTATTAAGTCACAAATACACTACACACAGTTTGATATTTGTATTAAGTCACAAATACACTACACACAGTTTGATATTTGTATTAAGTCACAAACACACTACACACAGAGTTTGATATTTGTATTAAGTCACAAATACACTACACACAGTTTGATATTTGTATTAAGTCACAAATACACTACACACAGTTTGATATTTGTATTAAGTCACAAACACACCACACAGAGTGTGACTCTAGTCCGAGAGCTTACTTTCCCGCTAACCGCTTAAACTACTCTGTTTTGGCTTCTACTTTAACTAAAACTTGATAAGATCTCCAGAAAAACCTGAAGTATGTGAGTAGCAACAAAGAGAGAGAAAAAAACCCAAAACATTCTACCAAGGATGGGACAAAGTACCTGCCTAGGGGGCGCCACGATATTTATTACCTCACATGTCATGCCTGAGGCCTAGAAAAAGACGTGGAAAGTGACAAGAGATATTCATCACAAGAGAAACAAAGACAGTAGGTTGTACAAACAGTTCAGGTGAAAACAAAACCTGCCAATTGACCTCCGACCTCTTATCTACTCTTGAATTTGTAAGCAAAAATATGACAGATATGCATACAGAAGCTAAACTAGTTCTGTCTGTGGGAAACATCTGTTAACTGGTATAATGATTGAGTGAACAAAACTAAAACTGATATAAATACAGTGCGTGTACGGACTGGGCCATGAAGGAAGGGTAATTTTTCACGTTAGTAATGTAACTCACATATTGACATGTTGCGAGAATTATAACACCAAAATTCACACCATAGCTAAATTGACTTATTTTACATAAGTTGATACACTGACTTATTAAACAGAAACAGGAAGTTAAAGTGACTCGGTAAACAGAAATATAGTGGTTATACGGATCTGGTAAACAAAGATATTAGTTATACTGACTTTATAAACAAAAGGATGTTGTCTATACTGATAACTAGCAACATAGTCGTTAAACTGAGTTGATAAAACATACAGGTTATAATTGTACTGATTTGATAACTAGAAACATAGTCGTTAAACTGAGTTGATAAAACATACAGGTTATAATTGTACTGATTTGATAACTAGAAACATAGTCGTTAAACTGAGTTGATAAAACAGACAGGTTATAATTGTACTGATTTGATAACTAGAAACATAGTCGTTGAACTGAGTTGATAAAACATACAGGTTATAATTGTACTGATTTGATAACTAGAAACATAGTCGTTAAACTGAGTTGATAAAACATACAGGTTATAATTGTACTGTTTTGATAAAAGTAGTGTAATAGTTACACTGACTCTGTAAACATATAGGTTATAATTGTACTGTTTTGATAAGAGTAGTGTAATAGTTACACTGACTCTGTAAACATATAGGTTATAATTGTACTGTTTTGATAAAAGTAGTGTAATAGTTACACTGACTCTGTAAACATATAGGTTATAATTGTACTGTTTTGATAAAAGAAGTGTAATAGTTACACTGACTCTGTAAACATATAGGTTATAATTGTACTGTTTTGATAAAAGTAGTGTTATTGTTACACTGACTCTGTAAACATATAGTTTATAATTGTACTGTTTTGATAAAAGTAGTGTAATAGTTACACTGACTCTGTAAACATATAGGTTATAATTGTACTGTTTTGATAATAGTAATTATATTTATTTGGTGAACAGAGAGGTTGTGGATATGATGGTATGGTAAATATACAGAAGTCATAACAGTAATACAATTGATACCTCCACGAACTACATAATTGTATCGGTAAATGTGCTAACCCAGAGTGCTAATGTGCTAATCCAGCGTGCTAATGTGCTAATCCAATGAATATCAAATTTTGCGGACATCTTTATTGTCTCCCATCGTTGTTTGTTGTTTTTTTTTTGTTGTGGGTGGGTGTTCGCCGAACCGTATAAAACAAAGTAAGCCCATACAACATCAGTGTAATATGACTACTAACTAGGGTTTACCTTTGTCCACTTTGTTTTTGTAATGTCCACCAGGTTTGGCCTGGATTTCAGGGTTGTCAGTGATCAAAGTGCCGTATAGATCATGTTTTTAGTAACAAATAGAATCAGAAGAACTAACCACTTTCACTACACGCTCTGTATGTTCTCTATTTCTCAGAAACTAACTGTAATAATGTAATTCTTTAGAACTCTGACCCTAATATTCCATTGTAAGAAAGTTTCAACTAGCAGTTCTATTCTTACTATGTGTGAAAACTTCCAAGTAATAAATAGATTTTCTCACATTGACTAACAATTCATAAAGAGCAGAGTTTTTTTTATACTTTTTTAAAGTTTAATTCGTACATATTTTTCCCGCTTATGTGGCTGAATGTTTACGGTTTAAAGTGTCGGGTTTTCTCTGGGGTACACAAACGCCTTCGTCCTGTAATAATAAAAACCTGAAGAAAGTCATCGTAAGCGAAGTTATGGTAGAATACGATAAATTTTAAAACTGAATAATATAATTATATTGAATTTAATTTATGAATACTGTAATTATACTGACTTATAGTCAGGAATATAGTAATTATACTGACTGTTAGTCAGGAATACTCTAATTATACTGACTTATAGTGGGAAATAAGGTAGGATACTGACTTATAGTCATGAATATAGTGATTATACTGATTTATAGTCATGAATATAGTGGTTATACTGACTTATAGTCAGGAATATAGTGATTATACTGATTTATAGTCATGAATATAGTGGTTATACTGACTTATAGTCAGGAATATAGTGGTTATACTGACTATTAGTCAGGAATATAGTGGTTATACTGACTGTTAGTCAGGAATACTGTAATTATACTGACTTATAGTGAGAAATAAGGTAGGATACTGACTATAGTCAGGAATATAGTGGTTATACTGACTGTTAGTCAGGAAAACTGTAATTATACTGACTTATATTCAGGAATATAGTGATTATACTTACTTATAATCAAAGATGTAGTAATATAGTGATTATACTTACTTATAGTCAGGAATATAGTGGATATACTAACTTGATGAAGAGAAGTTTCATAATTATACTATTGTTAATGAAAAACGTGTACTTAGAAATAGACAATAAATGAATACTTGTACTTACTTGATAAACAGAAATGTGGTAGCAATACTGACTTGGTAAACAGAAATGTGGTAGCCATACTGACTTGGTAAACAGAAATGTGGTAGCCATACTGACTTGGTTAACAGAGATATTGTACATATAATAATTTGGTGAACATGAATATGGTAGATATGTCGACTTGGTAAAAGGATATAATAATAGTTGTACTTAAGCATAATGATATGAACATACTACCTAGAAGATAGTTGTGCTCAAAAAATGAGAAACGTATTATCTCTGCCTCCCCCTAATTCTACCTACAAGCTAAACTAAAGGAACATTTGTGTATATCCTATATCACCCACATCTTGCTTCCACCCATCTAGTCTTCCTGGTGAGAGTCTAGTCACTGAAGCACATCATAAAAATGAATGATAATTATAGGGGGCGCTGTCTGCCACCGTGATGTATCACGTTAGGGTGAGAAGTTTCGTTCCTTGCTGGTCTTGAAGGTGTTATTCATCATCACAGATTTTGAACCAACTGTTTCTACCGGAGTAAGAAACAAACGTCATAATGTAGTAACTGACGTGGATACGAGAAATATATCACGGACTTTGATTTTTTTTTTGGGGGGGGGGATATTATCGTAAGTTGCACGATGAAATAAGTGAGATAATAGCATTTGTATGCTTACTGACTAGATTTAAGCTGAATTTATGTACAACTACATATACCAGCGATGTGATACTGATTAACATTGGTCAATAACATTTAAATAGATATTATGTTAGTTTGAACTGATGTAGTTTATTTTTAATAACTTTGATGTCTTTGGCCAGGCGTTGCTCAATAACTGACGTGATGGAAAGTGAACCTTGTTACTGCGAAATCGTTTTCTTCTTTCTGGACAGCTAAACCACACAATTTAATTAAAGTAGCCCCAGAAATTAAACTACTGACCTAAGTTTCTGTAACGTTATCACAACACTACGGTACACTATTTCATTAGAGTAGCCCCAGAAATTAAACTACTGACCTAAGTTTCTGTAACGTTATCACAACACTACAGTACACTATTTAATTAGAGTAGCCCCAGAAATTAAACTACTGACCTAAGTTTCTGTAACGTTATCCAATCACTACAGTACACCATTTAATTAAAGTAGCCCCAGAAATTAAACTACTGACATAAGTTTCTGTAACATTATCACAACACTACGGTACACTATTTCACTAGAGTAGCCCCAGATATTAAACTACTGACCTAAGTTTCTGTAACGTTATCACAACACTACAGTACACCATTTAATTAGAGTAGCCCCAGAAATTAAACTACTGACCTATGTTTCTGTAACATTATCACAACACTACGGTACACTATTTCACTAGAGTAGCCCCAGATATTAAACTACTGACCTAAGTTTCTGTAACGTTATCACAACACTACAGTACACCATTTAATTAGAGTAGCCCCAGAAATTAAACTACTGACCTAAGTTTCTGTAACATTATCACAACACTACGTTACACTATTTCATTAAAGTAGCCCCAGAAATTAAACTACTGACTTAAGTTTCTGTAACATTATCACAACACTACGGTACACTATTTAATTAGAGTAGCCCCAGAAATTAAACTACTGACCTAAGTTTCTGTAACGTTATCACAACACTACAGTACACCATTTAATTAGAGTAGCCCCAGAAATTAAACTACTGACCTAAGTTTCTGTAACGTTATCACAACACTACGGTACACTATTTCATTAGAGTAGCCCCAGAAATTAAACTACTGACCTAAGTTTCTGTAACGTTATCACAACACTACAGTACACCATTTAATTAGAGTAGCCCCAGAAATTAAACTACTGACCTAAGTTTCTGTAACTTTATCACAACACTACAGTACACCATATAATTAGTGTAGCCCCAGAAATTAAACTACTGACCTAAGTTTCTGTAACGTTATCACAACACTACAGTACACCATTTAATTAGAGTAGCCCCAGAAATTAAACTACTGACATAAGTTTCTGTAACGTTATCACAACACTACAGTACACCATTTAATTAGAGTAGCCCCAGAAATTAAACTACTGACCTAAGTTTCTGTAACATTATCACAACACTACGGTACACCATTTCATTAGAGTAGCCCCAGAAATTAAACTACTGACCTAAGTTTCTGTAACATTATCACAACACTACGGTACACCATTTCATTAGAGTAGCCCCAGAAATTAAACTACTGACCTAAATTTCTGTAACGTTGTCACAACCTATGTATAAAAAATTCCAACTCTTATAGAAAACTAATGTTCTTTAAATAACTGTACAACAGTTCGATTCGTAGCTTGAAAACTGTATTAATCCAAATTCGTTCGATAAATCTCACGAACGTTCTTGTCTAATTTCGAAATCTCACAAGATTCTCTGTGGCTCATCGGTAAGCTTGAAGGCTTATAACGCTAAAACCTGGGCTTCGATACCCCCAGTGAGCACAGCACAAGTAGCCCATTTTGTGGGCTTAAAAATAATCAAAGAAATTTAATTGTCACCTGATGTATTTGGTACGAAGTAAAAATAAAATAACCTTTCTTTCTTAACACTTCTGGTGTTAACTATTATATTTCGCTTAGAAGGTTTGTAGGTAGGCAGTAATTATAGTAAGAGTGGAACAGATACACAGGACGTGCAATACAATTGTTAAATTATAACAACGGAACAAGGAAGCTTCAATAGTATTATAGATACACCTTCAGGTGATAAACAAAACTACACGTTATAGAACCACTTGAGAAAATCAGAGCAAGTATAAAAAATTCATAAAACCACAAAGTTTCTCAGTCTGTCCAACTGACTGATATTCATTGGACGCTTCTAGATGTGTAACAAACAGACTTACCACAGTTATAAATACGCCTAATAGAGCAATAGCACGGGGACACGTGGAAGTGTTAGTTTGAAGTAGTTAATTAACTGATTAATTTATCAACCTTTAGTATAACCACAGCCCACACTATATAACTGAATTACATTGCACATTATAATGTGCACCCTAACAGGTACAGCACACACACATTCACAGTGTGTGCACGTGCCATAAGTGAAGAGAATGCACACTACACACATCATTATTTACACATACCGCACACTACACACATCATTATTTACACATACCGTACACTACACACATCATTATTTACACATACCGCACACTACACACATCATTATTTACACATACCGTACATTATGCAACAAAATGTTTACTTTTTCTTGTTCCTGGACAGAAAGTGTTATTTTCCAATTGTTTATGCCTAAAGTAAGTGGAAAAGACCTATTTTTCTCTTCAAACTTTGCTTTTGGGACCTGGGAGCGTATAACTAAAACATGATGGGAGACTATATTTGGGGATGATACGTGAAAGTGATTTACATTACAGTCGCAAATCTCGAAAAACTACTTACTTCTAAACATTTTTGTATAACTTTAGTGTAAATAACATTCTTTCATATGTTGTTTTATTCAGACCTTATGTCCATTTTACATAGAAAATAAGTTAATTTCTAAATTTCATTATCCAGGTCACAAAAGCAAAGTTTGAAGGGAATAATGGTCATTTTCTGTACTTTTACAACATAACCAATTAAGAAATAACACATGATATTCAGAAACAAAATTTGTGTTACATTGTGTTATTTAAAACTACTTTATAAAAACTCAACTCATTAGTTACTAAACACAGAAACAAACCGATATCTAATTAAATGTATATATTTATGGATAATATTTTGTTTTAGGGCAGAGCCACGTTAGGCTGTTTGCTAGATCCATCACGAGGAATCAAAGTCCATATTTCAGCATTGTAAGTCCTTATGTTTAACTTTGTCTCGCTGAAGGACCCTTTTTATATATTAAAGCCATAATTGCATATAGATAGATATATTGGGTTTTAGGCTATAGAAGAACTGTTATCAAAACCAATAATTACAGCTCAACACTGTGGAACACCATCAACAGGTAAGGGTGAGAAAAGAGACACGTTTCTCCCGGCCAACACATTAAGCTAGGAGGCACGTTCTCTTAATGAGGTACTTGTTTTCGATTTCGTGCATCCATAAATACCGAATAATACAGACTTGGGTTTGAAGAACGACTTCGGTTTACATACACGAGTAGCAAAACCTAATCATTGAGGTACCTCAGGTCGGTGAAGAAAAAAAAAAACAGATGGGTGGGTGGGGGGATATATTGTGGCTAGGTGGGAGAAGTGGTAATCGACACTTGACGAGTTGAAAATACTGGCCCGACTTGAGAAGTGGACACAGTCATTACCACTGGTAATAAGGTAAGTGAGACACCTACTGGTGGAAACCGACGCCAAGAAACTGGCACGATGAGTACGTTCCAGACAAACGTAACAACGTGCATTGAACAGACGTGTGTGATTCTAATAGACGTCGTTAACATACGTAGCTGTAGACAAACACAGATGTATGCACATCTAAATGAATGTAAAATAGCTTCACCTGTCATGACACTAGGGGAACTTTTTGTCATAAATATTCCTCTTTAGTCGCGTTTTTTTGTTGTTGTATTTTTATGGATTTTCCTGTTTACACGTGAGTGAGTCTGGCATGTGTACGTTATTATTACGTAGTACACGTCACTAAGTCTTCCAGTGCTCAAAATACTTAGTTTAGACTATTTATCGTGGCTCGAGCCTTGACTTTCTGAGGCCCAGCCTGAGAGATTGATCATTAGGTTTAATTCTATTTGTTATCGTATGCTGTATTATCACTGATTATTCAGCTGGATGTTTATTGTAACTTTATGAATTAAAAAAATATGTCTCCGATACAATAAAAATATTTTTTTATATATTTGCTTGTTTCATTTAACCACAGTACTTTAAGAAATGAATATTTTATTAAACAATCTTATATACTGTCAGCATAACAATACATTTAGAAAGACAATTTAGTAAAGATTAATTACGTTGACAACGACCAGAGCTAAGTAGAACAGCAAATCGGTCCCCTAGTGGGTTAGTAGTAAATCTGAGGGCTTATAACGCTAAAATACGGGTTTAGATACTCGCGGCGAGGTGAACATAGATAACCTACTCCTTGTGTAAACTTATATTGAAAAGATAAACAGACATCACATCGAGGGTACATCTCAGACTACGAGAAAACTTATCCATTTATTTTTTAAAAGGACTGTTCGGGTTGCTTAAAGTTTCTAAATATTTTAGAACTCGTCTATAAATTCAGCAAAAAAAAAACACTTATAACTTATTTTGTCGTAATGAAGTAGGCTTTGCTGCTTGGTTAATAAACATCACGGAGATCGGATTTCGATACCTGTGGTGCACAGATAGTTCATTACTTCGTTTCGTGGTTAAGAGGAAACAATCATTACCTCACGATTTGCTTGTGTCATTCTAATTTCCTTTTATTGATTATCTGATGTTTAATACCCTGATAAATAAACTGGTTGGAGTTGACCAGCCAGCTCAGCGTCTCTGCAGTATGTGTGTTTGCTTACAGGAAAGTAACATCGGGCTCTCTGCTGGTCCCATCGAGGGGAATCGAACCCCTGATTTTAGCATTGTAAGTCCGTAGACTTACCACAGTACTAGCGGGAAGCTCACTGTAGTGTCAGAACTATTCCTCGCACTTTAAGCTGTGTGTGCGTTATAAGAGTGAGAGTTAATGGCTTACTGTGAGAGGAGAATCGTCGGGCGTTCTTTGTTTCATTTCTTTTCATGTTCCTTATTTCTTTCTACTGTTTAACTCATGTTTAGTTGTCTGCTCCTTCATTTCATTTGCGAATTTTTGCCATATTTATAAGTGCATGAACATATTTTACATAGAAGGTTTGTTCGCTCTTCTATAAAAGTGTTTTCAACAGAACTGTTTTCAACAATCTGTTGATTTGCCACATATTGTGTGATTATCTTATGTAAATACTATTTTATTTTAGTATTATTTATACAAGTTATACAGTTCTAACGTGCTAAGTTCTCGGAATTTCATCCTATCATGCTTTATTTTATTCGAATTTGCTTTTAACGGCTTTTTTCTACCAAATAAAGTAAATACGACCTATAACTGTAACAAATAAAGTAAATACGACCTATAACTGTAACAAATAAAGTAAATACGACCTATAACTATAACAAATAAAGTGAATACAACCTATAACTCTAACAAATAAAGTAAATACGCACGACTTATAACTATAACAAATAAAGTAAATACGCACGACCTATAACTATAACAAATAAAGTAAATACGACCTATAACTATAACAAATAAAGTAAATACGCACGACTTATAACTATAACAAATAAAGTAAATACGCACGACCTATAACTATAACAAATAAAGTAAATACGACCTATAACTATAACAAATAAAGTAAATACGCACGACTTATAACTATAACAAATAAAGTAAATACGCACGACCTATAACTATAACAAATAAAGTAAATACGCACGACTTATAACTATAACAAATAAAGTAAATACGCACGACCTATAACTATAACAAATAAAGTAAATACGACCTATAACTATAACAAATAAAGTAAATACGCACGACTTATAACTATAACAAATAAAGTAAATACGCACGACCTATAACTATAACAAATAAAGTAAATACGACCTATAACTATAACAAATAAAGTAAATACGACCTATAACTATGACAAATAAAGTAAATACGCACGACTTATAACTATAACAAATAAAGTAAATACGACCTATAACTATAACAAATAAAGTAAATACGCACGACTTATAACTATAACAAATAAAGTAAATACGCACGACCTATAACTATAACAAATAAAGTAAATACGACCTATAACTATAACAAATAAAGTAAATACGCACGACTTATAACTATAACAAATAAAGTAAATACGCACGACCTATAACTATAACAAATAAAGTAAATACGCACGACTTATAACTATAACAAATAAAGTAAATACGCATGACCTATAACTATAACAAATAAAGTAAATACGACCTATAACTATAACAAATAAAGTAAATACGACCTATAACTATAACAAATAAAGTAAATACGCACGACTTATAACTATAACAAATAAAGTAAATACGCACGACCTATAACTATAACAAATAAAGTAAATACGCACGACCTATAACTGTAACATTATGCTCATAGAAACATCATAAACGATTAGTTACAGAGCTTATAACCCTACAATTCGGAGCTCGATATCCCTGACGGACAAAGGACTGATAGGCCATTATTCAGCATTATGCTAAAACAACTAAACAATCGCATTCGTGAGGACGAGAAACCCACTTGGAGTAAACAATTGTCCTCAAGACAGCTGGTATGGGTTTTATTAAGATAAACTGGAGAACAAAGTTTCTTTGTTAACCTGAAGATGATCTAAGAAAATCAAAACTTTGTTCTGTACTTTGTTTTAAAAAAAAGTGTTAATACACATACCAGCCGTCTTGAGAATAAATTTAAACAACCAAATTGTGCCAAAATTGTATTTTTAATAACAGCGTATCGTGTATCTAAAGAGGTCTTCCAATGATAAATATGTCAGTTTACGGGATTATTTACCTGTTTATTTATTTAACATTTGAAATCTTATGTATATATATATATATATAGTTTATTAATAAAGAAAAAATATAAGATCTAACGATAAGCAAAATACTTACTAGTTGAGATTTTCACTTTATATGTATGAATGGTTCATTTAAAAAGGAAAATGTAGTCATTTCTGTGTATTAATCGTACAAAATGTTGGTAGCTTGAAAGCCATCCACGTGTAAAACGTTTCAGAAAACACACGCTAGTTTGGCTGTGTAATCATGTGAGAGAAAGAAGAAAAAATAATGAAAGATATGGAATAGAGTGAAGGTTTGGTTAAAGATACTTTATTTGATATCATACTGAACGTTTTGAACCATTCAAAAAAGTCTTAATTATACAGACCAGGAAAACAAAACCAAAAGTTTCATTCGAAAGGTATCTCCGTTGTTACGTTCTGTGACAGATGGTAAAAGTGACACGAGAAATAGATGACAAAAATAGATAGTTATCTAGCTAGCTATTCTATGTGGTCGGTATCGTTTTAACAAGACCAGGTGTTACTTTATAGTGACACGTGAGACACTTATTTTGGGAACCTTATACCACTAAACACAACTTTGCAATGCTTATATGATATTTGCAATAAATTGTACTTTCTGACGAATAAACGCTATTAATGAATGATGTTATATGAGCCGTTTTATTTTCTGACTCAGCTGCAAGTGTTTATTTTATAGCAAAAACACATCAGGCTTTCTGCTGTGTTCACCGAGGGGAATCGAATCCCCTGATTTTAACGTCGTAAATCCGTAAACTTAGGCCATGCATGGCCAGATGGGTTAAGGCATTCGACTAGTAATCCGAGGGTCGCGGTATCGAATCCCCGTCGCACCAAACCTGCTCGCCCCATCAGCAGTGGGGAAGGGGGGGGGGGTTGGTAAAAGAGTAGCCCAAGAGTTGGCGATGGGTTGTGGTGACTAGCTGCCATCCATCTAGTCTTACACTGCAAAATTAGGGACGGCTAGCGCAGATAGTCCTCGTGTAGCTATGCGCGAAATTCTAAAAAACAAAAACAAAAAAAAAACAAACCGTAGACTTAGCGCTGTCCCAGCAGGGAACTCAAGTGTTGATTGAATAGAAATCATGCATACTATTACTGCTTCTCGACAGGTGGCGTGTTATCACTACTCAGTTTTCAACATTTGTCGTAGGAAATTATTTATTGCAGCTGTTAATTGTGGAAGTAAACGTACAAATAAGATCCTAACAGCCATAAATTAGTGAGAGATATCAATTTCCTCAGCGTATAGCATATAATTATACTAATGTTTTGTTTTTTTAAGACATCCAATCATTAGGCCTTAATAAGACGACGAATTCGTTCTTTCAAAATAGGTTCGTGTTCCAATGAACTATTCTCCAGTCTATAGTGTTACAGTTCGCACTTCTTAGTAGTTATTTATGTTTATAAGCCTGCAGGTTGTGAAAGTGATAAAATAGCCGTATGAAGATTAAGAAAACAAGAATAAAATTGTGACTCATGAAATATAACTTAGTGAACAAACACTGTTTAAATGTACCCTGGTGACAATAGATATTATTTTAAACAAATGTTGAAAAGAGAATGAATTATCATTGAGAAAATGTAAAAAAGTCGTAGATAAAACAGGAAAAATATCATCAGTAGATTTAAATATTAAGTAGATTAAAACAGGGAAAATATCAGCAGTAGATTTAAATATTAAGTAGATTAAAACAGGAAAAATATCAGCAGTAGATTTAAATATTAAACAGATTAAAACAGGAAAAATATCAACAGTAGATTTAAATATTAAGTAGATTAAAACAGGAAAAATATCACCAGTAGATTTAAATATTAAGTAGATTAAAACAGGGAAAATATCAACAGTAGATTTAATTATTAAGTCGATTAAAACAGGAAAAATATCAGCAGTAGATTTAAATATTAAGTAGATTAAAACAGGAAAAATATCACCAGTAGATTTAAATATTAAGTAGATTAAAACAGGAAAAATATCACCAGTAGATTTAAATATTAAGTAGATTAAAACAGGAAAAATATCAACAGTAGATTTAAATATTAAGTAGATTAAAACAGGAAAAATATCAACAGTACATTTAAATATTAAGTAGATTAAAACAGGAAAAATATCCTTAGTAGATTTAAATATTAAGTAGATTAAAACAGGAAAAATATTAACAGTAGATTTAAATATTAAGTCGATTAAAACAGGAAAAATATCACCAGTAGATTTAAATATTAAGTAGATTAAAACAGGAAAAATATCAACAGTAGATTTAAATATTAAGTAGAATAAAACAGGAAAAATATCAACAGTACATTTAAATATTAAGTCGATTAAAAAAGGAAAAATATTAATAGTACATTTAAATATTAAGTAGATTAAAACAGGAAAAATATCCTTAGTAGATTTAAATATTAAGTAGATTAAAACAGGAAAAATATTAACAGTAGATTTAAATATTAAGTCGATTAAAACAGGAAAAATATCTTTAGTAGATTTGAATATAATGTAGATTAAAACAGGAAAAATATTAACAGTAGATTTAAATATTAAGTCGATTAAAACAGGAAAAATATCACCAATAGATTTAAATATTAAGTAGATTAAAACAGGAAAAATATTAACAGTAGATTTAAATATTAAGTCGATTAAAACAGGAAAAATATCACCAATAGATTTAAATATTAAGTAGATTAAAACAGGAAAAATATCAACAGTACATTTAAATATTAAGTCGATTAAAACAGGAAAAATATTAACAGTAGATTTAAATATTAAGTCGATTAAAACAGGAAAAATATCATCAGTAGATTTAAATATTAAGTAGATTAAAACAGGGAAAATATCAACAGTAGATTTAATTATTAAGTCGATTAAAACAGGAAAAATATCAGCATTAGATTTAAATATTAAGTCGATTAAAACAGGAAAAATATCAGCAGTAGATTTGAATATTAAGTCGATTAAAACAGGAAATATATCAGCAGTAGATTTAAATATTAAGTCGATTAAAATAGGAAAAATATCAGCAGTAGATTTAAATATTAAGTCGATTAAAACAGGAAAAATATCAGCAGTAGATTTAAATATTAAGTCGATTAAAACAGGAAAAATATCAGCAGTAGATTTAAATATTAAGTCGATTAAAACAGGAAAAATATCAGCAGTAGATTTAAATATTAAGTCGATTAAAACAGGAAAACAGGATCAGTAAACATTAATATTAGCTGATTAAAGTTGGAAAAACAAGCTTATGACTCGTCGCAGGTCTACATACTGCACTGATTAAAACATGAAAAATGAAGATTAAGCCTAAATCTACACACTAAGCCTATGAACAGTGTTGATTTATTTCCTCGTGACGTATTTACTGTATTCATTTTTGTTTAACACCAAAATGGTTAAGCCAATAATCAAAACTTAATGACCTGCTATTGTTCATACAGTGTTTATTTAAGCAGATAATACAAATAGTTTACAGATTTTAGACTTAATTGTACTTAAAAGTCAGTAAAATGTTTCCTTTGCCCATAAATTCGTAAAGAAAAGTTACATTTGGTAGAAAGTGTCTCTTCTATCCGTAAAGATAATGTAAGTATTTAATATATACTAAAACGTTTTGTTTGTCCATTACCCCATAAGGATAATATAAGTATTTAATATATAGTAAATTCTTTTGTTTGTCCATAACTCCTAAAAATAAAGAAGAGATTTAGTATATAGTAAAATGTTTTGTTTTTCTATAGCTCTTAAAATAAAGAAGAGATTTAGTATATAGTAAAATGTTTTGTTTATCCATAACACCTAAAAATAGTGTAGAGATTTAATATATAGTAAAATGTTTTGTTTATCCATAACACCTAAAAATAGTGTAGAGATTTAATATATAGTCAAATGTTTTCTTTATCCATAACACCTAAAAATAGTGTAGAGATTTCATATATAGTAAAATGTTTTGTTTTCCTATAGCTCCTAAAAATAGTGTAGAGATTTAATATATAGTAAAATGTTTTGTTTATCCATAACACCTAAAAATAGTGTAGAGATTTATATATAGTAAAATGTTTTGTTTTTCCATAGCACCTAAAAATAAAGTGTAGAGATTTAGTATATAGTAAAATGTTTTGTTTATCCATAACACCTAAAAATAGTGTAGAGATTTCATATATAGTAAAATGTTTTGTTTATCCATAACACCTAAAAATAGTGTAGAGATTTAATACATAGTAAAATGTTTTGTTTATCCATAACACCTAAAAATAGTGTAGAGATTTCATATATAGTATAATGTTTTGTTTATCCATAACACCTAAAAATAGTGTAGAGATTTCATATATAGTAAAATGTTTTGTTTATCCATAACACCTAAAAATAGTGTAGAGATTTATATATAGGTAAAATGTTTTGTTTATCCATAACACCTAAAAAAATAGTGTAGAGATTTATAATCTGGTAAAATGTTTTGTTTATCCATAACACCTAAAAAATAGTGTAGAGATTTCATATATAGTAAAATGTTTTGTTTATCCATAACACCTAAAAAATAGTGTAGAGATTTATATATAGTAAAATGTTTTGTTTATCCATAACACCTAAAAATAGTGTAGAGATTTCATATATAGTAAAATGTTTTGTTTATCCATAACACCTAAAAATAGTGTAGAGATTTGATATATAGTATAATGTTTTGTTTATCCTTAACACCTAAAAATAGTGTAGAGATTTCATATATAGTAAAATGTTTTGTTTATCCATAACACCTAAAAATAGTGTAGAGATTTATAATCTGGTAAAATGTTTTGTTTATCCATAACACCTAAAAATAGTGTAGAGATTTCATATATAGTAAAATGTTTTGTTTATCCATAACACCTAAAAATATTGTAGAGATTTATAATCTGGTAAAATGTTTGTTTGCCCTAACGGATAGTGTATTAAGTTATGAAACATTACTAGACTTATTGTCCAATAACACTAATAATAGTCAAAAGAATGTATTTTTTGTTTGTGACCATTAAAAGCAGAAAGATGTTGTTTAGCTTAAGAATAAAGAAAAATACTTTGTTTGTACAAAACTCTAGGGGTACAAACATTGAACGACACTCAATAATAATTTGTAAAATCATGTTTTCTTGTGGTTCAACATATTTAAGATACAACTGCATTTATATGATTTTCCTTCAAGATGTAAAAACTTTATCAAAGTATTGTGACTATTGAATACAATACCCATATTCCTTTAACCGTGTATCAGAAACTGATTGTACTGCTGACCAAAACGCTGTTCTGAAAACAAATCTGACTCACTGTAAAACTGTAACTAGTAAAGTTAATCAGTAAGTAAAGTCGAAACGAAACTATTAACATTTGGTTAATAATTCTTTCGTATAAACCGAGCTGTAAATAGGTTAAATAAAATGAATAATTACAATATATTCCTTGGTCCCAACACTCGCTGTTCAGGAACATTTATGATATATGTTGCACCAAGACCACTAATATGTCTGTCGTGAACCAGCCGAGCCGAAGACACTGGTATTGAACGAAAGATCTCGTCGGCACTAGATATAGCAAATGTAGTGTGGTTGACATATAATAGCATATTCTCCTATGGGTTTTTTAGAATCATGTACAGGATTGGTTTAACGTCAGCTGACCCAGAACAACACTCTAATTGTGATATAGTGCGTGAGCCTCACATGGTGACAAGTTTGGGTGCTACAAACGAAGTATGATACTTATATGCAGAAGATATTTAAATATGAGGAAACTAGCTTTATTACCGGTCTTCATAAGATAAAGGTGTGCATCTAGATGTTGTCGTCATGAGATTTTATTAAGTACAAACGTTCACTTCAAGACAAGCTTCTCAGATTTTATTACCAAACGGTATGTAGTTCAAGGAATATTTAAGTTTAGATTGGGACCTAGATCTGGAGTACATTGCACGGAAGAGTTTTTATCATAATGGTCTTTACAACGGATTTGTTAACATCAAATACAACAAGTCTTTGCGACAGTGTACATAGGAACTTATCAACCGATCTACTACTAGTGGTCCCTGAGGGCCAACTGGATTGGCCAGCACTTAGCGAAGTTTTTTCTGTTTATGTTTTCTATAAGATCGTATAAACTATAAACGAACGAACTGATACACCGTGTCGGACGTGAAACGTCTTCTCTACGTTTCGTACAGGTCATGCCTCTAGTGACAAAGACAAATAACCATTGCCGTCTTTTGAAGACGGGTGGCACCGCTGTTGAAAATGTGGATACAGAAAGATTCTCATTACTGACTTGATCTTTAAAGTTGATCCCAGTGTCTCAGGGCGGCCATAAAAAAAACAGACAGTGAGTACGATCACAGCCTACAGTGATAAAAGCCGACCTCTCGGAGGATAAGAGGACAATCACGTGCGATTGCCCAAACCACTCCAGGCCGTTTAGACCAGGGACTTGATAGTGGTCGCTTACTTTGCTTACTACCTATTTAAAGAAAGCTATTTTCATATATGTTCTGAGGACAGCGCCACCTTTATCGTCCTTCCTCTCTGTTCCTATATATTAAATACCTTGCCACGAAGGAGTTGAAAGTGACCATGGTGAAGTGTGTTCCACTAAGACGTGGAAAAGCTGATTTGTTTTTTGGCCTTTGGCGAGTGGAAGTAGGAGATTTAGACTTGAGTTGCTGTTTGCAATCATTAAACACGAAAAGGTTTCTATCACATAGCACTCTCTAACAGAGACCTCTGGATGTCAAGCGTGAAGCTTACTCTTCACAAACAGCTTGGGTGACGGACAAGACACGTTCGATGACAAAGATCTGGAAGCACTTTGTTTGGACTAACGGCAGATAGACAGATGCTGGTCCCCATCTCTGCTCGTTATCTGCTCGGGTTCATCTTCCCCGTTCAGGATTCTTCGAGTTCGTGTCATCTTTTGTTCTGGAGTCTCGAACCAGATGTCTGGTTAGCCGCCTGCGTGTTTGTGAAGGTTGTCAGAGGGACGTTTGCTTTTGTCTCTGAAATCTCATCTGATGTACAGTTCTTGTGCTCAGCCGCCCGCACAACCTTCAGACAATATAGGTCTTTTTGCTAGGTCACCCTTGTACTTGTACACAACTTCTGTAAATTAAACACCGTAATGAATATTCCTGTTGGCTGAAGCGAGTTTAGAGGGTTCTAATTTTCAGTCTGTTCAGAATAAAGAGGAAACGCTACTATAACAAATTTATTTTTATTTTGAATTTGGAGAAAATAATTCATTCGAGTGACTTTTGACCATCAGGATAACACAAAACTGATAGAAACTAGTCGCTTCCCTTTATGAGAATAACGGAAAGTTAACCGATAACTTGTAACCATGGAAGCCAACTAAATTGGCTAACAAATATGTTATTTATAATTGATTTTAAAATTATTTAACACTAAAAGAAGTTAGATACATATTAAATATATTCAACAATGAAACTAATTTAAATATTTCATTTATTCAATAATTGCATTTTGATCTTCCTGGCAAGACAAGAAATGAACAAGTAAAAATTATATTGTAACTTTCATAACAATTTACCCAAATTACAAAACAAATAAAATAGGCCTAAGAACCGTATAAATAGACGGAATAGTTAACAAATAGAATAATTATTTATATGTGACTATGAAAATAAATTAATTTCATAACAATACACAGAACTACCATTTTCAACACAGTTGTTATTAACCGAAATATAAATATATATTTTAAGAACGAATACCGGTTTGTTTGTTTGTACAAAGTTTGTTGGTGTGTGTGGTGTCTACACATTTTATTTTTATTGCAATCTGGTTGATTTGTGAGAGCAATGAGCTAATGTGTGTGGCGGGTTTTTTCTGATAGCAAAATCACATTGGAGTAGGTTACTGATTCCACCTAGGGGAATCGAACCCCTGATTTTAGCGTTGCTAAACTAAAGACTTACTGCTGTGCCAGCAGGGGCGCAATGTGTTCATCGAAATAGCAAAATATGATTGCTTCTGTTAAGGGATGTATGGTTTTACGTGACATCCGGGACATTTTAGGGTTACACATTTTGTGCGGGATGAATGTTGAGGCTTACAAATAGAATAAAGCGGAACGAACGGCAAAATAAAAAAAATACAAAAGTAAAACAAAAGTAAATGTTCTATTTTCATTTTTGTTAGGAGGGAGTGTGGTATGGTGGGGAGAAAAAATGTATATTTATTACAGAAAAGGAAAAACTGTTTGAAACTGTCTATCTGCATTATATATATATATATATATTATCCTTACGTTAAGGATACCAAATAGTTCTCAAGAAACTCAACAGAGCGTGTTGCTTACGTCACTGGTTTGGTTGACAGTCGGACTATAGATATCATTTCACCCCAAGTTGGACATGCACAGATAAGGGGAGGGGACCATCACAATTAGCAGAGGAACAGGCGGTACATAAAACCCTTGTCGCACAGAATGGCCACCACATCTGCTCTCCGGTTCAGTGCGCGGATTTAATTTTACAGTGGCTTCGTTAGGCCACAGCTCAGCCCAGATGGCAGTAAACGTCACCGACAGAATGCTTTTGAAGCTCTCCTATTCAGACTGTAACTCGCATTGGGAACAGAAGAAGCTTTGATTGGATGTCGGGAAAAAAATTTCCGGAACGCTCACGTCCACCATTACTCGTGTTCAATCACTTTGTCTGTGTTACGTTACAGTTAGGGACACAAACAGCAAAAGTTGGTCGGTTGTAAACGATAAACCAAACATTCTTGAAATAGAAATAACATTTTTGTGAGTAAGACCAGTGTCGATTTTCTCGCTAGACCTTCCATCAGTAAGGACATGTTGTTTCATTGAGAAAAATAGAAACCCAATGTAATGACTTTTGTATCATTTTGTAGCACAGTTAGCGAACATCGTCCATGTCGTGCGTTTGTTACGACTTTTTTATCACACTCTTGACGAATATTGTTCATATCGTGCGTTGGTTACGAATTTTTTATCACGCTGTTAGCGAAAATTGTTCATATCGTGCGTTTGTTACAAATTTTTTATCACGCTGTTAGCGAACATTGTTCATATCGTGCATTTGTTACGACTTTTTTATCACGCTGTTAGCGAACATCGTTCATATCGTGCGTTTGTTACGACTTTTTTATCACGCTGTTAGCGAACATCGTTCATATCGTGCGTTTGTTACGACTTTTATCACGCTGTTAGCGAACATCGTTCATATCGTGCGTTTGTTGCAACTTTCTTATCACGCTGTTAGCGAACATCGTTCATATCGTGCGTTTGTTACGACTTTTTTATCACGCTGTTAGCGAACATCTTTCATATCGTGCGTTTGTTCCGACTTTTATTAGTTTCTAGCACAGCGAACGCCAGGAGTACTGCTGTCTTTGTGCAGAGTTAATTCAGTCATTGAGGAAGCAAACAAGTAAGTTTATTGAATGAAATTTCGCGTTATCGCTGATATCATTATGCACAATATCGCTAAATATTTCATCCACGAAACGCTTCTCCAACAAAAACATATCACGAAATAAAACAAGTCATATCAATTTTTAAGTGTTCCACTTTGTCGATACCATACTATAGATATTTTACTGGATATCGTACAAACATGTTCATATTATACCATGGAGCGTTGATTGGATATCAGAGCGTGTTTAGACAGTTGTCTTACTATGTTATACGACTCCATTATAACTCTACCATTACAAGTTTTGTTTTGTTTGAATTTTGCTCAAAACTACAAGAGGCGCTAAGGGCACTCGACTCGCAATCTGAGGGTCGCGGGTTCGAATCCTCCTCACACCAAACAAGCTTGCCCTTTCAGCTGTGGGAACTTTATAATGTGACTCCCAATTCCATTATTAGTTGGTAAATTAGTAGTTCAAGAGTTGGGTGTGGGTGGTGATAACTAGCTTCCTTAAACTACTAAATTGGGGACGGCTAGCTCAGATATCCATCGTGTAGCATTGCGCGAATTTCAAAATATATAAATATATATATTTCATTAACCATCAATACTTTATACTGAACACACTCCATTTAAAGGACAATGAGGTATTTATAACCTGATAGCTACCCCATTGTAATATTACTCTGATAATATAATTTAACCACTCATAATCAGTAATATATTATTTAAGTGTAAATTATTAGTTACTCATTGTAAGTTATGTAGAGCCAATAATCTTACATAGTAGTTCCCCGATGATACAGTGGTAAGTCTACGGACTTCCAATGCTAAAACATCCGGGACTAGATTCCCTTTGGTGGACAAAGCAGATAGCTTAATGTAGCTTTGTTTTAAAACAGACAAACAAACCCACATGCCATTTTCTCAGTTGTTTCATTGAACGGATCGTAGAACTGAAAGTGCTACAAACTGTTTAGAAACGATGGCCGGACATCAGAAAAGATATATGAAATCCTTCTAACAACTGGAAGTCAGATAATTACAGTAGGATGTTGTTAATTGATTGAAAATGCTTTTGACAGAAATTGGAACTTTCTCCAATGATAGGGCTGTTCGGACATCTTGACACAGTGCTGATTGTCAGTAGAGTAACTATTCTGAGGTTGAATCACATCATCACAATCGCTATGCCAGTGTATAAGCTCAGATTTCAGAGACACCCAGTGAAATGAAGTTCACTTACAGCAAAGGACAAACAGCCTTTCTGCAATTGTTATAATAACTAGCCAGACATAACAACGGCATATAAAAAATGAGTCACATTAAACCAGCAGCCATGTTTACAGATTCTAAAAGAGTTTAACACCGGAACAGAACTTGAAGGATGTAGTAATGATGAAAGTAACGCATGAGCAGAAATAGTCACTGACGGGCCCATAGTTCTTTACATCCTATAACATGTTGCTAACTAACGAACCTATAGTTCTGTACATCCCATAAAATGTTGCTAACTGAGGGACCCATAGTTCTGTACATCCTATAAAATGTTGCTAACTGACGGGCCCATAGTTCTGTACATCCTATAACATGTTGCTAACTGACGAACCTATAGTTCTGTACATCCCATAAAATGTTGCTAACTGAGGGACCCATAGTTCTGTACATCCTATAAAATGTTGCTAACTGACGGACCCATAGTTCTTTACATCCTATAACATGTTGCTAACTAACGAACCTATAGTTCTGTACATCCTATAAATTGTTGCTAACTGACGAACCCATAGTTCTGTACATCCTATAAAATGTTGCTAACTGACGAACCCATAGTTCCGTACATCCGATAAAATGTTGCTACAATGTTACATAGAGATCACGCATTGAGACTCCTTGTGCTGTCGTGTATTGTTAGATGTGGTCTTGACTTTTAGTCTAGTAGATGATAGCGCCCGTCCCCCTCTGTTCTAATCAGGGCAGCGCCCCTTAGAGAAGAAGGAATTATTACAAGAGAGCTATTTTTTCTCTTCACCAAATTTCGTGTAGAATACAACCTGATGGATTAAAGATAACAGCAACTAATTCGAAGAAGTGTTGGAAGATCAAGTTTAGCAAGTTTGTTTTGGAAATTAGGGATTTGGTTCTTTCTCCAAATAAAGTGAAATAACCTGAACTGACAGCTATTCCAAATGCTCATTTATAAGTGTGGGTTCGAAGTAAAGAATTTAAAGTTCAGATCCCAAGAAGAGAAACCTTACGTTTTATTTAAACATGTGTGTGTGTTTTCTTACAGCAAAGCCACATCGGGCTACCTGCTGAGCCTACCGAAGGGAATCGAACTCTCGATTTTTATTTACATAATTATGGACTGAAATGTTATTGTCATTAGTTAGTAATTAATTGTGCTTTTGGTTTTGTCATAAAAAATTCAAATTGCAGTTTTCTGTAGTAGGTTTTTGTACGAAGGCTCATAATGACCCTAATGGATGGATGGTCAATCAAGCCATCTGTATCCAAAAGTAACGCTCATCAGTGGTTGTTACTGACCGATGTTTGATTAAGAAAATCATTCATTTTCTTTCGTATAACGACGTTGATTTTGAAAGAATCGAAAACGTTATTTTCAAAAAACACATTTCACATTTTGGCGAGTCTTAAACAACACCTGTTCTTCTGTGTGTGTGTGTTTTCTCATAGCAAAGCTACATCAGGCTATCTGCTGAGTCCACCGAGGAGAATCGAAGCCCTGATTTTAGTGTTGTAAATCTGTAGACTTACCGCTGTATCAGCGGGGGGCGTGTTCTTCTGAATACAAAGTATTCGTGTAATAAGTTATGGTCAGTATTTATTTATTTTTGAATATATATATATATACATTTTTTTCAGTTGAAAATAGTAAATAGTTAATGGGCTTGCGCTCAAATATACCTCTCTTACACTAGTTAGTAACATGTTTGTAAGTTGTAGTAAGGATAATAAAACTAGAGGGTTTGCTTTTCACATAAAGAACCATCAAAACAAGAGATCTAATAACCTTCTTATGAGGAACATTAGGGAAAGTTTATTTGGACATATATTACGACTGTGTGGACAGCTACATTGTTTAAGTTTAAGCAGTGGCCGCTAAACTGTTAGTTTCTTGAAATGGCTATTTAACTGGACCATTCCACGCCCACTGCTCTACAAAACGGAAACACACTTACAAAATAACTGTTATTACAATCGAAGAAGGAAGCGAAACGACATACGTCAACAAAGTGTTGTAAGACAGATGTAAGAGATACGACCTCTCTTTATTCTATAGCGTTCGCAATTTAATACTAGGTTTGTGACTTTCAAACTACCAACTGTTGTCCAGCATTTTTCAAGTTACATTTCTATATAGCTCGATAGTGCACGTGAATGTTGGGGTAAAATACACCATTAACAGAACAACGCTATAAACAGTTGTTTATCGAATGTTTAAGATATTTATTTTTACAGTAGTCACTCTGTGTCCCACATTTCGTTCTATTTGCGCAGTCTGGTTACAGAAACCGATTCAAGTTAAACGTTTACCGAATTCTCTACATCCATTACCATTACACTAACAACGGTAGAAATATCCGATGAAGTACATGGTGATGTAGACATTTGTAACCAGAATGCCTAATATAAACTGTAAATGAATGTTTTTCCCATTACTCGTTCCCATCGGTGGAGACAGCAAACAGCTCGATGTGGCTTTGAAATAATATAATAGACCCTTTCTCCCGACCCTCCCAGTGTGATTTAACCAGTGAAACAGATTCATCACGTAGGAGGTAGTACCACTGGGAGAGGAGGAGATATCTTATAATTGCCTTGCTAATTTTAAAACTTGCCACCAAAATTAAAATCTGCTCCTAACTCCAGACAACATCAGACTTCTCGATCTACGTTGTACAGCTAACACCCCTAACTAACCGTGCTGTTGGAAAAGGTTATATAGATTCAAATCAACCAAGATAAATAAACGTCCATATATTTGGAACGTAGAGAAGTGAAACATACCCCATTTCATTGTCCAAACGCTTAAGTTTACTGGAGAAATGTTTCAGCTGTCTTTGAGGTCAGACCTCTCAGTTACGCAACAGGTTTATTCCATAATCCATTACATGTTTCTAAAAACATATATATTTTATTTTACCTTACTTGTGAGTGAATTCAAATGTCAGATTTGAGCATACAGATGTAGAGCAGTGTACGACAACATAATAGAACGTGTACCACTAGTAATGAGTATAAAACATAAAAATAAGATGGAATTATGATCAAAGATGGTTCAATGAGGATACTTGTTTCTATAGATGTTAACCTATAGGACGTGACAGTTATACACTTGTTTCTATAGGTGTTAACCTGTAGGATGTAACAGTTATATACTTGTTTCTATAGGTGTTAACCTGTAGGATGTAACAGTTATACACTTGTTTCTATAGGTGTTAACCTGTAGGATGTAACACTTGTACACTTGTTTCTATAGGTGTTAACCTGTAGGATGTGACAGTTGTACACTTGTTTCTATAGGTGTTAACCTGTAGGATGTGACAGTTGTACACTTGTTTCTATAGGTGTTAACCTGTAGGATGTAACAGTTGTATACTTGTTTATGTAGGTGTTAACCTGTAGGATGTAACAGTTATACATTTGTTTCTATAGGTGTTAACCTGTAGGATGTAACAGCTATACATTTGTTTCTATACGTGTTAACCTGTAGGATGTAACAGTTATACACTTGTTTCTATAGGTGTTAACCTGTAGGATGTGACAGTTGTATACTTGTTTCTATAGGTGTTAACCTGTAGGATGTGACAGTTGTATACTTGTTTCTATAGGTGTTAACCTGTAGGATGTAACAGTTGTATACTTGTTTCTATAGGTGTTAACCTGTAGGATGTAACAGTTGTATACTTGTTTCTATAGGTGTTAACCTGTGGGACGTAACAGTTGTATACTTGTTTCTATAGGTGTTAACCTGTAGGATGTAACAGTTATACATTTGTTTCTATAGGTGTTAACCTGTAGGATGTAGCAGTTGTACACTTGTTTCTATAGGTGTTAACCTGTAGGATGTGACAGTTGTATACTTGTTTCTATAGGTGTTAACCTGTAGGATGTAACAGTTGTATACTTGTTATTGTAGGTGTTAACCTGTCGGATGTAACAGTTATACATTTGTTTCTATAGGTGTTAACCTGTAGGATGTGACAGTTGTACACTTGTTTCTATAGGTGTTAACCTGTAGGATGTAACAGTTGTATACTTGTTTTTGTAGGTGTTAACCTGTCGGATGTAACAGTTATACATTTGTTTCTATAGGTGTTAACATGTAGGATGTAACAGTTATACACTTGTTTCTATAGGTGTTAACCTGTAGGATGTGACAGTTGTACACTTGTTTCTATAGGTGTTAACCTGTAGGATGTGACAGTTGTACACTTGTTTCTATAGGTGTTAACCTGTATAATGTAACAGCTGTATACTTGTTTCTATAGGTGTTAACCTGTAGGATGTGACAGTTATACATTTGTTTCTATAGGTGTTAACCTGTAGGATGTGACAGTTGTACACTTGTTTCTATAGGTGTTAACCTGTAGGATGTAACAGTTGTATACTTGTTTTTGTAGGTGTTAACCTGTAGGATGTGAAAGTTGTATACTTGTTTATATAGGTGTTAACTTGTAGGATGTAACAGTTGATACTTGTTTTTATAGGTGTTAAACTGTAGGATGTAACAGTTGTATACTTGTTTCTATAGGTGTTAACCTGTAGGATGTAACAGTTATACACTTGTTTCTATAGGTGTTAACCTGTAGGATGTAGCAGTTGTACACTTGTTTCTATAGGTGTTAACCTGTAGGATGTGACAGTTGTACACTTGTTTCTATAGGTGTTAACCTGTAGGATGTGACAGCTGTACACCTGTTTCTATAGGTGTTAACCTGTATAATGTAACAGCTGTATACTTGTTTCTATAGGTGTTAACCTGTAGGATGTGACAGTTATACACTTGTTTCTATAGGTGTTAACCTGTAGGATGTAACAGTTATACACTTGTTTCTATAGGTGTTAACCTGTAGGATGTGACAGTTGTATACTTGTTTATATAGGTGTTAACTTGTAGGATGTAACAGTTGTATACTTGTTTCTGTAGGTGTTAACCTGTCGGATGTAACAGTTATACATTTGTTTCTATAGGTGTTAACCTGTAGGATGTGACAGTTGTACACTTGTTTCTATAGGTGTTAACCTGTAGGATGTGACAGTTGTACACTTGTTTTTATAGGTGTTAACCTGTAGGATGTAACAGTTGTATACTTGTTTTTGTAGGTGTTAACTTGTCGGATGTAACAGTTATACATTTGTTTCGATAGGTTTTAACCTGTAGGATGTAACAGTTATACACTTGTTTCTATAGGTGTTAACCTGTAGGATGTGACAGTTGTACACTTGTTTCTATAGGTGTTAACCTGTAGGATGTGACAGTTGTACACTTGTTTCTATAGGTGTTAACCTGTATAATGTAACAGCTGTATACTTGTTTCTATAGGTGTTAACCTGTAGGATGTGACAGTTATACACTTGTTTCTATAGGTGTTAACCTGTAGGATGTAACAGTTATACACTTGTTTCTATAGGTGTTAACCTGTAGGATGTGACAGTTGTATACTTGTTTATATAGGTGTTAACTTGTAGGATGTAACAGTTGATACTTGTTTTTATAGGTGTTAAACTGTAGGATGTAACAGTTGTATACTTGTTTCTATAGGTGTTAACCTGTAGGATGTAACAGTTATACACTTGTTTCTATAGGTGTTAACCTGTAGGATGTAGCAGTTGTACACTTGTTTCTATAAGTGTTAACCAGTAGGATGTGACAGCTGTACACCTGTTTCTATAGGTGTTAACCTGTAAAATGTAACAGCTGTATACTTGTTTCTATAGGTGTTAACCTGTAGGATGTGACAGTTATACACTTGTTTCTATAGGTGTTAACCTGTAGGATGTAACAGTTATACACTTATTTCTATAGGTGTTAACCTGTAGGATGTGACAGTTGTATACTTCTTTATATAGGTGTTAACTTGTAGGATGTAACAGTTGATACTTGTTTTTATAGGTGTTAAACTGTAGGATGTAACAGTTGTATACTTGTTTCTATAGGTGTTAACCTGTAGGATGTAACAGTTATACACTTGTTTCTATAGGTGTTAACCTGTAGGATGTAGCAGTTGTACACTTGTTTCTATAGGTGTTAACCTGTAGGATGTGACAGTTGTACACTTGTTTCTATAGGTGTTAACCTGTAGGATGTGACAGTTGTACACTTGTTTCTATAGGTGTTAACCTGTAGGATGTAACAGTTGTATACTTGTTTCTATAGGTGTTGACCTGTAGGATGTAACAGTTGTACACTTGTTTCTATAGGTGTTAACCTGTAGGATGTGACAGTTATACGCTTGTTTCTATAGGTGTTAACCTGTAGGATGTAACAGTTGTATACTTGTTTCTACAGATGTTAACATGTAGGATGTGACAGTTGTATACTTGTTTCTATAGGTGTTAACCTGTAGGATGTAACAGTTGTATACTTGTTTCTATAGGTGTTAACCTGTAGAATGTAACAGTTATACACTTGTTTCTATAGGTGTTAACCTGTAGGATGTAACAGTTGTACACTTGTTTCTATAGGTGTTAACCTGTAGGATGTGACAGTTGTACACTTGTTTCTATAGGTGTTAACCTGTAGGATGTAACAGTTATACATTTGTTTCTATAGGTGTTAACCTGTAGGATGTAACAGTTATACACTTGTTTCTATAGGTGTTAACCTGTAGGATGTGACAGTTGTATACTTGTTTCTATAGGTGTTAACTTGTAGGATGTAACAGTTGTATACTTGTTTCTATAGGTGTTAACCTGTAGGATGTAACAGTTGTATACTTGTTTCTATAGGTGTTAACCAGTAGGATGTAACAGTTATACACTTGTTTCTATAGGTGTTGACCTGTAGGATGTAGCAGTTGTACACTTGTTTCTATAGGTGTTAACCTGTAGGATGTGACAGTTGTACACGTGTTTCTATAGGTGTTAACCTGTAGGATGTAACAGTTGTATACTTGTTTCTATAGGTGTTGACCTGTAGGATGTAACAGTTGTACACTTGTTTCTTTCTATAGGTGTTAACCTGTAGGATGTGACAGTTATACACTTCTTTCTATAGGTGTTAACCTGTAGGATGTAACAGTTGTATACTTGTTTCTATAGGTGTTAACCTGTAGGATGTGACAGTTGTATACTTGTTTCTATAGGTGTTAACCTGTAGGATGTAACAGTTGTATACTTGTTTCTATAGGTGTTAACCTGTAGGATGTAACAGTTATACACTTGTTTCTATAGGATGTTAACCTGTAGGATGTAGCAGTTGTACACTTGTTTCTATAGGTGTTAACCCGTCGGATGTGACAGTTGTACACTTGTTTCTATAGGTGTCAACCTGTAGGATGTGACAGTTATACACTTGTTTCTATAGGCGTTAACCTGTAGGATGTAGCAGTTGTACACTTGTTTCTATAGGTGTTAACCTGTAGGATGTGACAGTTGTAAACTTGTTTCTATAGGTGTTAACCTGTAGGATGTCACAGTTGTATACTTGTTTCTATAGGTGTTAACCTGTAGGATGTGACAGTTGTATACTTGTTTCTATAGGTGTTAACCTGTAGGATGTAACAGTTGTATACTTGTTTCTATAGGTGTTAACCTGTAGGATGTAACAGTTGTACACTTGTTTCTATAGGTGTTAAGCTGTAGGATATGACAGTTATACACTTGTTTCTATAGGTGTTAACCTGTAGGATGTAACAGTTGTATACTTGTTTCTATAGGTGTTAACCTGTAGGATGTGACAGTTATACACTTGTTTCTATAGGTGTTAACCTGTAGGATGTGAAAATTCTATACTTGTTTCTATAAGTGTTAACCTGTAGGATGTAACAGTTGTACACTTGTTTCTATAGGTGTTAACCTGTAGGATGTAACAGTTGTACACTTATTTCTATAGGTGTTAACCTGTAGGATGTGATAGTTGTATACTTGTTTCTATTGGTATTAACCTGTAGGATGTAACAGTTGTACACTTGTTTCTATAGGTGTTAACCTGTAGGATGTAACAGTTGTATACTTGTTTCTATTGGTGTTAACCTGTAGAAAGTGAGAGTTGTATACTTGTTTCTATAGGTGTTAACCGGTAGGATGTGACAGTTATACACTTGTTTCTATAGGTGTTAACCTGTAGGATGTAACAGTTGTATACTTGTTTCTACAGATGTTAACATGTAGGATGTGACAGTTGTATACTTGTTTCTATAGGTGTTAACCTGTAGGATGTAACAGTTGTATACTTGTTTCTATAGGTGTTAACGTGTAGGATGTGACAGTTGTATACTTGTTTCTATAGGTGTTAACCTGTAGAATGTAACAGTTATACACTTGTTTCTATAGGTGTTAACCTGTAGGATGTAACAGTTGTACACTTGTTTCTATAGGTGTTAACCTGTAGGATGTGACAGTTGTACACTTGTTTCTATAGGTGTTAACCTGTAGGATGTAACAGTTATACATTTGTTTCTATAGGTGTTAACCTGTAGGATGTAACAGTTATACACTTGTTTCTATAGGTGTTAACCTGTAGGATGTGACAGTTGTATACTTGTTTCTATAGGTGTTAACTTGTAGGATGTAACAGTTGTATACTTGTTTCTATAGGTGTTAACCTGTAGGATGTAACAGTTGTATACTTGTTTCTATAGGTGTTAACCAGTAGGATGTAACAGTTATACACTTGTTTCTATAGGTGTTGACCTGTAGGATGTAGCAGTTGTACACTTGTTTCTATAGGTGTTAACCTGTAGGATGTGACAGTTGTACACTTGTTTCTATAGGTGTTAACCTGTAGGATGTAACAGTTGTATACTTGTTTCTATAGGTGTTGACCTGTAGGATGTAACAGTTGTACACTTGTTTCTTTCTATAGGTGTTAACCTGTAGGATGTGACAGTTGTATACTTGTTTCTATAGGTGTTAACTTGTAGGATGTAACAGTTGTATACTTGTTTCTATAGGTGTTAACCTGTAGGATGTGACAGTTGTATACTTGTTTCTATAGGTGTTAACCTGTAGGATGTGACAGTTGTATACTTGTTTCTATAGGTGTTAACCTGTAGGATGTAACAGTTGTATACTTGTTTCTATAGGTGTTAACGTGTAGGATGTGACAGTTGTATACTTGTTTCTATAGGTGTTAACCTGTAGAATGTAACAGTTATACACTTGTTTCTATAGGTGTTAACCTGTAGGATGTAACAGTTGTACACTTGTTTCTATAGGTGTTAACCTGTAGGATGTGACAGTTGTACACTTGTTTCTATAGGTGTTAACCTGTAGGATGTGACAGTTGTACACTTGTTTCTATAGGTGTTAACCTGTAGGATGTAACAGTTATACATTTGTTTCTATAGGTGTTAACCTGTAGGATGTAACAGTTATACACTTGTTTCTATAGGTGTTAACCTGTAGGATGTGACAGTTGTATACTTGTTTCTATAGGTGTTAACTTGTAGGATGTAACAGTTGTATACTTGTTTCTATAGGTGTTAACCTGTAGGATGTAACAGTTATACACTTGTTTCTATAGGTGTTGACCTGTAGGATGTAGCAGTTGTACACTTGTTTCTATAGGTGTTAACCTGTAGGATGTGACAGTTGTACACGTGTTTCTATAGGTGTTAACCTGTAGGATGTAACAGTTGTATACTTGTTTCTATAGGTGTTGACCTGTAGGATGTAACAGTTGTACACTTGTTTCTTTCTATAGGTGTTAACCTGTAGGATGTGACAGTTATACACTTCTTTCTATAGGTGTTAACCTGTAGGATGTAACAGTTGTATACTTGTTTCTATAGGTGTTAACCTGTAGGATGTGACAGTTGTATACTTGTTTCTATAGGTGTAAACCTGTAGGATGTAACAGTTGTATACTTGTTTCTATAGGTGTTAACCTGTAGGATGTGACAGTTGTATACTTGTTTCTATAGGTGTTAACCTGTAGGATGTAACAGTTATACACTTGTTTTTATAGGTGTTAACCTGTAGGATGTGACAGTTGTATACTTGTTTCTATAGGTGTTAACCTGTAGGATGTAACAGTTGTATACTTGTTTCTATAGGTGTTAACCTGTAGGATGTAACAGTTGTATACTTGTTTCTATAGGTGTTAACCTGTAGGATGTAACAGTTATACACTTGTTTCTATAGGATGTTAACCTGTAGGATGTAGCAGTTGTACACTTGTTTCTATAGGTGTTAACCTGTCGGATGTGACAGTTGTACACTTGTTTCTATAGGTGTCAACCTGTAGGATGTGACAGTTATACACTTGTTTCTATAGGCGTTAACCTGTAGGATGTAGCAGTTGTACACTTGTTTCTATAGGTGTTAACCTGTAGGATGTGACAGTTGTATACTTGTTTCTATAGGTGTTAACCTGTAGGATGTGACAGTTGTATACTTGTTTCTATAGGTGTTAACCTGTAGGATGTGACAGTTGTATACTTGTTTCTATAAGTGTTAACCTGTAGGATGTAACAGTTGTACACTTGTTTCTGTAGATGTTAACCTGTAGGATGTAACAGTTGTACACTTGTTTCTATAGGTGTTAACCTGTAGCATGTGACAGTTGTATACTTGTTTCTATAGGTGTTAACCTGTAGGATGTAACAGTTGTATACTTGTTTTTGTAGGTGTTAACCTGTAGGATGTGAAAGTTGTATACTTGTTTCTATAGGTGTTAACCTGTAGGATGTGACAGTTATACACTTGTTTCTATAGGTGTTAACCTGTAGGATGTAACAGTTGTATACTTGTTTCTATAGGTGTTAACGTGTAGGATGTGACAGTTGTATACTTGTTTCTATAGGTGTTAACCTGTAGGATGTGACAGCTGTACACCTGTTTCTATAGGTGTTAACCTGTATAATGTAACAGCTGTATACTTGTTTCTATAGGTGTTAACCTGTAGGATGTGACAGTTATACACTTGTTTCTATAGGTGTTAACCTGTAGGATGTAACAGTTATACACTTATTTCTATAGGTGTTAACCTGTAGGATGTGACAGTTGTATACTTGTTTCTATAGGTGTTAACCTGTAGGATGTAACAGTTGTATACTTGTTTCTATAGGTGTTAACCTGTAGGATGTAACAGTTATACACTTGTTTCTATAGGTGTTAACCTGTAGGATGTAACAGTTATACACTTGTTTCTATAGGTGTTAACCTGTAGGATGTGACAGTTGTACACTTGTTTCTATAGGTGCTAAACTGATAGGAAGTGTCGCTTGTTTCTCTCATGAATAGGTCTGTGAGAGGAGATAACCTGATGGTAAGTATATATATATATTCATTATTCATTTCTTAGACTAGTGTTACCTAAGGGTTAGTTCAAATGTAGTGATGATAGTCGGTCTTTAACTTCATAGAGTTAAAACCTGTTTTAATCTTGACAGGAGCGAGAAAGGTGAATTTCTACCCTTTCTTTGTTCTATTATTCAGTATTTAGTTTCGCACATAACTTAAAAATCTGTGGAAAACAAACACGAAGCACTAATTATCATTGATGAATAGTTATAAAGTAGAATTATGTTTCTGTGTGTTTTTTCCACACAAACACGAGGAAGATAAGGAAAGACCAAAGTTACGACACTCACTCGCCGTCAACAGGTGACTTACAAAAAATAAAGATAGAGAAAATAGGAGAATGGAAGAATCAGTTATCGTTACTCTAACAATCAAGTGTGGTCAACTCTTGGTACACCAAAACTCACCGTTGGTCAGTCGTTCGTGACAGAAGCCTCTGAAAGAGGGTCCAGGAAGTTAACCTGAAAGACTGTTAGATATAGCAGTTTGGTTTCTTGAGAATAAAATACCTTTATTAGCTTCAGATCCCGTGTGGTTAGGGGCGTTACAGTCGTAATCTGAGGGTCGCGAGTTCGAATCCCCGTCACATGGAACATGCTTTCTCTTCTTGAGGAATTTGGTTTGTACCAGGATGTAACACAAATAAAAGTTTCAATGTAAGTTAATACCTGGCTCTTCATTCCTACGAACAAGAAATAAGGCAGAGGGTGTATAAAGCGAAAATTAGGGGCTCAATCCCTGTGGTAATCGCAGCTCAGACAGTTCATTATGGACGTTTATGCTTAAACAAATGAACGTTTTCTTTCCTTTCATATTTGAGAGAGTATGGCCAGGTGGTTAGGGTGCTCGACCCACAAACAAAAAGATATATAGATAGATAGTCAGACAAATAAGCCCATAACCCAGATGTTTCTACATCGAAACCACGCTCTGCTATGTTTTTGGCCCGGCGTGGCCAGGTGGTTAAGGCGCTCGACTCGTAATCTCTAGGTCGCTGGTTCAAATCCCAGTCACACCAAACATGCTTCCCTTTTCAGCCGTGAGGACATTATAAAGTGATGGTCAATTCCATCTTTCCCTCTGCTCTTACACTGCTAAATTAGGGAGGGCTAGTGTATACACTCCTCGTGTATCTTTACGAGAAAATTCAAAACACAAACAAACAGACATTTTAAATTTCACCAAATCAGTTAAACGTATAATACATTCTTTCTTGTCGGCTGTTAGAAACGACCTCTAACGGTGAAAAAACTACCAAAATTGATCTAGTCGTTGTTAATCTCTTTTAATGTATTAAAGGTGTAAAAGTCACAATGTTTAGAAGAAAACCGAAATAAATATTTGTTTGTAGTTAAATGCAGTGTCATACAATGGGCTATCTGTGCAGTGCCATACAATGGGCTATCTGTGCAGTGCCATACAATGGACTATCTGTGCAGTGCCATACAACGAGCTATCTGTGCAGTGCCATACAATGGGCTATCTGTGCAGTGCCATACAATGGGCTATCTGTGCAGTGCCATACAATGGACTATCTGTGCAGTGCCATACAACGAGCTATCTGTGCAGTGCCATACAATGGGCTATCTGTGCAGTGTTATACAGTGGGCTATCTGTGCAGTGCCATACAACGAGCTATCTGTGCAGTGCCATACAATGGGCTATCTGTGCAGTGTTATACAGTGGGCTATCTGAGCAGTGCCACACAATGGGCTATCTGTGCAGTGCCCATCACGGATATAGAAACCTCGTTTTTGGCGTTACAAGCCTTCAAACTCACTGCTGAAAACTGTTTAACTAATACGAACCTACGAAAAAGAAACATTTAAATAATTACACCAACCTGTCAAAATGTAGCACAGCGTGACAAGGAAATATTTATATGTTTGATTTACCTATTTGGATTTCATAGGCTAAAATCCTAAAACTTCGTACGTCACAGTAAACTGTCTTTCAGTAGGAAAACGAAACGTACAGAAAGTCAGTGGAATGAGTGACGAACGAGAGTCATATGGAGTCATTACCCTAATACTCCATCTCTCGCTTTTCTGTCGGAAACACGAAACTTTTCTTTGATGGATCATTGCAAACAAGACTACTTTGGTAATAACAAGTTTCGGGAATAGCAATCTATTTGCAAGTAGAAGAAATCTCTGATGGCGAGAGGCGGACATTGGTAACGACGTGTGGCCGAATGAACCGGAAGCTATACCGCGTGGCTTCCAGGACTTTCGAAGTATTAGCATGTAGAGAGAGTTCAGACGGTCATTGTCTGTGGGCGCTTTCTGAGTAAGACGATGATGCATCCGGGCACTTTTGTGTCTCCTCGATCTTTGTGACGCGCTTTTGTCTGACACGTGATGTGTGGAAACCTGCATTTTAATCCGCCAACGTTTCACCATGTTTGTCCGACTCATTTAGCCGTTTTTGCCTTTCCACAGAAGGTCACCTTTGCACGTGCTGATAGCGAACCCTAAGCGATGCATTAGAAGCTCTCTTTTACAGTGGCTCACTCCTGATGCCGGAAGTGACGACAAAACAACGAAAATCGTTTGTGCACGAGAAATGAATAATGAATTAAAAGTTAAATCGTTGATTCGTACACCATGCCGTTTCAGTTGATAAATCAGGGGCTTTCGTGTAGGGCAGCGACGTTTCTACAACACTACTCGTCGTTGCGAAACTCTAATCACATTCATACGAGTCGTTTGTTTCAAAGAATTTAAGCTTAGAAGATTGTTTTACTGAGAATACATTTCTCAAGCAATTCGCCGAAATGCGAACCTCCCAACTATAAAATTCCAGTAAGTAGTAACTTTATCCACACGATTCACATATATTGTTTTGGTATGATAAACTTGATACTGAGAACTAGTACTTAACACAAAACGTTCGATTTATCTCTTTCGTCTACTTCTTCACTCCCGAGTACTTTCCCAGTGAACCATGGTTTCAGCAGTTGAAGCCTTACAGTGTTTTATTTATTTATGGCAGAACTACTAAAGGTACTTACGTCTCAGTTGTTAGCCAACTGATCAAGGCGAATGCAGCTAGTCAACAGTACTCTGTACCCTTAATACACGCTGAGGAACTGACAGTCACTCTTATAACGCACCCACAATTAAAATTTAGGGAATGTTTTGTGACATTGCACGGCTATGAATGCGATTATCCAGCTTCGAAATTCAGAGCTCTACCAGAGGACTACCTCCTTATTACATTAAGAAACAGCAACACCTCGTTGTATAAACATATGCCCCGCCTTGTTGGGTTAAAAAAACAACATCAAATTATATAAGAATATTCTAGTATTCGTTTAGTTCATACGGCTAAAATGTATCGTGAACAATAGCTACATGTTTCGCCGACGTTCTGACCAAAGCAAGCTCTTAAAACAGATCCCGACTAAAAATTAGCCAAGAGGTGAATGTAGCTAATTTAATAATACGTTATTATTTATAATAATCGCAGTTCATTCATCTATTGCAGGTCCCCCTGCCAGCATTATTTAACACAATTCTTGAGATCTCTTCAAATCGCCAGAAAAAAAACAACACAACAAAACTAACGTTTCTGTGACACCGAAATATTGCATTCCGTTTTATAAAAATTGTAACTGTCTCTGTTTTTAAAACAAGGCTGCATCTATCGACTTTGCAAATGTCATTATAGCTTTATAGCTTGTCATTAAATGTTTTAGTTTGTCGTTTTAAGTTTATCTTAATTGTTGTTTGTCTGGTGACTTTGGAAGCAACAAACCAGGTACACGATGCTCGTTTGTAAATGAATGTAAACATTTGGAGAGGTCAGATTAGAGCCTGGACGTTTTTATCTAGCTTGTCAAGCACCGGCTAGTCTGGAATCCGTTTACGACCCTTCATCATCCAGGGGAACGTTATACGTGTTAACAGACAGTTTTCCATCGTGCCTCACCCAGTCGCGCCCTCTATAGAGTTGGAAAATGGTGCCTTATCATCAGAATTATTTATATGTCTCGACTCTCCTATATAATGACCGTCTCTGAGTTTAGGTGGTGTTGAAAAACGTAAAACAACTTGTTTTATTATCTAATCCGAAATGTTGACATGTACACCGCCGTAAGAAATTAGTTTAAAATTAAACCATCTTCAGTGACCTTTTGATATTTATGTGCATACTCTAAGTTCATGCTATTCTTATAAACCTTAGTATTCAATTAAATAATTATATATCGAAACACTCCAATGCAAACCTTTAATAAGCTAATCAAATAAAGTGTTGTATAGTTAATAAAATAGATTTACACTTTATCCACCTTTCCAAAATCTTTAATAATAATCAAGCCTATAATTTTACAAAAAAACACACCAAACTTGTAAATGACTGATAGATGAAATAATAGTGTTTTAAAACAAAGTGAATATACCAGTTGTAACTTTATATTATTATATATGACTGACTGAGGAAGTTATACAGTGTTTTAAAACAAAGTGAGTATACCAGTTGTAACTTTATATTATTATATATGACTGACTGAGGAAGTTAAACAGTGTTTTAAAACAAAGTGAGTATACCAGTTGTAACTTTATATTATTATATATGACTGACTGAGGAAGTTATACAGTGTTTTGAAACAAAGTGAGTATACTAGTTGTAACTTTATATTATTATATATGACTGACTGAGGAAGTTATACAGTGTTTTGAAACAAAGTGAGCATACTAGCTGTAACTTTATATTATTATATATGACTGACTGAGAAAGTAATACAGTGTTTTGAAACAAAGTGAATATACTAGTTGTAACTTTATATTATTATATATGACTGACTCAGGAAGTTATACAGTGTTTTGAAACAAAGTGAATATACTAGTTGTAACTTTATATTATTATATATGACTGACTCAGGAAGTTATACAGTGTTTTGAAACAAAGTGGATATACTTGTTGTAACTTTATATTATTATATATGACTGACTGAGGAAGTTATACAGTGTTTTGAAACAAAGTGAATATACTAGTTGTAACTTTATATTATTATATATGACTGACTGAGGAAGTTATACAGTGTTTTGAAACAAAGTGGATATACTAGTTGTAACTTTATATTATTATATATGACTGACTGAGGAAGTTATACAGTGTTTTGAAACATAGTGAATATAGTAGTTGTAACTTTATATTATTATATATGACTGACTGAGGAAGTTATACAGTGTTTTGAAACATAGTGAATATACTAGTTGTAACTTTATATTATTATAAGTGACTGACTGAGGAAGTTATACAGTGTTTTGAAACAAAGTGAATATACTAGCTGTAACTTTATATTATTATATATGACTGACTGAGGAAGTTATACAGTGTTTTGAAACAAAGTGGATACAGTAGTTGTAACTTTATATTATTATATATGACTGACTGGGGAAGTTATACAGTGTTTTGAAACAAAGTGAATATACTAGCTGTAACTTTATATTATTATATATGACTGACTGAGGAAGTTATACAGTGTTTTGAAACAAAGTGAGTATACTAGTTGTAACTTTATATTTTTATATATGACTGACTGAGGAAGTTATACAGTGTTTTGAAACATAGTGAGTATACTAGTTGTAACTTTATATTTTTATATATGACTGACTGAGGAAGTTATACAGTGTTTTGAAACAAAGTGAGTATACTGGTTGTAACTTTATATTATTATATATGACTGACTGACGAAGTTATACAGTGTTTTGAAACAAAGTGAGTATACTAGCTGTAACTTTATATTATTATATATGACTGACTGAGGAAGTTATACAGTGTTTTGAAACAAAGTGAGTATACTGGTTGTAACCTTATATTATTATATATGACTGACTGAGGAAGTTATACAGTGTTTTGAAACATAGTGGATATACTAGTTGTAACTTTATATTATTATATATGACTGACTGAGGAAGTTATACAGTGTTTTGAAACAAAGTGAGCATACTAGCTGTAACTTTATATTATATATGACTGACTGAGAAAGTAATACAGTGTTTTGAAACAAAGTGAATATACTAGTTGTAACTTTATATTATTATATATGACTGACTGAGGAAGTTATACAGTGTTTTGAAACAAAGTGAATATACTAGTTGTAACTTTATATTATTATATATGACTGACTGAGGAAGTTATACAGTGTTTTGAAACAAAGTGGATATACTAGTTGTAACTTTATATTATTATATATGACTGACTGAGGAAGTTATACAGTGTTTTGAAACAAAGTGAATATACTAGTTGTAACTTTATATTATTATATATGACTGACTGAGGAAGTTATACAGTGTTTTGAAACAAAGTGGATATACTAGTTGTAACTTTATATTATTATATATGACTGACTGAGGAAGTTATACAGTGTTTTGAAACAAAGTGGATACAGTAGTTGTAACTTTATATTATTATATATGACTGACTGGGGAAGTTATACAGTGTTTTGAAACAAAGTGAGTATACTAGTTCTAACTTTATATTTTTATATATGACTGACTGAGGAAGTTATACAGTGTTTTGAAACAAAGTGAGTATACTGGTTGTAACTTTATATTATTATATATGACTGACTGTGGAAGTTATACAGTGTTTTGAAACATAGTGGATATACTAGTTGTAACTTTATATTATTATATATGACTGACTGACGAAGTTATACAGTGTTTTAAAACAAAGTGAGTATACCAGTTGTAACTTTATATTATTATATATGACTGACTGAGGAAGTTATACAGTGTTTTGAAACAAAGTGAGTATACTAGTTGTAACTTTATATTATTATATATGACTGACTGAGGAAGTTATACAGTGTTTTGAAACAAAGTGAGTATACTGGTTGTAACCTTATATTAATATATATGACTGACTGAGGAAGTTATACAGTGTTTTGAAACATAGTGGATATACTAGTTGTAACTTTATATTATTATATATGACTGACTGAGGAAGTTATACAGTGTTTTGAAACAAAGTGAGTATACTAGCTGTAACTTTATATTATTATATATGACTGACTGAGAAAGTAATACAGTGTTTTGAAACAAAGTGAATATACTAGTTGTAACTTTATATTATTATATATGACTGACTGAGGAAGTAATACAGTGTTTTGAAACAAAGAGGATATACTAGTTGTGACTTTATATTATTATATATGACTGACTGAGGAAGTTATACAGTGTTTTGAAATATAGTGAATATACTAGTTGTAACTTTATATTATTATATATGACTGACTGAGGAAGTTATACAGTGTTTTGAAACAAAGTGTGTATACTAGTTGTAACTTTATATTATTACATATGGCTGACTGAGGAAGTTATACAGTGTTTTGAAACAAAGTGAGTATACTGGTTGTAATTTTATATTATTATATATGACTGACTGAGGAAGTAATACAGTGTTTTGAAACATAGTGAATATACTAGTTGTGACTTTATATTATTATATATGACTGACTGAGGAAGTTATACAGTGTTTTGAAACAAAGTGAGTATACTGGTTGTAATTTTATATTATTATATATGACTGACTGAGGAAGTAATACAGTGTTTTGAAACATAGTGAATATACTAGTTGTGACTTTATATTATTATATATGACTGACTGAGGAAGTTATACAGTGTTTTGAAACATAGTGAATATACTAGTTGTAACTTTATATTATTATATATGACTGACTGAGGAAGTTATACAGTGTTTTGAAACAAAGTGAATATACTAGCTGTAACTTTATATTATTATATATGACTGACTGGGGAAGTTATACAGTGTTTTGAAACAAAATGAATATACTAGCTGTAACTTTATATTATTATATATGACTGACTGAGGAAGTTATACAGTGTTTTAAAACAAAGTGAGTATACCAGTTGTAACTTTATATTATTATATATGACTGACTGAGGAAGTTATACAGTGTTTTGAAACAAAGTGAGTATACTAGTTGTAACTTTATATTATTATATATGACTGACTGAGGAAGTTATACAGTGTTTTGAAACAAAGTGAGTATACTGGTTGTAACCTTATATTAATATATATGACTGACTGAGGAAGTTATACAGTGTTTTGGAACATAGTGGATATACTAGTTGTAACTTTATATTATTATATATGACTGACTGAGGAAGTTATACAGTGTTTTGAAACAAAGTGAGTATACTAGCTGTAACTTTATATTATTATATATGACTGACTGAGAAAGTAATACAGTGTTTTGAAACAAAGTGAATATACTAGTTGTAACTTTATATTATTATATATGACTGACTGAGGAAGTTATACAGTGTTTTGAAACAAAGTGAATATACTAGTTGAAATTTATATTATTATATATGACTGACTGAGGAAGTTATACAGTGTTTTGAAACAAAGTGAATATACTAGCTGTGACTTTATATTATTGTATATGACTGACTGAGGAAGTTATACAGTGTTTTGAAACATAGTGAATATACTAGTTGTAACTTTATATTATTATATATGACTGACTGAGGAAGTTATACAGTGTTTTGAAACAAAGTGAATATACTAGCTGTGACTTTATATTATTATTATATATGATAAGGATAGCTCGACATTGTGAGGTAAGTAATGCGCTCTTAAAACGAGGGTCGCAGGTTCGAATATCCGTCACACCAAATATGCTCGCTTTAGTAGAATTGAGCGCTTTATAATAGTTTAATGACTCGTATTGTTTGTTAGTGAAAGAGTATCCCAAGAGGTAGCGGTGGGGGATTGTGACTAGTAGTCTTCACTCTGGTCTTTCACTGCTAAGTTTGAGATCGGTAGCGGAGATAGCCATTGAGTAGCTTTGCGCGAAATTCAAAACAAACCAAACTACATAGATCTTTTGCTGAAGCAGTATTTTGATAAATGCTGAGTTATTATACAATAGTTGACAATATGAACCAGAGATGTGTCGTTTTTCTTTGAAAGTAGTTTTGCCGCTTTGATTTAACAAAATAACCTGTTGGTTTTTACTTCGGTGAAAACAAAGAGAAATCGAACATGTGAATAAAACGCCAGTTTCAGAACGTTCTCAGATTCAGAACTATTTAGGTTTGTACTTTTATGTTTGATAGCTACTAACATCGAACCTTCTGTATGTATGTAGATATTTTCATTAATATTGATCTTATATACAACATATCTCGTAAACAGAAGTTATATTATATGTATTTCGTTATTATAACTTCTCACAGTAATACTATATGTATTTCGTTATTATAACCTCTCACAGCAATACTATATGTATTTCGTTATTATAACTTCTCACAGTAATACTATACGTATTTCGTTATTATAACTTCTCACAGTAATACTATATGTATTTCGTTATTATAACTTTTCACAGTAATACTATATGTATTTCGTTATTATTACTTCTCACAGTAATACTATATGTATTTTGTTATTATAACTTCTCACAGTAATACTATATGTATTTCGTTATTATAACTTCTCACAGTAATACTATATGTATTTCGTTATTATAACTTCTCACAGTAATACTAAATGTATTTTGTTATTATAACTTCTCACAGTAATACTATATGTATTTCGTTATTATAACTTCTCACAGTAATACTATATAAGTACCTAAACACCTAATTATCTATTTAGAACAAGAATTAGTTTCGCTGGGTCACGACATGTCAAAACACGCAGATAAAAACACAAATCATTTGAAAAGTTTTCGTTACAACATGTTATGTTACGTACTGCATTATGCATGATATGTTACGTATTGTATTATACGTGATATATTGCATATTGCATTATGCATGGTATGTTACGTATTGTATTATACGTGATATATTACATATTGTATTATGCTTGATATATTACGTATTGTATTATACGTGATATATTACATATTGTATTATACGTGATATATTACGTATTGTATTATACATGATATATTACGTATTGTATTATACGTGATATATTACGTACTGCATTATGCATGATATGTTACGTATTGTATTATACGTGATATATTGCATATTGTATTGTGCATGATATTTTACGTATTGTATTATACGTGATATATTACATATTGTATTATGCTTGATATATTACGTATTGTATTATACGTGATATATTACATATTGTATTATGCTTGATATATTACGTATTGTATTATACGTGATATATTACATATTGTATTATGCTTGATATATTACGTATTGTATTATACGTGATATATTACGTATTGTATTATACATGATATATTACGTATTGTATTATACGTCATATATTACGTACTGCATTATGCATGATATGTTACGTATTGTATTATAAGTGATATATTACATATTGTATTATGCTTGATATATTACGTATTGTATTATACGTGATATATTACATATTGTATTATACGTGATATATTACGTATTGTATTATACATGATATATTACGTATTGTATTATACGTGATATATTACGTACTGCATTGTGCATGATATGTTACGTATTGTATTATACGTGATATATTGCATATTGTATTATGCATGAAAGTTTACGTATTGTATGATACGTGATATATTACATATTGTATTATGCTTGATATTTTACGTATTGTATTATATGTGATATATTACATATTGTATTATGCTTGATATATTACGTATTGTATTATACGTGATATATTACATATTAATGATATGCTTGATATATTACGTATTGTATTATACGTGATATATTACATATTGTATTATACATGATATATTACGTATTGTATTATACGTGATATATTACATATTGTATTATGCATGATATATTACGTATTGTTTTATACGTGATATATTACGTATTGTATCATACGTGATATATTACGTACTGCATTATGCATGATATATTACGTATTGTATTATACGTGATATATTACATATTGTATTATGCTTGATATATTACGTATTGTATTATACGTGATATATTACATATTGTATTATACATGATATATTACGTATTGTATTATACGTGATATATTACATATTGTATTATACGTGATATATTACGTATTGTTTTATACATGATACATTACGTATTGTATTATACGTGATATATTACATATTGTATTATACGTGATATATTACGTATTGTATTATACGTGATATATTACGTATTGTATTATGCGTGATATATTACGTATTGTATTATGCGTGATATATTACGTATTGTATTATACGTGATATATTACGTATTGTATTATACGTGATATATTACGTATTGTATTATGCGTGATATATTACGTATTGTATTATGCGTGATATATTACGTATTGTATCATACGTGATATATTACGTACTGCATTATGCATGATATATTACGTATTGTGTTATACGTGATATATTACGTACTGCATTATGCATGATATATTACGTACTGTATTATACATGATATGTTACGTATTGTATTATACATGATATGTTACGTATTGTTTGAAGTGCTCAAAGAAGTTCTAGGAAATCAAGAAACTCGTGGAACGAGTCTTGGCTTTTTGTATTTTTACAGGTTATTGAAACATGTTCTTTTTGTATTCTTAGAGGTTACTGAAACATGTTCTTTTTGTATTTTTACAGGTTATTGAAACATGTTCTTTTTGTATTCTTACAGGTTATTGAAACACGTTTTTTGTATTTTTCAGGTTATTGAAACATGTTCTTTGTGTATTCTTACAGTTTATTTAAACATGCTCATTTTTGTATTCTTACAGGTTATTGTAGTGTGCTCGTTTTATATTCTTACAGATTATTGAAGCATGTTGTTTTTGTATTTTACAGGTTATGTAAGCATGTTGTTTTTGTATTTTTACAGGTTATAAAAGCATGTTCTTTTTGTATGTTTACAGGTTATGTAAGCATGTTCTTTTTATATTATTACAGATTATTGAAGCATGTTATTTTTGTATTTTACAGGTAATGTAAGCATGTTGTTTTTGTATTTTTACAGGTTATATAAGCATGTTCTTTCTACAGATTATTGAAGCATGTTATTTTTGTATTTTACAGGTTATGTAAGCATGTTCTTTCTACAATAATCTATTCTTTTTATATTCTTACAGATCAATGTATCTATCAATGTATCAATAAACATAACAGTACAAGAGCATATCTTTATATCTATCAATGTATCAAGAAAAATAACAGTACAAGAGCATATCTTTACATCTATCAATGTATCAATAAACATAACAGTACAAAAGCATATCTTTACATCTATCAATGTATCAATAAAAATAACAGTACAAGAGCATATCTTTACATCTATCAATGTATCAATAAACATAACAGTACAAGAGCATATCTTTACATCTATCAATGTATCAATAAACATAACAGTACAAGAGCATGTCTTTACATCTATCAATGTATCAATAAAAATAACAGTACAAGAGCATATCTTTATATCTATCAATGTATCAAGAAAAATAACAGTACAAGAGCATATCTTTACATCTATCAATGTATCAATAAACATAACAGTACAAAAGCATATCTTTACATCTATCAATGTATCAATAAAAATAACAGTACAAGAGCATATCTTTACATCTATCAATGTATCAATAAACATAACAGTACAAGAGCATATCTTTACATCTATCAATGTATCAATAAACATAACAGTACAAGAGCATGTCTTTACATCTATCAATGTATCAATAAAAATAACAGTACAAGAGCATATCTTTATATCTATCAATGTATCAATAAAAATAACAGTACAACAACATATATTTATATCCATCAATGTATCAAGAATACAGAAAGAACATGCTACAATAACCTGTAAGAATACAAAAAAATGAGCATGTTTAAATAAACTGTAAGAATACAGAAAAAACATGTTTCAATAACCTGTAAAAATACAACAAAACATGCTTATATAACCTGTAAAAAGACAAAAAGAACATGTTTCAATAACCTGAAAAAATACAAAAAGAACATGTTTCAATAACCTGTAAAAATACAAAAGGAACATGTTTCAATAATCTGTAGAAAGAACATGCTTATATAACCTGTAAAAATACAAAAACAACATGCTTACATAACCTGTAAAATACAAAATCAACATGCTTCAATAATCTGTAAGAATATAAAACGAGCACACTACAATAACCTGTAAGAATACAAAAAATGAGCATGTTTAAATAAACTGTAAGAATACAGAAAGAACATGTTTCAATAACCTGAAAAATACAAAAAACATGTTTCAATAACCTGTAAGAATACAAAAAGAACATGTTTCGTTGATAGATGTAAAGATATGCTCTTGTACTGTTATGTTTATTGATATATTGATAGATATAAAGATATGCTCCTGTACTGTTATTTTTATTGATACATGATAGATGTAAAGATATGCTCTTGTACTGTTATGTTTATTGATACATTGATAGATATAAAGATATGCTCTTGTACTGTTATGTTTATTGATACATTGATAGATATAAAGATATGCTCTTGTACTGTTATGTTTATTGATACATTGATAGATATAAAGATATGCTCTTGTACTGTTATGTTTATTGATACATTGATAGATATAAAGATATGCTCTTGTACTGTTATGTTTATTGATACATTGATAGATGTAAAGATATGCTCTTGTAGTGTTATGTTTATTGATATATTGATAGATGTAAAGATATGCTATTGTACTGTTATGTTTATTGATACATTGATAGATATAAAGATATGCTCCTGTACTGTTATGTTTATTGATACATTGATAGATATAAAGATATGCTATTGTACTGTTATGTTTATTGATACATTGATAGATATAAAGATATGCTCTTGTACTGTTATGTTTAGTATTAGTATTAGTATCAGTATTAGTGTCAGTATTAGTATCAATATCAGTATTAGTATCAGTATTAGTATCAGTATTAGTATCAGTATCAGTATCAGTATGGGTTTTTGAGATTCACAAAACAGTTGAATGTTTTCACTTATTATCATGAATATGCTCCCTCAGTGTATGTTTTTCGTCTTTCTAACACAGTTTTCCATTTTCAGAGCTATTGATTTGATTCTATTTAGCAAAGGCATAGCTCTGTACGAACTGGGTAATTTAAGTATATATATATATACAGACTTACTGTTGTGACACTGAGGAATAGCTCTGTACGAACTGGGTAATTTCAGTATATATATATACAGACTTACTGTTGTGCCACTGAGGAATAGCTCTGTACGAACTGGGTAATTTCAGTATATATATATACAGACTTACTGTTGTGCCACTGAGGAATAGCTCTGTACGAACTGGGTAATTTCAGTATATATATATATACATACTTACTGTTGTGCCACTGAGGAATAGCTCTGTACGAACTGGGTAATTTCAGTATATATATATACAGACTTACTGTTGTGACACTGAGGAATAGCTCTGTACGAACTGGGTAATTTCAGTATATATATATATAGACTTACTGTTGTGCCACTGGGCTGAATATTTATGACTGTAGTAAGTATTACTAAAACCATCGGCGTTTTGTTTCTGTTATTTTTCAATCTAGTTTTTATTATGTACAAAACTGTAAGCCTAATTGTGCTGCTTGATAAAGGATATTAAATACTATTTCCCGAAGAGGGAGCTGCAGAATGAGCTAAATGGATGTCTCGTGTGTGACGCTGCCAGTTCACAGGGCAAATATCCACTTGAACTTCCAAAATTAGTGCTTTGACAGTAAACGTCCGTTGTCAGGAAAAAACGCGCTTACTTAGCTAAAGAGAATTATTTTTGCTAGAGTTCACATGCTTTTCTCTGGGGGTTTTACAGTTCGCTAAGAGCATCATGTAACCCCCCCCCCCCCCTCCTCCCCGTCGCACCCATCCTAGCATCCTTGTGGAGAGAACATTGTAAACGACAACGAATAGGAGAAACTTTATTGGCTGTTTTGCGTGCATGTAGACTGCTCGTGGTACGATTACGTAACCATCACGTGCCAATCTAATCCAATTAGGATAGTCTTTTGGTCAAATGGTGGTTTTTCGCAAAAGAGCAGCCGAAAAAAATAATTTAATTACGACAAAGATGTCGGATATTAATTTGTAATATGTTTATATAAGGCTTCGTATTTTGTTCTTTTAGTCTAGACCTCTGTATGTGGTTTAGTTTCAGGTACGGTGTTAAATATTATTCATACTGGTACTGTTAGTTGCTGGGGTCAGAGGTATCGAGAAAGAAAGAAAAACAACATGTCCTACTACAGCCGGTACTGTTGTTTCAAGTATTTCATGTGGACACGGTAGAATGGAGTACAATGGACCGACTGTAATTGGACAACATCAAATAAATTTTGAGACTGGGCCCGATACCAGCAGCGACGTGTGACACGTGCACGTGCCTGGCTTGGACACCAGTCGTTAAAGGATGGATGGAAGTGAAAGTGAAATTGGCGGAAAGCATTCAGCCAGAAAACTGTGAAATCATAAGTTTACCACTCAGAGGTTTTTCGCCAACCGCTGCCACGAATATCCAGATTGTATTGCAAGCACTGACGCAAGAGATCAGTGACAGTGGCTATTGTATCACCAGTTCCTGGATTTCTCGGTTCCTAGGGTTCATCGATATGAAAACTTCCGTAGTGAGTCACTGCTTGTATAACACACATGAATACACATATAATCACGTTCTCAGATAGACAGTAAACGAGATGTTGACTAGATGTAATAACTATTCGCTTCAATTGGTTTTGATCTCCCGTGGTCATAATTTTTTACTGAATATATTTTATGTATGACGTTCAATGGTCAGTCCTAAAGTAGACAAAACATTATAACGTACAGGACACAGTTGAGACACCCATATATCAGACACACCATACATATGTTTTGTGTTCCTACCCGTGGTGTCAATCGTTTGTCATCATTTCCTTTTCGTAAGTTTCTGTTTGTTTGCAATTAACCACAAAGCTACACCACGGGTATCGAAACCGGGTTTCTAGCATCTTGACCCTGCAGGCATACTGCTGTACCACTGGGTTTGGGTCTTAAGTCTTACAGATATTCACAGGTTCAGGAGTCACCACTTTATATCGCTACCAGAACCAGCTGGTTCTTTAGTATTAGTTATCAGCACTTTATATCGCTACCAGAACCACTTAGTTCTTTAGCAATATTTATTACTACTTTGTATTGCTACCAAAACCAGCTGGTTCTTTAGCATCAGTTATCACTAATTTGTATCGTTACCAGAACCAGCTGGTTCTTTAGCATCAGTTATCACTACTTTGTATCGCTACCAGAACCAGCTGGTTCTTTAGCATCAGTTATCACTACTTTGTATCGCTACCAGAACCAGCTGGTTCTTTAGTATCAGTTATCACTACTTTGTATCGCTACCAGAACCAGCTGGTTCTTTAGCATCAGTTATCACTACTTTGTATCGCTACCAGAACCAGCTGGTTCTTTAGCATCAGTTATCACTAATTTGTATCGTTACCAGAACCAGCTGGTTCTTTAGCATCAGTTATCACTACTTTGTATCGCTACCAGAACCAGCTGGTTCTTTAGTATCAGTTATCACTACTTTGTATCGCTACCAGAACCAGCTGGTTCTTTAGCATCAGTTATCACTACTTTGTATCGCTACCAGAACCAGCTGGTTCTTTAGCATCAGTTATCACTACTTTGTATCGCTACCAGAACCAGCTGGTTCTTTAGCATCAGTTATCACTACTTTGTATCGTTACCAGAACCAGCTGGTTCTTTAGCATCAGTTATCACTACTTTGTATCGCTACCAGAACCAGCTGGTTTTTAGCATAATTTATCACTAATTTGTATCGCTACCAGAACCAGCTGGTTCTTTAGCATCAGTTATCACTACTTTGTATCGCTACCAGAACCAGCTGGTTCTTCAGCATCAGTTATCACTAATTTGTATCGCTACCAGAACCAGCTGGTTCTTTAGCATCAGTTATCACTAATTTGTATCGCTACCAGAACCAGCTGGTTCTTTAGCATCAGTTATCACTAATTTGTATTACTACCAGAACCATTTATCATTGTTCTGGTTCCTAACTCTTACAAAATATCCACAGTTTGCTACAGTGTAATTCCATCAGGCTTCTGTTTGATTCGCTTTATTACATTTCATAGTAAGCCACTCCAGGGCTATCTGCGCTAGGCGTCCCCTGAAAGATATAATTAATTCAATAACTTAACAACTAGTGACAAATAAATGTTTCTCTCCCCACGAATTGTGAAGATTTCGTTTGACGGTAAGAATTGAGGTTTCGGTCATATTTCAAGAATTTAAAGTTTATTTTTAAAGAAACTTAGTAACTTACGTTTCATAAAAGTAAAACAAACTAAACTGACAGTATAATATAGGTCGCTAGCTAGCTTAAAGCTTTGCTCTGCAATATACATTATAATCCGAGTTGTCTTTTGTTACAACTGTTTGGTTCCAAAAATATTATACTTTCTTATAGTTACTATATGGTTCTACTCGCTAATCTTTACTGTATAATTACTATCTGGTTCTCAATATTTTCGCTAATAGTCACTGTACGATTTTACTCGCTAATAGTCACTATATAGTTTTATTCGCTAATAGCCACTATATGGTTTTATTTGCTAATAGTCACTGTATAGTTTTATTCGCTAATAGTCACTGTGGTTTTATTCGTTAATAGTCACTATGGTTTTATTCGCTAATAGTCACTATGGTTTTATTCGCTAATAGTCACTGTATAGTTTTATTCGCTAATAGTCACTACGGTTTTATTCGCTAATAGTCACTGGTTTTATTCGCTAATTGTCACTATTCTCTTTAACCATTGCTTTGCGACATTATGTGCTGGTACAACTGTTGCTAATAGTTAGTATATGGTTTCACTCACTAATGGTCAGTATGTGATTTTATTCGTTTTTTTATTTCTCGCTAACTCTTCGAAAGGAAACTTGAACGAATGTCGTTTTTGAGCTGCAGTAAAAGCATATTCAGACAGAAATAGATCGTGGAATACATTACCCACTGCAGCTATTAGTGGTACAAATAATGGAAGACATCAGACGTCGGCTGTCGTAAAAATCCATCTCTGACAAAACCAGTATGTCCTTATTATACATGTTAATTCTGTTAACAAGACAGCATCTATGTCATTCCTATATTTATTAATGTTTTGATTGGTCAAGCTGGCCTCTAACGACATTCCTACCTTCACTTGACGAAACGGCGTCGTTTAATATCATCCGCCGTAACATGCCTCCAGGCGCCGAGGGTACAAATTAACGTTATTATGGGGTCCTTATTACGGCAGACAAGCGGCATCGAACTGGATGTAGAAAGAGGTATTGTCCCAGTCCTTTTTAAGACCGGCAGCAATTCTTTACATCGGAATCTCAGTTATCTGCCCCTTTATAAAACACAAAAGCCTCCCTCTTGACCTTTCTATCTCAACCCTAAACGTACTTGTTAACCTGAAGATGACCAAAGAAGGTCGAAACGTTGTTCTGTGCTTTATTTTAATTAAAGTTTTGATACCCGTACCAGCCGTCTTGAGATACATTTTTATCTCAAGTGGGTTTCTCGTCATCGCGAACTAAACATCCCTGCCCTGTTTTTTCCACCTCTTAGATTTCTACAGTGCGATGAGTACAATATTAGATTGTCATCGTTTGTCAGACAGCGACGTGGGGGTAAAAGAGGCTTAGTTATTTGTTAGACAGTTTGTTTTGTTTTGAAGTACTCGTAAAGTCGAGCTATCTGTGTCAGCCGAACCTAATTTAGTGGTGATAAATTAGAGGGAAGGTAGCTAGTCAACACCATCCGCCACCAGCTCTTATTCTACTCTTCTATCAACGAATGAGATTGGCCGCCTCATCATAACCCTTCCTCCTTACCATGGCCGAAATGGCGAGCATGTTTGGTGACGGGAATTCGAACCCGCGACCCTCAGATTTTCGAGTTGAGTTCCTTTACAACTAAGCCTTGCGGGCGAATGTGGAAGAGACGTGGTAAGATAGGTCTAGTGAAAAGTGTTCATTCTTGTACTCACGTTTTGTGTGTGGAAGCACATTATGTTAATACAATAGTAAAGTGGCAAACAAAGCTTCATAACACATAGTGAGGTAGTTTATCTTTTTTTATAGGGAGTGAAGAGACACACTACATATTTCAATAGAAGACTCTCTTTCAGTTATCCATAACATGCATGTTCCCCCCAAAATAAACCACTCCACCATGTTTATAAATATGTCGTTTGTCAATTTTCTATGACATTACTTACTACTACAAATATCAAAACATTAGAAAATGATAGCCATTTTATTTGTTTGTCTCGTTTTGTTTGTTTTCGAATTTCGCGCAAAGCTACACAAAGACTATCTACAATAGCCGTTCCTAATTTAGCAGTGTAAGACTAGAGGGAAGTCATCGTTATCCACCGTCAACTCTTGGGCTACTTTTTTACCAACGAATAATGGAATTGACCGTAACTTTATAATGACCCCACGGCTTAAAAGGTCAGCACGTTTGATATGATGGGGATCCGAACCCGCGACCCTTAGATTACGAGTCGAGCGCCTTAACCCTTGGTCATGCCGGGCCCATAATTTAACAGAGCTCGGTTTCGATCTACGAACGTCTGTCTGTGTTATGGGCTTGTTTGTCTGACTATCTATCTATGTATCTCTGTGTCTGTCTAACGAACATTTTCATTTTGATACAACCTATTTTGTAACATTGTTCATTTGAAAACATTTGTTACATTTTCATATTTTTATCACGTTCATAGAATGAACTTCAGTCTTTATGCAGCGCAGAGTCTCTTTATTCTAATCTACCACATGTCTCTAGGTCAAATCGATTCCTACGATTTCCTGACAAAAATAAAATCCACTCCTGAGTATGAATACAGATTAGTTGTGGCGAATAATGGACAGTTCAAACGCTGCACAGTTTTTCATTTATTTATGTACGCTGCTCATGGTTCATAAAACTCTATCTGTTTGTTTTGTCATTTTTATGTCTTCAGGCAAGAAACTCCTTTAATTCAACCAGTCTTTGAAAACTAATTCAAATAAACATTTTTTTCAGTTTGAGAAGCGAATGGTTGTTTGTACCAATAATTACGCTAAAATGTTCTATAAAGTCCATGGTTCACACTAGAGGGCGCATTAAGTCTGACAATAGGTTTTTAAAATTCTGAAAAATATATATGAAAACCATTCATTCATTCACCATTAGATTCCGGGCCACATGAAAACCATTCATTCATTCACCGTTAGATTCCGGGCCACATGAAAACCATAGTACGGGTTTTATCGTAGTTCACACTTTCTTAGAAAAAAAAAATATTTATGTGACTGGTAGCAAATATTATATGAAGGTATCGTTTCTACACGACCTTGTTTTTCTCAGGGGTTGTGACGTGGAGGTATCGTTTCTACACGACCTTGTTTTTCTCAGGGGTTGTGACGTGGAGGTATCGTTTCTACACGACCTTGTTTCTCTCAGGGGTTGTGACGTGGAGGTATCGTTTCTACATGACCTTGTTTTTCTCAGGGGTTGTGACATGGAGGTATCGTTTCTACATGACCTTGTTTTTCTCAGGGGTTGTGACATGGAGGTATCGTTTCTACATGACCTTGTTTTTCTCAGGGGTTGTGACATGGAGGTATCGTTTCTACATGACCTTGTTTTTCTCAGGGGTTGTGACATAAATTTATCGTTTCTACACGACCTTGTTTCTCTCAGGGGTTGTGACATACGTAAAACTGAAGCTACACTTAAGTTGATACGAACATAAGCAGCTTTAATACCAGTGCTGGGGCTCAAAGTATCCATAATACTACCACACTTGTGATATACATATAACTCGAAGATAAAGCTATCAGATATCTGTTCAGTTCTGTCTTTGTGTTGATGTGGACTCTATAGTTAGACGGTTTCTTTTGTTTTACCAGAATTCTCTGTTATTATTATCATTGTTTTATTTTATTTTTTTTGTAGCGATAGCATCTCACAACTAAACAAAAATACAAGTACAACGAAGTACCTTTTAAGAAAGTAGAAAATTTAATATTTTGTTCTTTCTATTAGATCATTTCCTGTGTGAATCCCGAGAGAAGAAAAAAAATACAATGTTAAAAGGAAACAGAGATTTTAATGGAAGTTTCTGAATAGTTGATAACTTCGCAGTCACTGACTACCTTGTATTATGAGTCCCCAACAAGAGCTGCTCTTATGGTTAAAAGATTATACACTGTCTTATTTGGACTTTTTCAGATATGTTTACACATGTTTGTTTCGGGTACTAGATACCTATCTAAGGTTGGCGTCTCTGATATGTTTACACATGTTTGTTTCGGGTACTAGATACCTATCTAAGGTTGGCGTCTCTGCTTTTCAGTTGAAAGTCACTATTCGTGGGATTCGATTCTCACTCTTATTACGCACCCACAGATCTAGGGTGCTTGCACGATTTAGCGTCAACAAAACTCGGACCATGGACCCATGGATCCAAATTCCAGCATGTTAACTTTTAGGTCCCCCCAACAACTGGGAGAGCCAGGCCTTATAATACAGCGGCTTGGAACCAGTTATATTCTCCAACTGGAAAACATTTTGGAAATTTAACTACTGAAGACAAATATAACGAAACTAATATCCTGATGATAAATAAAACATTCAGTGTTTTAACTATTACAGTTAACAATAGGTAGATAAACGTTCTCTAAAAAGAAACATGACTTACACAGTAATAGAAACAAGAACTGAAAGTTTACAGAAACGATTGGTGAATTCAATTTCACATTTTAGTGTTTTTATCTACTCTTTTAATACTAAAAACAATGAATCCCAATTTCGAGGGGTCACGTCGAGAAAAGGTTAATTGTGTACATCAATGCAAGGACACGATGTGAGGAATTCTTGAAAATAAACAAAACGAGTGTTTTGTTTTATACTTAAAGGTTTAAATCGATCATTTTTATGTGCAAAATTAACGTCGAAGGGGTGAGACTGTACTACGATTGTTTATTGGATACATGTATCAGTGAACATTAAAGTATTTGTCCATATATATGATCTGGTGCGCTTGTAATAAGTTAAAAACGGTTTAAACGATACACGTTCACCACGTGACAAGCAATGTGTTAAACAGAAAACACATCCACCAATATTACACAATAGTCAAATGTTTTATAGTAGCGAGTGAATGTGTTTAACATGTTACTTGCGTTTTATACTAGCGAGTGATGTGTTTAACATGTTACTTGTGTTTTATGCTAGTGAATTCTTACTGTGTTTAACATGTTATTTGTGCTTTATGCTAGTGAATTCTTACTGTGTTTAACATGTTATTTGTGTTTTATGCTAGTGAATTCTTACTGTGTTTAACATGTTATTTGTGTTTTACGCTAGTGAATTCGTACTATGTTTAACATGTTACTTGTGCTTTATGCTAGTGAATTCTTACTGTGTTTAACATGTTATTTGTGCTTTATACTAGTGAATTTTTACTGTGTTTAACATGTTACTTGTGCTTTATGCTAGTGAATTCTGTGTTTAACATGTTACTTGTGCTTTATGCTAGTGAATTCTTACTGTGTTTAACATGTTACTTGTGCTTTATGCTAGTGAATTTTTACTGTGTTTAACATGTTACTTGTGCTTTATGCTAGTGAATTCTTACTGTGTTTAACATGTTACTTGTGCTTTATGCTAGTGAATTTTTACTGTGTTTAACATGTTACTTGTGCTTTATGCTAGTGAATTTTTACTGTGTTTAACATGTTACTTGTGCTTTATGCTAGTGAATTCTTACTGTGTTTAACATGTTACTTGTGCTTTATGCTAGTGAATTCTTACTGTGTTTAACATGTTATTTGTGTTTTATGCTAGTGAATTCTTACTGTGTTTAACATGTTATTTGTGTTTTACGCTAGTGAATTCGTACTATGTTTAACATGTTACTTGTGCTTTATGCTAGTGAATTCTTACTGTGTTTAACAAGTTACTTGTGCTTTATGCTAGTGAATTCTTACTGTGTTTAACATGTTATTTGTGCTTTATACTAGTGAATTTTTACTGTGTTTAACATGTTACTTGTGCTTTATGCTAGTGAATTCTGTGTTTAACATGTTACTTGTGCTTTATGCTAGTGAATTCTTACTGTGTTTAACATGTTACTTGTGCTTTATGCTAGTGAATTTTTACTGTGTTTAACATCTTACTTGTGCTTTATGCTAGTGAATTCTTACTGTGTTTAACATGTTACTTGTGCTTTATGCTAGTGAATTTTTACTGTGTTTAACATGTTACTCGTGCTTTATGCTAGTGAATTCTTACTGTGTTTAACATGTTATTTGTGTTTTATGCTAGTGAATTCTTACTGTGTTTAACATGTTATTTGTGTTTTACGCTAGTGAATTCGTACAATGTTTAACATGTTACTTGTGCTTTACGCTAGTGAATTCTTACTGTGTTTAACATGTTACCTGTGCTTTATGCTAGTGAATTCTTACTGTGTTTAACATGTTACTTGTGCTTTATGCTAGTGAATTCTTACTGTGTTTAAATGTTACTTGTGCTTTATGCTAGTGAATTCTTACTGTGTTTAACATGTTACTTGTGCTTTATGCTAGTGAATTCTTACTGTGTTTAACATGTTACTTGTGCTTTATGCTAGTGAATTCGTACTATGTTTAACATGTTACTTGTGCTTTATGCTAGTGAATTCGTACTGTGTTTAACATGTTATTTGTGTTTTGTATCATCTCTGTTAAACATGAAACACATTCACAACATCTTGTATTTACTTACATATACATATATATATACATAGTAGATCAGACCTTTGAGCTTTCATTCATTAAAACGTATGACAAATATCTGAATAACACTTATTGTTGTTAACATTGAAACTAACATTCACACACCACTCTTCGTGTTTCTGTTCACTAGAAAAACATGTTTATATTCTCGTCTAACAGTGTTTTCATTAGGTCGCAATAACTTGAAAGCTTCGTTCCTTTAAACGTTCTCTCTATTCGAGACTTAATAAATCTTCAAGAACAAAAGTTCGAGTTGATTTTCAGCTGAAACGTGGAGTATTTTAATAGTCACATTGGTTTGTATTACTTAGTTTCTAAAGGATAATAATAGTCACATTGTTGGTTTGTATTACTTAGTTTCTAAATGATAATAATAGTCACATTATTGGTTTGTATTACTTAGTTTCTAAAGGAAAATATTAGTCGCATTGTTGGTTTGTATTACTTAGTTTCTAAAGGAAATTAATAGTCACATTGTTGGTTTGTATTACTTAGTTTCTAAAGGAAAATAATAGTCACATTGTTGGCTTGTATTACTTTGTTTCTAAAGGAAAATAATAGTCACATTGTTGGCTTGTATTACTTAGTTTCTAAAGGAAAATAATAGTCACGTTGTTGGTTTGTATTAGTTAGTTTCTAAAGGAAAATAATAGTCACATTGTTGGTTTGTATTACTTAGTTTCTAAAGGAAAATAATAGTCACATTGGTTTGTATTACTTAGTATCTAAAGGAAAATAATAGTCACATTGTTGGTTTGTATTACTTAGTTTCTAAAGGAAAATAATAGTCACATTGTTGGTTTGTATTACTTAGTATCTAAAGGAAAATAATAGTCCCATTGTTGGTTTGTATTACTTAGTTTCTAAAGGATAATAATAGTCACGTTGGTTTATATTGCTTAGTTTCTAAAGGAAAGTAAGTCACATTGTTGTCTTGTATTATTAATATTTAGTTTTTAATGGATAATAATAGTATTATTATTTATAGTATTATCTGGCTTTGCCAGATAGAACTGATAGAACGAATTCTACCGAATAAGAAAATACAGAACTGAGGTGGATATCTGTGACAAATTATCTGCTCATAGGGTTATCGGGCTTTCCTGGATAGGACTGATTGAGTGCACGTGATGCAGATTGTTAATATTCACGACAATACAGTTTTATTCAGCCGGACAAAGTAAAGACCTGCCGGTAAAAAACTGCCGTGTTTTCAGCTTGAGTAAGCATTCTTTTAATTCATCAGAGCCATGCTGCAACTTCGCTCACTCGGGACGAGGCACTGCCCTATGTATCAGTCTGTTTCTTCTCTTCTCCCTTGTTGTATTTTTTTACTCCCTCAAATCCCAGCCCTCAAGAAAACGAGGGAGGAAGAACGAAAGGGAGGAACCACATGTCAAATCTCTCGTCCGTGCGAGCCTTGTGCAACATAGAGTCCTCCACCAAATCGATGACCCACAAAACCAAACAACTTCAGCTCATTTGAGACGAATGGAAACCCAGGCAGACGGGACATGGTAAGGGTGTTCCGAGCTATAATTGCAACAATTAGATGTAGTTGTTGCAAGTGATTCACCCATCTTTTCTATCAGCACTCACTTTCGAAAATGCAGTCTCTTCTCCTGAGGAAATGATTAGTTTTAAGGCCTGAGAGATGTTTTATCTTCTTATTCGTCGTTTTTAGGCAATGAGCAATCAGTTACTGTGTCTGGTCTGAAAACGACATCGGACTTTTCTTTCAACTGTTTATTAAGAGCACGTCTTTCTTTTTTAATTCATAGAAAATTCCTTGACTCCAGTAATAAATAATTCAAACTGATATCCATCACGTGAAAATCGGAGGAAAATTCTTTTCATTATTCCTAGGTAACTGGGAAATTAGTGTATATTTCACTGTAAAAACAGAGGGAAAAACAACAACAACTTAATATTGATATCGATTCGTCTTCCATTTGACCTTAAAGGTGAATTTTCAACAAATTTAATAATTGCCTGATAAACTGTACTTTGGTTAGGTATAATTCCTGTGAGGTTGCCATATTTTTAAACACTTTAGTGTTTGAGTAAAAAATGAAACAAAATATGCGTGTCCTCGAACTCAAGTTCCTCTCGGTCGTTCGGCTGTTTCCGTGACGTTTTACAACTATGACGTAATAGTTGCTAAACACGCTTTGTTGTGCGCCGACCATTTTGTTCCTTTTAGTGCTGGTGTTTTATGTAAATCTATCGGTGTTTTTTTCAGATTTCATCATTGTGAGACTATTTTTTGTCTTGATATTGCTACTTTATGTTTGTTTTATGATAACATGGTTTACTGCGTTGCTTATGGTTATAAAAACGGTTCGGTATCGGGCAAAAGCTTCTTTTCGTTTCCGTGTAAGGAGAAGGAACCGGCTAGGTGGCGACAGTGGGTGCGGATGGTCAATAGAAAGAACTGGACACCTTCACACCATGCAAAGCTTTGTCAAGATCACTTTGAACGCTCATATTTTGTGTCGGATCCCACTGTTTTGGATTCCGTGGGTTTCAAGCCAGGCAGGTTGAGACTAAAAAAATAAAAATAAAACCATCAGCAGTAGACAGGATTGTCCCCACCATCTTTTCTCGTGTAGAGCTGAGGACTGATCTCAGCCTGCAGCGTACAGGTTCCACCCCTCTGAAGCCATCCCTTGCCATCACCAAAAGAACAAACTTAAAGGTATGTGTGCAGTATAAAGTGATAAACAATAACCAGTATAATATAATAATTTAAAAAGTACAAGTTTTTGAAGAATGTAACTAGACATACAAATTTCACTTTCATGAGCGTGTTTTACATTTGTGGCACCTGAAAGTCAGTGAAACCTTGATTTCCTAGTCTAGACAGTGGACAAATCTATCCCAAATAGAGTATATTCCAAGTTTAAAACTGGTAGATCATTCAGTAGATGTTTTTGTATCATTTTTACATATGGAAAAGTTTGAATAACACCATTTTTCAAATATAATATTTCAAGATAAATTGAAATAAGACTGTGTCTTGAACATGTTGAAGTAATCAAGTACATGTTATGTATTTAAAACAAACATTGTAGACTCATAAACAATCAAATATAAACTCCATAATACATTTCCATAACTCATCATAATAAAATTAATCTTAACTCAGTACTCTGACATTGTCATATTAAATGTAAATCTCATAAACCTCATAAAGCATGTTGTTTTAATATATACTCTTCAAAAAAGGAAACGCAAAAGGCAAAATTTGAGACATATTGTTAACAAGTTTATTCCGGGTAGTTCTGTATGACATGTGTGAAACTTTGCACATTCACTGCTGGACATCCAAAGTCTGCAAAAGCGAAGTCTACGCTCACTGGGTGAAGTTTAACGTCACTCAACGTCAATAACGAGTATGCCTCCCGTGAGCATCAATAACCGCTTGGCATCTCCTGCCCATGGAAGCGATGAGATGACGAATCACATCCTGTGGAATGGCTGCCCACTCAGCCTGCAAAGCTGCTGCAAGCTGAGGTAGAGTCTGCGGTTGAGGTTGTCGCCGTCGCAGACGTCGGTCCAACTCGTCCCAAAGATGTTCGATGGGGTTTAAATCTGGTGATCTGGAGGGCCAGGGAAGAACGTTGATGTTGTGGTGTCTCAAGAAGACAGTGGTGAATCGGGCTGTGTGAGGACGGGCGTTGTCATGTTGAAAAACGTCGTTGACGTTCACCATCATGGGTTGCACATGGGTCCTAAGAATCTCGTCGACGGTTGCGTACGGTCTGATCGGAAATCCTACGCAGCCCTGGTATGGTTGAGGCAGTAGACGTCGCAGTGGTGGTCCTATCCCGAAGGTGACGTAACCGGATGTAGCGATCTTGTGCGGGCGTGGTCACACGAGGTCTGCCAGATCGTGGACGGTCACAAGTTGATCCATGTTGTTGGTGACGATTCCATACCCTTGTGATGGTGCTTGAGTAGACATTCACAGCTCTGGCAACATCTGATCGAGATTCGCCTGCTTCCAAGCGACCAATGGCGTTGTTGCGTTGTGCTTCAGTCAGTCTTGGCGTAACTGTATTGCGTGTCGGTGGCTTAACACTGAGCTATGGAAACCGAGAACCCGTCACTTTTATAGGGATTTTGCACATGTTGCACTTGCAGAACATGCAGATCTCTCAAACAAATTTATTGGACTCGAATGCGTTTTGGCGAAAAATCCGATGTTTTCCTCCGTTTTCAAAATGCACAACTTTTATTGTCATTTTGGTCTGACAATCAGTGCCTTAACACGTGTAACATCACATACTCTGAGCTCGTAACGTTATTACATATGTTTCTCTTTAAATTAACAAAAATATCCCTTTTGCGTTTCTTTTTTTGAAGAGTATATAATCTTATTTCTTCAGTATCACTCACAGTTCTGCTACTCTCACTCGTGGAACTGTCCTCATCACTAGAACTTGTCAGATCTGTGTCAAAAGTAACTGTTCTAGGTTCGTTCAGAGTGGGTTCGAATTGATATGGTGCTACTCAACACTGTTCAGAACACAAAGTCAAAACAGACTCCCCCTCTGTTTCTCCGTATGCACTGGCCATGTTTATTTACATTCAACGTGCTGGCGTTGGCGGTTTGTTTGGCAACTATTACGTCACAGTACTTTTACTAGCGGCAAACGTAAAAACTAAAACGTTCGGATTGTCGCTCAGAAATGGCTCTTTCTGCACCAAGTTCTATGTTTTATTTATTAGTACATATGTTTTATAAAAAATGTGAACCTACAAAATTAATCAGTATGAGTAGTTCTTTTGACTGTGAAGTTTTCTTTTTTCTGTAAAATTCACCTTTAACAACATGTGTAGAAACACAGCAAAGTTAGCTGTTACACAAGACGTTTAACTGGAAGTGAGTCTAACTACGTCATTTTATTATTTCTCTAGAATGATTTCATCTTTGATGTGTGAACAAAAATAATTTTATTTAGAAATTATAAAATTGATACTATAATTATTGTGAATCTATATTAAGGATATCTACGACAGAAATAACCCACTCTTGATAACCTGTACTAACATTTCCCTTAAAAAGTTATACTCTATTGTTTCTACAAGTTTAGTTTCATTTAATATTGGTTAGGTTAGGTTAGATAAAGTAAATGTATCTTGTTTATTTATTTTTATAAATTTTAATGATTGAATTTCATTATGGAGATTATTTTCCATCATTAACTCAGTATAGTGATTGAGAACTAACCCAAATATTCCAGGCTGAACGAACCATGGGATACCTTATTGGGTTTATGGCCAAAAATGTCGTTAACAGTGAAAGTAGCATCTAGTTAAAGAATTCATTCTAATCTTTATAATTAAGAACGTACTAACAGTTTATTGGAGTAGCTTTACCCATTCATTAATTAGTAGAAATTTTTAAGTTTTGAACTGCGTAGATAGTTAGCTTTGATCATAAGTTAATATTAATTGGGTTTTAAACACTTACTACTCGTTTTATCTTATTCGTGACATTTCGTATAAAACACACACCGAGAATTTTTAAAACGTTTTTCTCTAATTTATAAAGATTTGTTATTTATTGTCTTCTGGTAGTTTGTGGTGCTGATCACATGCAGTAACTAACGTGTTATAATGTTTGATTACAGATGTTATACGTTTATTTTCTCAGTTACAAACAATATCATACACGTTACACATTTAGATTCCCTGTTTGATAATGTCTTCAAATACAATAAACCAGCCTGCACTTCGCGTGTAAAGAAAGGATTTGTTACACTGTTGTAGAAAAGTCCTTTTTCATATTTTAAATGTGACTATCTTAAAGATGGTTAAATAATGACCACATTATAGTGTTGTTTTATGTGGGTATAAGTAATTCATTTCTTCAAAGATGGAAAGATTTTTAAGGTGGAACCAGTAGTAAATAGCAACGTGTTGCTCCATGCTTCAGATATATAAAGAGGGCTGGATATTAACTTGTCAACCTCAGCTGAATTCAATATTACATACTTGAAAAGCTTGAATTTTGTACATTAAAGTATTAAAGAATTTAAACTGCAACATAACAGGAGATATACCCTGGAAATTACCGTATTCTATAATCATTAAAACCTTATTATATTATTACTTTATGTATTTTTCGCTTGACTGTTGTATTAAAAACTACTATTGAATTTTGTTTGTTTGTTTGTTTTTGAATTTCGCGCAAAGTTACTCGAGGGCTATTTGCTGTCCTCAGCAGTGTAAGACTAGAGGGAAGGCAGCTAGTCATCACCACCCACCGCCTACTCTTGGGCTACTCGTTTACCAACGAATAGTGGGATTGACCATCACGTTATAACGCCCCCACGGCTGAAAAGGCGAGCATGTTTGGTGCGACGGGGATTCGAACCCAGGGCAATCAGATTACGAGTCGCATGATTTAACCCACCTGGCCATGCCGGGCCTTGCTACTCAATTTACTGATTATTATTAGTAGTGTTTTACTTTCATCAGATGTCATTAATGTAATATATATAAATATATATATTTGATAGTTGATTGTTGTTTGTTTTAAAGTTAAGCACAAACCAAACACAATGGACTATATGTGCTCTGCCCACCGTGGGGATCGAAGCACGGATTCTGGGGTTGTAAGTCCACAGACATATAGCTTTCCCATGATTACAGAATTTAAGAAATAAAAATATGACGAAACTATGGTCGCGAATAAATTAAATTTGTCTGAAACGAACAAACAAATATATTCAAACAAATAAATATAAATAAAACAAACAAATATATTCAAACAAATAAATATAAATAAAACAAACAAATATATTCAAACCAATAAATATAAATAAAACAAACAAATATATTCAAACAAATAAATATAAATAAAACAAACAAATATATTCAAACAAATAAATATAAATAAAACAAACAAATATATTCAAACAAATAAATATAAATAAAACAAACAAATATATTCAAACAAATAAATATAAATAAAACAAACAAACATATTCAAACAAATAAATATAAATAAAACAAACAAATATATTCAAACAAATAAATATAAATAAAACAAACAAATATATTCAAACAAATAAATATAAATATATAAATATATTCGTTTTTTATCTATTTCCTCTTCTTTATTATTATCCACCAGTTTCGTGACTACGCAGATAAAATTTGTTCCTTATATAAGTTAAATACAATAACATATACTCAACTACATTAGTTTAAGGCTTATGATATATACTTTCACATTTTTTTCCTATTCTATAATTTTTTGTAAACATATAAAATCAGCTTATTTCCATGTTATATAACAATTTATTAAACAATGTATCTCGTACTAAATATGTTGTACTCTCTATAATTCCGACATTTACATTATTACCGTTTCACAATTCTAACTAACCTACTCAACTGGTGTTACTTCTTCCTTCTACCCATTTAAAGTAACTTGCTTCGTCCATCTACCTATTTAAAGTGGCACACTTCTTCCTTCTACCTATTTAAAATAACTTACTTCGTCCATCTACCTATTTAAAGTGGCGCACATCTTCTTTCTACCTATTTAAAGCAACATACTTCGTCCTTCTACCTATTTAAAGTGGCACACTTCTTCTTTCTACCTATTTAAAGTAAGTTACTTCGTCCATCTACCTATTTAAAGTGGCACATTTCTTCCTTCTATTTAAAATAACTTATTTCGTCCATCTAGCTATTCAAAGTGGCGCACTTCTTTCTTCCTATTTAAAGTAAGTTACTTCGTCCATCTACCTATTTAAAGTGACACACTTCTTCCTTCTATCCCTATTTAAAGTAACTTACTTCGTCCATCTACCTATTTAAAGTGGCGTCAAAAATCATAAATTGTTTTTCAAAATTTCTCTCGTATTACTTTCCCAAAAACACGAGCACATCAAAATGTAATTTATTTCACAGTTTTAAAGTTGTTCAACATTATTCGGTGGTTTTGTATTATAAAATGTATATAAATAATTTTTAAACCAAAACTGTTTAGAAATAAATATTAATAAACCAAAAAGGAAAAAAACAACAACAACAACAAACCCTTTCGTAACGATTCGTTGTCCATAAATATAAACACTGACATTTCATTTATTTGTACACAGTTAAAGAAAAAGGCAGACAAGAAGCATATTTTTATCAAGATAACAGCCTGTATTATCTATGTAGATTATTAACTATTTTTCTAAGAGAAAAAACTTTTCAGTTATGAAAACACCCTTAATTAGGGCACACATTTATATTTTTGATTTTGTCGCACCAAATATGCTCGCCCTTTCACCCGTGTGTTCGTATAATGTTACGGTCAATCCCACTATTCGTTGGTAAAAAGAGCAGCCCAAGAGTTAGCGGTGGGTGGCGATGATTTGATGCCTTCCCTCTAGTTTCACACTGCTAAAATAGGGACTGCTAGCGCAGATAGCCCTCAGTAGCTTTGCACGAAATTCAAAAACAATTTTAAATTTAAAGAAAGATGTAGTCAGTTAAGCAGTTAAACGTGTCAATTAATACATTGCACTAAGCAGAGTATGCAATTCGCATCTAATGGGGTCATTAGTGATTTAATAAGAAAAGGAAAGGAAGGGAAGCATTATCTAACTTTACTCTTTTCAGAGTTTTTGCTTTCTTAACGGGTACCCTACCTAGTTTGTAGATAATCTATTTCTAGTTGATTTGCACTATCCAATACTTTCTCGGTAATGTCTGCTGGTCACTCTGTACTCTTGTTGTAGCGTTTGTTTCCACTAGTTTGTATTAAAGCTTTCTCAATTTGGTTGCATTATTCGTCGTTAATGTTCGCGGTTCATGCACGCATTTACTTCAGAGAAAGGCAGTGTGTACTGAATGTAATCAGGAACTCAAGAGTGGACAATGGTCACACTGTCAGCGGTGCCCATTTCTGTAATAGTTTTATTAAGTTCAGGTCCAGGGCCGTTCGCTTCTGGAACAATGGTAGCATAAATCACTTAGTCGGTTTTGACCCTTGATCTGTTATGATACTGGACTTTAGTGGACACTGGCTCTCTCCCTTTCATGTTTAACTAGCAGCACTGTGCTCTCTGTGAGCGATGAAAATGACCCTTTGGACAGTGGGAGACTCCGAAAGCAAATTTAAGTTCCCTGGTACTGACCAGTGGGTGGAAACTTTGATACGACATATGTGCAGACCTGTGGCCGATAACGCCAAGATAGTAGACCTGGACATTGTTCTCACATGTTTCCCAGACGTGGCGAAACGGTCAGTGAGTTGGTTGAAAGCTGATATGGCTATCGTGAACATTGCCATCATATAAATAAACACACGTCTTTTCTGTTCCAGAACAAATAAATCGTTTTAACTGTACGTCATGACGTTAGGCCTAGCCCGAATTACATACGTCTCGCAATATTTAATTTTCTGTAACAAATTTCTCGCTATTAAAATTTTGAAGGAACACGTCGGAAATTTCCTACAGAGAAATTTATGTTGTTACAATAGTTTTGTTTTACAGAGAATTGTTGAATATATGTTGTTACAATAGTTTTGCTTTACAGAGCGTTGTTGAATTTATGTTGTGACAATAGTTTTGTTTTAGAGAGCGTTGTTGAATTTATGTTGTTACAATAGTTTTGTTTCACAGAGCATTGTTGAATTTATATTGTTACAATAGTTTTGTTCAACAAAGCATTGTTGAATTTATGTTGTTACAATAGTTTTGTTTTACAGAGCATTGTTGAATTTATGCTGTTACAATAGTTTTGTTTTACAGAGCATTGTTGAATTTATGTTGTTACAATAGCTTTGTTTTACAGAGCATTGTTGATTTATGTTGTTACAATAGTTTTGTTCTACAGAGCATTGTTGAATTTATGTTGTTACAATAGTTTTGTTTTACAAGGCGTTGTTGAATTCATGTTGTTACAATAGCTTTGTTTTACAGAGCATTGTTGAATTTATGTTGTTACAATAGTTTTGTTCTACAGAGCATTGTTGAATTTATGTTGTTACAAAAGTTTTGTTCTACAGAGCATTGTTGAATTTATGTTGTTACAATAGTTTTGTTTTACAGAGCATTGTTGAATTTATGTTGTTACAATAGTTTTGTTTTACAAGGAGTTGTTGAATTTATGTTGTTACAAAAGTTTTGTTCCACAGAGGATTGTTGAATTTATGTTGTTACAAAAGTTTTGTTCTACAGAGCATTGTTGAATTTATGTTGTTACAATAGTTTTGTTCTACAGATCATTGTTGAATTTATGTTGTTACAATAGTTTTGTTCTACAGATCATTGTTGAATTTATGTTGTTACAATAGTTTTGTTTTACAAGGCGTTGTTGAATTTATGTTGTTACAAAAGTTTTGTTCTACAGAGCATTGTTGAATTTATGTTGTTACAATAGTTTTGTTTCACAGAGCATTGTTGAATTTATGTTGTTACAATAGTTTTGTTCTACAGAGCATTGTTGAATTTATGTTGTTCCAATAGTTTTGTTCTAGAGAACATTGTTGAATTTACGTTGTTACAATAGTTTTGTTCTACAGAGCATTGTTGAATTTATGTTGTTACAATAGTTTTGTTCTACAGATCATTGTTGAATTTATGTTGTTACAATAGTTTTGTTCTACAGATCATTGTTGAATTTATGTTGTTACAATAGTTTTGTTTTACAAGGCGTTGTTGAATTTATGTTGTTACAAAAGTTTTGTTCTACAGAGCATTGTTGAATTTATGTTGTTACAATAGTTTTGTTTCACAGAGCATTGTTGAATTTATGTTGTTACAATAGTTTTGTTCTACAGAGCATTGTTGAATTTATGTTGTTCCAATAGTTTTGTTCTAGAGAACATTGTTGAATTTACGTTGTTACAATAGTTTTGTTCTACAGAGCATTGTTGAATTTATGTTATTACAATAGTTTTGTTCCACAGATCATTGTTGAATTTATGTTGTTACAATAGTTTTGTTTCACAGAGCATTGTTGAATTTATGTTGTTACAATAGTTTTGTTCAACAGAGCATTGTTGAATATATGTTGTTACAATAATTTTGTTTTACAGAGCATTGTTGAATATGTTGTTACAATAGTTTTGTTTTACACAGCATTGTTGAATTTATGTTGTTACAATAGTTTGTTCTACAGAGCATTGTTGAATTTATGTTGTTACAATAGTTTTGTAACATAGTTTTAAAAACGGTTTCAATTCTTTCTTCGACATTGTGAGTATGAGACTACCGAGGGGAATCGAACCCCTGATTTTAGCGTTGTAAATCCGTAGACTTACTTCTGTACTAGTGGGGAGCTGGTGGACAATCGAGTTGGTCAAACTTCATATAATATAAATGTTTTTGAATAATGTTGTTGATAATTCTATGCAGATATTAGTTTTTGTATTGGAAATTATGAACATTGCTGAAACCGCTGTGATAAATTACTCATCACAAAGACGGGTCTTGAACACGTTTTCTTTCGGTTCAAGGCACAAATATTTTATAAAGCGAAATGTAGGAAACTCAAACTTCGAATATTTCATGTGTTCACTTCGGGTAGGTAGTTTTAACTAGGGTAGGTAGTTTCAGCAACCTGAGAGTTTTCACTAGTGTAGGTAGTTTCAGTAGTATGAAAGTTTTAACTAGTGTAGGTAGTTTTAACTAAGGTAGGTAGTTTCAGCAACCTGAGAGTTTTAACTAGTGTTCTACAACCATCACCGTAATATAGATATACACCAGGTAGACAACAGTGCTGTTCATAGAGGCATCCTTATATAATATAACCCATAGACAAGTGTATGGTTAACACAACCCACAAACATTACCAATAATGTCATGCATTATCAACGTCAGTGATAAATTATTTATCATAAACTTTATTTCTTCTCAAGTGTTATCATTAACGATAAACAGAACGTGTACCTTAATAACAATATTATCAGATAACGTTAGACAACAGAACGTGTACCTTAATAACAATATTATCAGATAACGTTAGACAACAGAACGTGTACCTTAATAACAATATTATTAGATAACGTTAGACAACAGAACGTGTACTTTAATAACAATATTATTAGATAACGTTAGACAACAGAACGTGTACCTTAATAACAATATTATTAGATAACGTTAGACAACAGAACGTGTACTTTAATAACAATATTATTAGATAACGTTAGACAACAGAACGTGTACCTTAATAACAATATTATTAGATAACGTTAGACAACAGAACGTGTACCTTAATAACAATATTCTTAGATAACGTTAGACAACAGAACGTGTACCTTAATAACAATATTATTAGATAACGCTAGACAACAGAACGTGTACCTTAATAACAATATTATTAGATAACGTTAGACAACAGAACGTGTACCTTAATAACAATATTATTAGATAACGTTAGACCACATAACGTGTACCTTAATAACAATATTATTACATAACGTTAGACAACAGAACGTGTACCATATAACAATATTATTAGATAACGCTAGACAACAGAACGTGTACCTTAATAACAATATTATTATATAACGTTAGACCACATAACGTGTACCTTAATAACAATATTATTAGATAACGTTAGACAACAGAACGTGTACCTTAATAACAATATTATTAGATAAAGTTAGACAACAGAACGTGTACCTTAATAACAATATTATTAGATAACTTTAGACAACAGAACGTGTACCTTAATAACAATATTATTAGATAACGTTAGACAACAGAACGTGTACCTTAATAACAATATTATTAGATAACGTTAGACAACAGAACGTGTACCTTAATAACAATATTATTATATAACGTTAAACAGAACGTGTACCTTAATAACAATATTATTAGATAACGTTAGACAACAGAACGTGTACTTTAATAACAATATTATTAGATAACGTTAGACAACAGAACGTGTACCTTAATAACAATATTATTATATAACGTTAGACCACAGAACGTGTACCTTAATAACAATATTATTAGATAACGTTAGACAAGAGAACGTGTACCTTAATAACAATATTATTAGATAACGCTAGACAACAGAACGTGTACATTAATAACAATATTATTAGATAACGTTAGACAACATAACGTGTACCTTAATAACAATATTATTAGATAACGCTAGACAACAGAACGTGTACCTTAATAACAATATTATTAGATAACGTTAAACAACAGAACGTGTACCTTAATAACAATATTATTAGATAACGCTAGACAACAGAACATGTACTTTAATAACAATATTATTAGATAACGTTAGACAACAGAAAGTGTACCTTAATAACAATATTATTAGATAACGTTAGACAACAGAACGTGTACCTTAATAACAATATTATTAGATAACGTTAAACAACAGAACGTGTACCTTAATAACAATATTATTAGATAACGTTAGACAACAGAACGTGTACCTTAATAACAATATTATTAGATAACTTTAGACAACAGAACGTGTACCTTAATAACAATATTATTAGATAACGTTAGACAACAGAACGTGTACTTTAATAACAATATTATTAGATACCGTTAGACAACATAACGTGTACCTTAATAACAATATTATTAGATAACGTTAGACCACAGAACGTGTACCTTAATAACAATATTATTAGATAACTTTAGACAACAGAACGTGTACCTTAATAACAATATTATTAGATAACGTTAGACAACAGAACGTGTACTTTAATAACAATATTATTAGATAACGCTAGACAACAGAACGTGTACCTTAATAACAATATTATTAGATAACGTTAGACCACATAACGTGTACCTTAATAACAATATTATTAGATAACGTTAGACAACAGAACGTGTACCTTAATAACAATATTATTAGATAAAGTTAGACAACAGAACGTGTACCTTAATAACAATATTATTAGATAACTTTAGACAACAGAACGTGTACCTTAATAACAATATTATTAGATAACGTTAGACAACAGAACGTGTACCTTAATAACAATATTATTAGATAACGTTAGACAACAGAACGTGTACCTTAATAACAATATTATTATATAACGTTAAACAGAACGTGTACCTTAATAACAATATTATTAGATAACGTTAGACAACAGAACGTGTACTTTAATAACAATATTATTAGATAACGTTAGACAACAGAACGTGTACCTTAATAACAATATTATTATATAACGTTAGACCACAGAACGTGTACCTTAATAACAATATTATTAGATAACGTTAGACAAGAGAACGTGTACCTTAATAACAATATTATTAGATAACGCTAGACAACAGAACGTGTACATTAATAACAATATTATTAGATAACGTTAGACAACATAACGTGTACCTTAATAACAATATTATTAGATAACGCTAGACAACAGAACGTGTACCTTAATAACAATATTATTAGATAACGTTAAACAACAGAACGTGTACCTTAATAACAATATTATTAGATAACGTTAAACAACAGAACGTGTACCTTAATAACAATATTATTAGATAACGTTAAACAACAGAACGTGTACCTTAATAACAATATTATTAGATAACGTTAAACAGATCGTGTACCTTAATAACAATATTATTAGATAACGTTAGACAACAGAACGTGTACCTTAATAACAATATTATTACATAATGTTAGACATTGATGACATTAAAAACTAGTAACTTTTTGTGTACTACTTCTAATATCAATAATATACGCAACCCTCTAGAATTGTACCATAAAATTATGTTAAATGACAAAATCATGGCGAACCTGATTCCTTATTGTGTTATTGCAAGGTGAACAAATCTCTCTTACCAAATCTACCAGAGAAACTGATAGCGTTAAACATTTTTTTGTGTCAATTAAAAAGTATATAATGTGTAAATAAATATACACCATCTATAGTAGCTTCAAACCCCCTTTTTTGGGGGTGGGGCTATGAACGACTACAAAGTTTAATGTTTAAATAATGCACGTGAATTTGTCTTCCACCCTTGAATTTTTTGTAACGGATCAAATTTTTTATGTTTTTAGTACCGTTGTATAATTAAGTATCTCTGTCATTAATTTATATGGAAACACATTATAATGTCACTAATTTATATAGAAACACATTATAATGTCACTAATTTATATAGAAACACCTTATAACATTATAATGTCACTAATTTATAGAGAAACACATTATAATGTCATTAATTTATATAGAAACACATTATAATGTCACTAATTTATATAGAAACACATTATAATGTCACTAATTTATATAGAAACACATTATAATGTCACTAATTTATATGGAAACACATTATAATGTCACTAATTTATATAGAAACACATTATAATGTCACTAATTTATATAGAAACACATTATAATGTCACTAATTTATAGAGAAACACATTATAATGTCACTAATTTATATGGAAACACATTATAATGTCACTAATTTATGTGGAAACACATTATAATGTCACTACTTTATATAGAAACATTATAATGTCACTAATTTATATAGAAACACATTATAATATCACTAATTTATATGGAAACACATTATAATGTCACTAATTTATATAGAAACACATTATAATGTCACTAATTTATAGAGAAACACATTATAATGTCATTAATTTATATAGAAACATTATAATGTCACTAATTTATATGGAAACACATTATAATGTCACTAATTTATATAGAAACACATTATAATGTCACTAATTTATATAGAAACACATTACAATGCAAGATAATAAATGTTAACCTCGTGACCTTTAGAACAAGTAAAGAGAAAGAATTTCCAAAAATGGAAGTAAAGAGTCGAGATGGCCGATGTCATTCATTCCTTTAAGAACAATACAAACAAGACAGTACGGATGGCATTTATATCATTCCTACGTAATAGCACGTGATGTTATATGGAAGTGATAAAAACGTCTCTAGTATATTGTTTTCCCTGTTTCTAAACTATTCATAGTAGCCATGCATACATGTACCTTATTTAGTTAAAAGTTTTTTTATTTGTTTCTAATACAATGTTTCAATAGCCATAGGAAGGTTGTATTCATAACCAAGTTTTAAATACAATGAGGTTCCAACTGTAATAGTTATTGTTAATCTATTGTTAGCTGGTAATTCTTGTCTCACCATATACCTATGTTTTTAAAAAGGAACATTAAACATCTGTCAGGAAGTGAACTTCAAGGGGTAACCATTTACACTCAAATTATGAATTTTTGTATTATTACTTACAAAATCTTATATTACGTTTGAAACTCTTTCGCCTCAGTTAAACTGATTTATATTATTGTCTCGATTTTTCAGTTATTATGTAATAAAAATAATAACGAACATAAAATTCAAGGTTTTTACTATGAAATATGTAGATATTCCCTGAACTTGTGACTCAGTCGTTACATAAATATTGTTATAAAAGAAACCGTATAGTAAAGTTATGATGACCTATTAAGAAGATATTTAAAACAACATTTATATTGGCAGTTTTACCGATATAGCTGTAGTTAATAACACTAATAACACCATCTGGATATTCGTGGTTGATAGTATAACACAAGAATGTTAACACACCTTTGACCTGGTGTATTGAACCATAGTTACTAAACAGACGGAAGCCTCGAATAACAAAGTATGGCGACTAATAAATATAATATTATGAACTGTTGTTTACTGTTACTGGCTGTGATTCTGTTTTATTGTAACTTTGTAAAGCTTGATTACATCAACAGGATTTTATTTTTATCTTAAAAACTAAAATATATTCCACCGTTAGGGGCGCTGCTATCTATGGAGTGATTAAATTCACAGTTACTTCTGTAATATTGCATATTTTGTATATAACCAGCCCCAACTCCTAACCCTAGTGGCTCAGCGGTAAGTATGATGGCTTACAACGCAAAAAATCGGGTTTCGATACCTGTGATGGGCATAACACACATAGTCCATTGTACAGCTTCGCTCTTAACCGGGTGGCTAGGGCACTGGACTCGTCATTCGAGGGTCACGGGTTTGAATTCACGTCACATCAAACATGCTTGTCCTTTCAGCTCTTGGAGCGTTATGTGACGGTCAATCTTACTATTTATTGACAAAATAGTAGCCCAAGATTTGGCGGTGGGTGGTGACAACTGCCCTCCAGTGAAACAACAGTATGTCTGCGGACAAACAAACACTTAACACTAAACAAGTTAAAATAATTAAGAAAATGTGAACATAATTCACAGGAAGAGAGCAAGTTATGTTGTGTCGAAAAATAAGATAAAACTTTGAACTTTGTACAATTAGAAATATTTACTTGGAAGACAGTTACTCATTTTCATTACATATTCTGTCAAGATCACTCTTCGAAACTGTTTTCTAAAAATGTATCTCAGAACGGCCGGTATGGGTATTAGCACATTACAAGACGACATAGGAAGGTGAAAACGTTGTTCTCTGCTTTATCAGTACAAGTGTTAACACCCATACCAGCCGTTGTGAGATACATTTTTATTTCAAGTGGGTTTTTCCTCATCAAGAATGTTTTCTAATCGAAATATTAGTAAGATTACGTAATGCTAACAAATCCTGCAAACTACCAGAGAAGTTACAAAAATTAAATGAAACTTCTGAGTGCACGTGGAGTTGATAAGAGTTTTATCTAAATAACTGCCAAAAACTAGGATGCTTTGCGTTAGTAATTATAGTAATTATCTCTGATTGTCTGAAGTTTTGCAAAAGTCACTTGATTTTCTAAATGACAAGTGACATGCACCCTTCTGTTTACTTCCCTGTCTCTGTCATTACGGCTAGCTTGTAGAATGTTTGGTGTCTTGCGACCTTCAACATTTCGTTTTTGTTATCTGAGCTTTCACGGACAGAAAGGGTTAACTAAGTTAACTTTCATTATGTTGCAAACCTCGCGACCCTGCAACCATTTGTTCCGCCTCGCGCATCTCGTGCAGGCGCGCGTGCCCATTACAAAACTCCCCAGACTCCACGGGAGATAGTGGTCATTTTGGCCGATGGTCAGCGGGTTTTAAGCGCGTACCGTCTGCATGGTTGCTACGTAATTAGGAAATCGCCTGAGGGTCTGCAGTAATTTCCTGAGGTACTAAGCAGGAAGAATTGGTCCTAAATCAATCTGATTCAATTCAGTTGGCGTCAACTGATTTCTCTCAGGAGGTTCTGGTTCGTCAAAGATAATCGTTATAAAAATACCAGCGTAGAAGGAAAAGGCTGCACGCATCTCTTCTCTCTGTACGCCACTAAAATATACAATAATATAAAGTACTTTCATATATCTGCACTTGCTGTTCAGGGATTACTTTCACGTAGAGAAGTGCATTGAAAAGTAACATTACATAGATACAGTTACTACAATACCGTTAAAGTTACATGCATTTAGATGTGCGTTTAAATAATTCATTAAGATAGCTTTAAGATGAAAAACAAAGAAACTTATATTGATTCCACGATATGTACCGACACGCCATTGCAAAGTACTTATACACAAGACAAGACTATAGCATCTGCGGTGAAAACTAACCAACGATGTATCGTCTACAGAACTGTTCTGTCCGTATTTCAACATGAATCCGGGTCACCTTTAACAAAGTACACAGACACATTGATATATAATATTGCCCTCCCCCTCCCCCACACAGCGGTATGTCTGTGCACTTACAACGCCAGAAACCGGGTTTCGGTACCCGTGGTGGGCAGAGCACAAATAGCGTATTGCGTAGCTATGTGAATTTCAAACAAATACCGATAACTGCACGAAATAGGGAATCGAAACCGAGCCAAAGTGCCATTGTTTGTTTTCGTTTTTCAATTTCACGCAAAGCTACACGAGCGCTATTTGGGCTAGCCGTCCCTAATTTAGTAGTCTAAGACTAGAGGGAAGGCAGCTAGTCATCACCACCCACCGCACACTATTGGGCTACTTCTTTACCAACGAATAGTGTGATTGACCGTATTATTATAATGCCCCTCGACGAAAAAGGCATAACCACCTGGTCATGCCAGACATCAAAATGGCATGAACATAATACCTCATAGTGAACTCATTAATTGTCGTTGAGATAGTTCAATAATAGAAGTTCAGCTTTATAAACTCTTAAACTTGCTGCAGTTCCACTAGGAGGCACTTGGTTAAGAAAAAAACAAACAAACCGTTGTTACTTAACAATATTTCTTCCACATTCCCTCTTTATTTCGTGGTGTTTAATAGTTTTTTTTAAACATGCCTCGTCATCATGTTTACAATATTTTTCTCGATGTATCTTTTCATGTTGCTTAACAATGTTTCTAACAGAACATTTCGTCATCTCGTGTGTGTGGCAATATTGTTTTCAAGCTATTCGTTTGTTTTGAATTTCGCACAAAGCTACTCGAGGGCTATCTGTGCTAGCCGTCCCTAATTTAGCAGTGTAAGACTAGAGGGAATGCAGCTAGTCATCACCACCCACCGCCAACTCTTGGGCTACTCTTTTACCAACGAAAAGTGGGATTGACCATCACATTATAATGCTCCCACGGCTGAAAGGGCGAGCATGTTTGGCGCGACGGGGATGCAAACCCGCGACCCTCAGATTACGAGTCGCACGCCTTAACGCGCTTGGCCATGCCGGGCTTCGAGCTATTCTCTACATCATATTGTTTTCATTTTTGTTTGTACAATATATTATTTTCCGTTATCTTCCCTGTGTTTTTCATTACGGCCAGCTGCAGATAATGCCAGACAACCATAACTTCTCTGATGATAATCTTATGTAACTTAGGCCAAATTAATTATTTTTTTCAAAATTTACAAGACCTCAAAAAAAATCGTTAATGTGGCTAGAGGGCAGAATAATCTCAAGCATTCAATTTCCGTAAACGTATTTCCTCTTAAAGATATAAAATGCTCCATTTCTTTGTTTTCAATACGAGAACAGCGAGATGAAGGAGGTGATTCCACAATCTTGGACATCCTGGGCTTGAACCTTATCGCTACCACATCTACTGTTTCTGCTATTATTAGCCTGGTGGATTTATTGAGAACTAATTATGGTCGGACTTTTATCATTTAACCAGGCCTCTCAGAGACTCAGCAGTAAGTCTGAAAACTTATAGTGCTAAAAATCTGAGTTTCGATCCCAGTTTTGGGCACAAAACAGATAGCCCATTGTGTAGCCTTGCGTTTGGCACCAAGTAAACAATCTTTGCTTAATCAGAGATCGGCCCGGCATGGCCAAGCGTGTTAAGGCGTGCGACTCGTAATCTGAGGGTCGCGGGTTCGCATCCCAGTCGCGCCAAACATGCTCGCCCTTCTAGCCGTGGGAGCGTTATAATGTAACGGTCAATCCCACTATTCGTTGGTAAAAGAGTAGCCCAAGAGTTGGCGGTGGGTGGTGATGACTAGTTGCCTTCCCTCTACTTTTACACTGCTAAATTAGGGACGGCTAGCACAGATAGCCCTCGAGTAGCTTTGTGCGAAATTCAAAAACAACAACAACAACAACATTTAATCAGAGATCAACCGTAGCCTAGTGGTTAGCATGCCAGGCTTCGAGTCAGAAAGTCCAAGGTTTGAGTCGTAATAAGCCACAGAATATACTCCATCCTGCTATTCAAGATAGAGTACTAGCGACAAATACGTTCGAGCGCTACTGAATGGCACATCAGTTGTTCCAAATCTGGAATAAACATGCCATAATCTTGAAGTTTATTATTAGCGTTTAGGCCATGCGTCACACAATGTGCCGTTCAATTTGACAAATATCAGTTATGTTACTTAATTTATATATAAACAAGTTTCATATTATAAAACCTGTTCCCTCCTTGTTCTTCACTTCACACGTCATCAAACACGCACTATCAGTGTTTCTTAAAACGTCAACTGGCATAACCTAAAATTTAGTTATTGTAATAACCCTGAGCTTGATTGATATAAAGGAATGTTTTAACAGTCAACTCACGTAAAGTATCTCACACAAATTACCTGTTTTGTTGTTGTTGTTGGGAGGTTTTTATGTGACGGAGAAGTAAAACGAAACTTTTAAGGCATGTTCTCCAGTCGTTCACCAACTGGGACACAAATACGTATTACGCTTGCGTGATAAATGTTTTTTGTTACCAGTGTAAGTCTTTCGAAGTGCAGTAATTGTCCAACGTTGGTTATCTTAGGAAACAATTCTTGAAATACACACTGAAATGAAGCATCTAACGAGGTTCTTAAAAACACAGTTAACAACGATATCGCTGAGTTTTTCGGGCTCCGGCATGGCCAGGTGGTTAGGGCGTTCGACTCTTAAAACGAGGGTCGCTGGTTCGAATATCCGTCACACCAAAAATGCTCGTCCTTTTAGCTACACGACGGCTTTCAGCCGTGGGAACGTTGTCATTTTACGATCAATCCCACCATTTGTTGATAAAAGAGTAGCCTAAAAGTTAGTGATGGGGGATGATGACTAGCTGCCTTCTCTCTAGTCTTACAATACTAAACAGGTAGCGCAGATAGCCCTCGTGTAGCCTTGCGCAAAATTAAAAACAAACAGACAGACGCTGTTTTCATCATTTACTACTAATCTCTCTTTCCTGCCCCCTAGTGGCTCAGCTGTATGTCTGTGGACTTACAATGCTAAAAACCGAGTTTCGATATCCGTGGTGGGCAAAGCACAGATATCTCCTTGTGCAGCTTTGTGCTTAATTCAAAACAACAAGCTCTCTTTCCTTGTTTCTGTATCTTTGGTTTATAAATATATCATTTCATCATACGGTTTCTTCTTTTTATCACTTTATTAAATACATCTGTCTATTTATCCATTTTGCTTGGTGTATCTCAGAACGGCTGGTTAATTTGAAGATAACCTGAGGTCAAAACATTGTTCGCTGCTTATCTGAGATACATTTGTATTTCTAATGAGTTTCTCGCATCATGTATTTTGATGGTGTTTTTTCTTAAATTCGATCTCACAAAATATGTTTCTCTTCTATTCCTGGTTTTTACTTTTCTCTAGATTATTTTTTGTCTACATTTATTATTCTTTACTTGTTCTTGTTATTATGTTTCATTAGGAGTAAATCAATTTTTAACGTGTAACAAGGAGTCCCACCCGTCTGTGGACCCGGCATGGCCAGATGGTTCAGGCGCTCGACTCGCAATATGAGGATCGTGGCTTCCAATCTCCACAGTATTCCAGCCGAAATAAAAAACACAAAACAAATCCTCCCATCTCCATGGTTGCCGAGCCAATAATATGAAATATTGAAATGCTTTAATTTGTTAATAGTTGCTGAGGTTGTAGAGATAGCATTAAACGAAACCATCCGTAAGACTGCAGCATTTCGTGTGTAGAATACAGATAAGACAGTGTGTTACATATCGCAGTCAAATATTAGTTTAATATCAGAGCTGCAAACATTTGCGATCGAATTATTATCATACTTGTAACAATATGACATCCAATACATGATTTCCAGAATAATTCTAATCACATATATCCAAATCTGTAAATCCACAATTTTAAGCCTAATATTAGTTAAGTCTTCGTTAAGTAGGGTCGTTATTCGACAAGTAGGTAAATTAACAATGTGATTTATAGACGTTTTTAGCTTCACTTTAGTTTGGCCTAAAGTCTGCCATACTATAAATAAGTGAGCTTACAAAGTCATTCTACGGCCTAACATTAAACCTTTATAAGATTTTAATATGTTGTTGTACAAAATGTATATCCAAGTATATTTACATCCGCTTTTGCTTACATTTTTGCAAAAAGTTCTTGCCCACGCGCACTTTAATAGTTAGATGCGCGCGCATTTTGAGGACAAACTGAGTAATATTGTAATAGGTAAATCAGGTTTATTTGTAGGCTAAAACATCGACATTCATGGTAGTTTAAAAATACCACAATAACCATTTACATTTGACAGGCTGTTTTCATAAGCTCTGATTCATGTAACAGGCAGACCCCTGTAGTTTTCTAGACGGTGAAACAGCGTAGCAAAATACGTTACTGTAAGATATCCGGTGTAATATGATATTGATAAAGAAGAAAACAGTTCAAAAGAGCCGCACTTGTGGCAGATGACGTTTATTTTTAAAATCAGGGAGATCCTGAGATTATTACGGCTACACTCGATGGTCCTGGTACATTTTTTTTAAAGAGAGTTCCTGTGATTATTAGGGCTACACTAGATGGTTCTGGTACATTTTTTAAAAGAGAGTTTAGGTGATTATTAGGGCTACACTAGATGGTCCTGGTACATTTTCTTTAAAGAGAGTTCCTGTGATTATTAGGGCTACACTGGATGGTCCTGGTACATTTTTTTACAGATAGTTCCTGTGATTATTAGGGCTACACTAGATAGTCCTGGTACATTTTTCTAAAGAAAGTTCTTGTGATTATTAGGGCTATACTAGATGGTCCTGGTACATTTTTTTACAGATAGTTCCTGTGATTATTAGGGCTACACTAGATAGTCCTGGTACATTTTTCTAAAGAAAGTTCTTGTGATTATTAGGGCTATACTAGATGGTCCTGGTACAGTTTTTAAAAGAGAGTTCCTGTGATTATTAGGGCTACACAAGATGGTCCTGGTACATTTTCTTTAAAGAGAGTTCCTGTGATTATTAGGGCTATACAAGATGGTCCTGGTACATTTTTTAAAGAGAGTTCCTGTGATTATTAGGGCTACACTGGATGGTCCTGGTACATTTTTTAAAGAGAGTTCCTGTGATTATTAGGGCTATACTAGATGGTCCTGGTACAGTTTTTAAAAGAGAGTTCCTGTGATTATTAGGGCTACACTAGATGGTCCTGGTACATTTTCTTTAAAGAGAGTTCCTGTGATTATTAGGGCTATAGAAGATGGTCCTGGTACATTTTTTAAAGAGAGTTCCTGTGATTATTAGGGCTACACTGGATGGTCCTGGTACATTTTTTTACAGATAGTTCCTGTGATTATTAGGGCTACACTAGATGGTCCTGGTACATTTTTTAAAGAGAGTTTCTGTGATTATTAGGGCTATACGAGATGGTCCTGGTACAGTTTTTAAAGAGAGTTTCTGTGGTTATTAGGGCTACACTAGATGGTCCTGGTACATTTTTTAAAGAGAGTTTCTGTGGTTATTAGGGCTACACTAGATGGTCCTGGTACATTTTTTAAAGAGAGTTTCTGTGATTATTAGGGCTACACTAGATGGTCCTGGTACATTTTTTAAAGAGAGTTTCTGTGATTATTAGGGCTACACTGGATGGTCCTGGTACATTTTTTTAAGAGAGTTTCTGTGATTATTAGGGCTACACTGGATGGTCCTGGTACATTTTTAAAGAGAGTTTCTGTGATTATTAGGGCTACACTGGATGGTCCTGGTACATTTTTTAAAGAGAGTTTCTGTGATTATTAGGGCTACACTGGATGGTCCTGGTACATTTTTTAAAGAGAGTTTCTGTGATTATTAGGGCTACACTGGATGGTCCTGGTACATTTTTAAAGAGAGTTTCTGTGATTATTAGGGCTACACTGGATGGTCCTGGTGCATTGTTTAAAGAGAGTTTCTGTGATTATTAGGGCTACACTGGATGGTCCTGGTACATTTTCTTTAAAGAGAGTTCCTGTGATTATTAGGGCTACACTGGATGGTCCTGGTACATTTTTTTACAGATAGTTCCTGTGATTATTAGGGCTACACTAGATAGTCCTGGTACATTTTTCTAAAGAAAGTTCTTGTGATTATTAGGGCTATACTAGATGGTCCTGGTACAGTTTTTAAAAGAGAGTTCCTGTGATTATTAGGGCTACACTAGATGGTCCTGGTACATTTTCTTTAAAGAGAGTTCCTGTGATTATTAGGGCTATACAAGATGGTCCTGGTACATTTTTTAAAGAGAGTTCCTGTGATTATTAGGGCTACACTGGATGGTCCTGGTACATTTTTTAAAGAGAGTTCCTGTGATTATTAGGGCTACACTGGATGGTCCTGGTACATTTTTTTACAGATAGTTTCTGTGATTATTAGGGCTACACTAGATGGTCCTGGTACATTTTTTAAAGAGAGTTTCTGTGATTATTAGGGCTATACGAGAAGGTCCTGGTACAGTTTTTAAAGAGAGTTTCTGTGGTTATTAGGGCTACACTAGATGGTCCTGGTACATTTTTTAAAGAGAGTTTCTGTGGTTATTAGGGCTACACTAGATGGTCCTGGTACATTTTTAAAGAGAGTTTCTGTGATTATTAGGGCTACACTAGATGGTCCTGGTACATTTTTTAAAGAGAGTTTCTGTGATTATTAGGGCTACACTGGATGGTCCTGGTACATTTTTTAAAGAGAGTTTCTGTGATTATTAGGGCTACACTGGATGGTCCTGGTACATTGTTTAAAGAGAGTTTCTGTGATTATTAGGGCTACACTGGATGGTCCTGGTACATTTTTTAAAGAGAGTTTCTGTGATTATTAGGGCTACACTGGATGGTCCTGGTACATTTTTTAAAGAGAGTTCCTGTGATTATTAGGGCTACACTGGATGGTCCTGGTACATTTTTTTAAAGAGAGTTTCTGTGATTATTAGGGCTACACTGGATGGTCCTGGTACATTGTTTAAAGAGTTTCTGTGATTATTAGGGCTACACTGGATGGTCCTGGTACATTTTTTTAAAGAGAGTTTCTGTGATTATTAGGGCTACACTGGATGGTCCTGGTACATTTTTTAAAGAGAGTTCCTGTGATTATTAGGGCTACACTGGATGGTCCTGGTACATTTTTTAAAGAGAGTTCCTGTGATTATTAGGGCTACACTGGATGGTCCTGGTACATTTTTTAAAGAGAGTTTCTGTGATTATTAGGGCTACACTGGATGGTCCTGGTACATTTTTTAAAGAGAGTTCCTGTGATTATTAGGGCTACACTAGATGGTCCTGGTACAGTTTATAAAGAGAGTTTCTGTGATTATTAGGGCTACACTGGATGGTCCTGGTACAGTTTTTAAAGAGAGTTTCTGTGATTATTAGGGCTACACTAGATGGTCCTGGTACAGTTTTTAAAGAGAGTTTCTGTGATTATTAGGGCTACACTAGATGGTCCTGGTACATTTTTATAAAGAGAGTTTCTGTGATTATTAGGGCTACACTAGATGGTCCTGGTACATTTTTTAAAGAGAGTTTCTGTGATTATTAGGGCTACACTAGATGGTCCTGGTACATTTTTTAAAGAGAGTTTCTGTGATTATTAGGGCTATACGAGATGGTCCTGGTACAGTTTTTAAAGAGAGTTTCTGTGGTTATTAGGGCTACACTAGATGGTCCTGGTACATTTTTTAAAGAGAGTTTCTGTGGTTATTAGGGCTACACTAGATGGTCCAGGTACATTTTTTAAAGAGAGTTTCTGTGATTATTAGGGCTCCACTGGATGGTCCTGGTACATTTTTTAAAGAGAGTTTCTGTGATTATTAGGGCTACACTGGATGGTCCTGGTACATTTTTTAAAGAGAGTTCCTGTGATTATTAGGGCTACACTGGATGGTCCTGGTACATTTTTTAAAGAGAGTTCCTGTGATTATTAGGGCTACACTGGATGGTCCTGGTACATTGTTTAAAGAGAGTTTCTGTGATTATTAGGGCTACACTGGATGGTCCTGGTACATTGTTTAAAGAGAGTTTCTGTGATTATTAGGGCTACACTGGATGGTCCTGGTACATTTTTTAAAGAGAGTTTCTCTGATTATTAGGGCTACACTGGATGGTCCTGGTACATTTTTTAAAGAGAGTTCCTGTGATTATTAGGGCTACACTGGATGGTCCTGGTACATTTTTTAAAGAGAGTTTCTGTGATTATTAGGGCTACACTGGATGGTCCTGGTACATTGTTTAAAGAGAGTTTCTGTGATTATTAGGGCTACACTGGATGGTCCTGGTACATTTTTTAAAGAGAGTTTCTGTGATTATTAGGGCTACACTGGATGGTCCTGGTACATTTTTCTAAAGAAAGTTCTTGTGATTATTAGGGCTATACTAGATGGTCCTGGTACAGTTTTTAAAAGAGAGTTCCTGTGATTATTAGGGCTACACTGGATGGTCCTGGTACATTTTTTAAAGAGAGTTTCTGTGATTATTAGGGCTACACTGGATGGTCCTGGTACATTTTTTAAAGAGAGTTCCTGTGATTATTAGGGCTACACTAGATGGTCCTGGTACAGTTTTTAAAGAGAGTTTCTGTGATTATTAGGGCTACACTGGATGGTCCTGGTACAGTTTTTAAAGAGAGTTTCTGTGATTATTAGGGCTACACTAGATGGTCCTGGTACAGTTTTAAAGAGAGTTTCTGTGATTATTAGGGCTACACTAGATGGTCCTGGTACATTTTTTAAAGAGAGTTTCTGTGATTATTAGGGCTACACTAGATGGTCCTGGTACATTTTTTAAAGAGAGTTTCTGTGATTATTAGGGCTACACTAGATGGTCCTGGTACATTTTTTAAAGAGAGTTTCTGTGATTATTAGGGCTATACGAGATGGTCCTGGTACAGTTTTTAAAGAGAGTTTCTGTGGTTATTAGGGCTACACTAGATGGTCCTGGTACATTTTTTAAAGAGAGTTTCTGTGATTATTAGGGCTCCACTGGATGGTCCTGGTACATTTTTTAAAGAGAGTTCCTGTGATTATTAGGGCTACACTGGATGGTCCTGGTACATTTTTTAAAGAGAGTTCCTGTGATTATTAGGGCTGCACTGGATGGTCCTGGTACATTTTTTAAAGAGAGTTCCTGTGATTATTAGGGCTACACTGGATGGTCCTGGTACATTTTTTAAAGAGAGTTTCTGTGATTATTAGGGCTACACTGGATGGTCCTGGTACATTGTTTAAAGAGAGTTTCTGTGATTATTAGGGCTACACTGGATGGTCCTGGTACATTTTTTAAAGAGAGTTTCTGTGATTATTAGGGCTACACTGGATGGTCCTGGTACATTTTTTAAAGAGAGTTCCTGTGATTATTAGGGCTACACTGGATGGTCCTGGTACATTTTTAAAGAGAGTTTCTGTGATTATTAGGGCTACACTGGATGGTCCTGGTACATTTTTTAAAGAGAGTTCCTGTGATTATTAGGGCTACACTGGATGGTCCTGGTACATTTTTTAAAGAGAGTTCCTGTGATTATTAGGGCTACACTGGATGGTCCTGGTACATTTTTTAAAGAGAGTTCCTGTGATTATTAGGGCTACACTGGATGGTCCTGGTACATTTTTTTACAGATAGTTCCTGTGATTATTAGGGCTACACTAGATGGTCCTGGTACATTTTTTAAAGAGAGTTTCTGTGATTATTAGGGCTACACTAGATGGTCCTGGTACATTTTTAAAGAGAGTTTCTGTGATTATTAGGGCTACACTGGATGGTCCTGGTACATTTTTAAAGAGAGTTTCTGTGATTATTAGGGCTACACTGGATGGTCCTGGTACATTGTTTAAAGAGAGTTTCTGTGATTATTAGGGCTACACTGGATGGTCCTGGTACATTTTTTAAAGAGAGTTTCTGTGATTATTAGGGCTACACTGGATGGTCCTGGTACATTTTTTTAAAGAGAGTTCCTGTGATTATTAGGGCTACACTGGATGGTCCTGGTACATTTTTTAAAGAGAGTTTCTGTGATTATTAGGGCTACACTGGATGGTCCTGGTACATTGTTTAAAGAGTTTCTGTGATTATTAGGGCTACACTGGATGGTCCTGGTACATTTTTTAAAGAGAGTTTCTGTGATTATTAGGGCTACACTGGATGGTCCTGGTACATTTTTTAAAGAGAGTTCCTGTGATTATTAGGGCTACACTGGATGGTCCTGGTACATTTTTTAAAGAGAGTTCCTGTGATTATTAGGGCTACACTGGATGGTCCTGGTACATTTTTTAAAGAGAGTTTCTGTGATTATTAGGGCTACACTGGATGGTCCTGGTACATTTTTTAAAGAGAGTTCCTGTGATTATTAGGGCTACACTAGATGGTCCTGGTACAGTTTTTAAAGAGAGTTTCTGTGATTATTAGGGCTACACTGGATGGTCCTGGTACAGTTTTTAAAGAGAGTTTCTGTGATTATTAGGGCTACACTAGATGGTCCTGGTACAGTTTTTAAAGAGAGTTTCTGTGATTATTAGGGCTACACTAGATGGTCCTGGTACATTTTTATAAAGAGAGTTTCTGTGATTATTAGGGCTACACTAGATGGTCCTGGTACATTTTTTTAAAGAGAGTTTCTGTGATTATTAGGGCTACACTAGATGGTCCTGGTACATTTTTTAAAGAGAGTTTCTGTGATTATTAGGGCTACACTAGATGGTCCTGGTACAGTTTTTAAAGAGAGTTTCTGTGGTTATTAGGGCTACACTAGATGGTCCTGGTACATTTTTTAAAGAGAGTTTCTGTGGTTATTAGGGCTACACTAGATGGTCCTGGTACATTTTTTAAAGAGAGTTTCTGTGATTATTAGGGCTACACTGGATGGTCCTGGTACATTTTTTAAAGAGAGTTTCTGTGATTATTAGGGCTACACTGGATGGTCCTGGTACATTTCTTAAAGAGAGTTCCTGTGATTATTAGGGCTACACTGGATGGTCCTGGTACATTTTTTAAAGAGAGTTCCTGTGATTATTAGGGCTACACTGGATGGTCCTGGTACATTTTTTAAAGAGAGTTTCTGTGATTATTAGGGCTACACTGGATGGTCCTGGTACATTGTTTAAAGAGAGTTTCTGTGATTATTAGGGCTACACTGGATGGTCCTGGTACATTGTTTAAAGAGAGTTTCTGTGATTATTAGGGCTACACTGGATGGTCCTGGTACATTTTTTAAAGAGAGTTTCTCTGATTATTAGGGCTACACTGGATGGTCCTGGTACATTTTTTAAAGAGAGTTCCTGTGATTATTAGGGCTACACTGGATGGTCCTGGTACATTTTTTAAAGAGAGTTTCTGTGATTATTAGGGCTACACTGGATGGTCCTGGTACATTGTTTAAAGAGAGTTTCTGTGATTATTAGGGCTACACTGGATGGTCCTGGTACATTTTTTAAAGAGAGTTTCTGTGATTATTAGGGCTACACTAGATGGTCTTGGTACATTTTTTAAAGAGAGTTTCTGTGATTATTAGGGCTACACTGGATGGTCCTGGTACATTTTTTAAAGAGAGTTCCTGTGATTATTAGGGCTACACTGGATGGTCCTGGTACATTTTTTAAAGAGAGTTTCTGTGATTATTAGGGCTACACTGGATGGTCCTGGTACATTTTTAAAGAGAGTTTCTGTGATTATTAGGGCTACACTGGATGGTCCTGGTACATTTTTTAAAGAGAGTTTCTGTGATTATTAGGGCTACACTGGATGGTCCTGGTACATTTTTTAAAGAGAGTTTCTGTGATTATTAGGGCTACACTGGATGGTCCTGGTACATTGTTTAAAGAGAGTTTCTGTGATTATTAGGGCTACACTGGATGGTCCTGGTACATTTTTTTAAAGAGAGTTCCTGTGATTATTAGGGCTACACTGGATGGTCCTGGTACATTTTTTAAAGAGAGTTCCTGTGATTATTAGGGCTACACTAGATGGTCCTGGTACATTTTTTAAAGAGAGTTCTGTGATTATTAGGGCTACACTAGATGGTCCTGGTACATTTTTTAAAGAGAGTTCCTGTGATTATTAGGGCTACACTGGATGGTCCTGGTACATTTTTTAAAGAGAGTTCCTGTGATTATTAGGGCTATACAAGATGGTCCTGGTACATTTTTTAAAGAGAGTTCCTGTGATTATTAGGGCTACACTGGATGGTCCTGGTACATTTTTTAAAGAGAGTTCCTGTGATTATTAGGGCTACACTGGATGGTCCTGGTACATTTTTTAAAGAGAGTTCCTGTGATTATTAGGGCTACACTAGATGGTCCTGGTACATTTTTTAAAGAGAGTTTCTGTGATTATTAGGGCTATACGAGAAGGTCCTGGTACAGTTTTTAATAAGAGTTCCTGTGATTATTAGGGCTACACTGGATGGTCCTGGTACATTTTTTTACAGATAGTTCCTGTGATTATTAGGGCTACACTAGATGGTCCTGGTACATTTTTTAAAGAGAGTTTCTGTGATTATTAGGGCTACACTGAGATGGTCCTGGTACATTTTTAAAGAGAGTTTCTGTGATTATTAGGGCTACACTAGATGGTCCTGGTACATTTTTTAAAGAGAGTTTCTGTGGTTATTAGGGCTACACTAGATGGTCCTGGTACATTTTTAAAGAGAGTTTCTGTGATTATTAGGGCTACACTAGATGGTCCTGGTACATTTTTTAAAGAGAGTTTCTGTGATTATTAGGGCTACACTGGATGGTCCTGGTACATTTTTTAAAGAGAGTTCCTGTGATTATTAGGGCTACACTGGATGGTCCTGGTACATTTTTTAAAGAGAGTTTCTGTGATTATTAGGGCTACACTGGATGGTCCTGGTACATTTTTAAAGAGAGTTTCTGTGATTATTAGGGCTACACTGGATGGTCCTGGTACATTTTTAAAGAGAGTTTCTGTGATTATTAGGGGTACACTGGATGGTCCTGGTACATTTTTTAAAGAGAGTTTCTGTGATTATTAGGGCTACACTGGATGGTCCTGGTACATTGTTTAAAGAGAGTTTCTGTGATTATTAGGGCTACACTGGATGGTCCTGGTACATTTTCTTTAAAGAGAGTTCCTGTGATTATTAGGGCTACACTGGATGGTCCTGGTACATTTTTTACAGATAGTTCCTGTGATTATTAGGGCTACACTAGATGGTCCTGGTACATTTTTTTAAAGAAAGTTCTTGTGATTATTAGGGCTATACTAGATGGTCCTGGTACAGTTTTTAAAAGAGAGTTCCTGTGATTATTAGGGCTACACTAGATGGTCCTGGTACATTTTTTTAAAGAGAGTTCCTGTGATTATTAGGGCTATACAAGATGGTCCTGGTACATTTTTTAAAGAGAGTTCCTGTGATTATTAGGGCTACACTGGATGGTCCTGGTACATTTTTTAAAGAGAGTTCCTGTGATTATTAGGGCTACACTGGATGGTCCTGGTACATTTTTTTAAGAGAGTTTCTGTGATTATTAGGGCTACACTAGATGGTCCTGGTACATTTTTTAAAGAGAGTTTCTGTGATTATTAGGGCTACACGAGATGGTCCTGGTACAGTTTTTAAAGAGAGTTTCTGTGGTTATTAGGGCTACACTAGATGGTCCTGGTACATTTTTTAAAGAGAGTTTCTGTGGTTATTAGGGCTACACTAGATGGTCCTGGTACATTTTTTAAAGAGAGTTTCTGTGATTATTAGGGCTACACTAGATGGTCCTGGTACATTTTTTAAAGAGAGTTTCTGTGATTATTAGGGCTACACTGGATGGTCCTGGTACATTTTTTAAAGAGAGTTTCTGTGATTATTAGGGCTACACTGGATGGTCCTGGTACATTTTTAAAGAGAGTTTCTGTGATTATTAGGGCTACACTGGATGGTCCTGGTACATTTTTAAAGAGAGTTTCTGTGATTATTAGGGCTACACTGGATGGTCCTGGTACATTTTTTAAAGAGAGTTCCTGTGATTATTAGGGCTACACTGGATGGTCCTGGTACATTTTTTAAAGAGAGTTTCTGTGATTATTAGGGCTACACTGGATGGTCCTGGTACATTGTTTAAAGAGTTTCTGTGATTATTAGGGCTACACTGGATGGTCCTGGTACATTTTTTAAAGAGAGTTTCTGTGATTATTAGGGCTACACTGGATGGTCCTGGTACATTTTTTAAAGAGAGTTCCTGTGATTATTAGGGCTACACTGGATGGTCCTGGTACATTTTTTAAAGAGAGTTCCTGTGATTATTAGGGCTACACTGGATGGTCCTGGTACATTTTTTAAAGAGAGTTTCTGTGATTATTAGGGCTACACTGGATGGTCCTGGTACATTTTTTAAAGAGAGTTCCTGTGATTATTAGGGCTACACTAGATGGTCCTGGTACAGTTTTAAAAGAGAGTTTCTGTGATTATTAGGGCTACACTGGATGGTCCTGGTACAGTTTTTAAAGAGAGTTTCTGTGATTATTAGGGCTACACTAGATGGTCCTGGTACAGTTTTAAAGAGAGTTTCTGTGATTATTAGGGCTACACTAGATGGTCCTGGTACATTTTATAAAGAGAGTTTCTGTGATTATTAGGGCTACACTAGATGGTCCTGGTACATTTTTTTAAAGAGAGTTTCTGTGATTATTAGGGCTACACTAGATGGTCCTGGTACATTTTTTAAAGAGAGTTTCTGTGATTATTAGGGCTATACGAGATGGTCCTGGTACAGTTTTTAAAGAGAGTTTCTGTGATTATTAGGGCTACACTAGATGGTCCTGGTACATTTTTTAAAGAGAGTTTCTGTGATTATTAGGGCTACACTAGATGGTCCTGGTACATTTTTTAAAGAGAGTTTCTGTGATTATTAGGGCTACACTGGATGGTCCTGGTACATTTTTTAAAGAGAGTTTCTGTGATTATTAGGGCTACACTGGATGGTCCTGGTACATTTTTTAAAGAGAGTTCCTGTGATTATTAGGGCTACACTGGATGGTCCTGGTACATTTTTTAAAGAGAGTTCCTGTGATTATTAGGGCTACACTGGATGGTCCTGGTACATTTTTTAAAGAGAGTTTCTGTGATTATTAGGGCTACACTGGATGGTCCTGGTACATTGTTTAAAGAGAGTTTCTATGATTATTAGGGCTACACTGGATGGTCCTGGTACATTTTTAAAGAGAGTTTCTGTGATTATTAGGGCTACACTGGATGGTCCTGGTACATTTTTTAAAGAGAGTTTCTGTGATTATTAGGGCTACACTGGATGGTCCTGGTACATTTTTTAAAGAGAGTTCCTGTGATTATTAGGGCTACACTGGATGGTCCTGGTACATTTTTTAAAGAGAGTTTCTGTGATTATTAGGGCTACACTGGATGGTCCTGGTACATTTTTAAAGAGAGTTTCTGTGATTATTAGGGCTACACTGGATGGTCCTGGTACATTTTTTAAAGAGAGTTTCTGTGATTATTAGGGCTACACTGGATGGTCCTGGTACATTTTTTAAAGAGAGTTCTTGTGATTATTAGGGCTACACTAGATGGTCCTGGTACAGTTTTAAAAGAGAGTTCCTGTGATTATTAGGGCTACACTGGATGGTCCTGGTACATTTTTTAAAGAGAGTTTCTGTGATTATTAGGGCTACACTGGATGGTCCTGGTACATTTTTTTAAAGAGAGTTCCTGTGATTATTAGGGCTACACTAGATGGTCCTGGTACAGTTTTTTAAAGAGAGTTTCTGTGATTATTAGGGCTACACTGGATGGTCCTGGTACAGTTTTTAAAGAGAGTTTCTGTGATTATTAGGGCTACACTAGATGGTCCTGGTACAGTTTTTTAAAGAGAGTTTCTGTGATTATTAGGGCTACACTAGATGGTCCTGGTACATTTTTATAAAGAGAGTTTCTGTGATTATTAGGGCTACACTAGATGGTCCTGGTACATTTTTTAAAGAGAGTTTCTGTGATTATTAGGGCTACACTAGATGGTCCTGGTACATTTTTTAAAGAGAGTTTCTGTGATTATTAGGGCTACACTGGATGGTCCTGGTACATTTTTAAAGAGAGTTTCTGTGATTATTAGGGCTACACTAGATGGTCCTGGTACATTTTTTAAAGAGAGTTTCTGTGATTATTAGGGCTACACTGGATGGTCCTGGTACATTTTTTAAAGAGAGTTCCTGTGATTATTAGGGCTACACTGGATGGTCCTGGTACATTTTTTAAAGAGAGTTCCTGTGATTATTAGGGCTACACTGGATGGTCCTGGTACATTTTTTAAAGAGAGTTCCTGTGATTATTAGGGCTACACTGGATGGTCCTGGTACATTTTTTAAAGAGAGTTTCTGTGATTATTAGGGCTACACTGGATGGTCCTGGTACATTGTTTAAAGAGAGTTTCTGTGATTATTAGGGCTACACTGGATGGTCCTGGTACATTTTTTAAAGAGAGTTTCTGTGATTATTAGGGCTACACTGGATGGTCCTGGTACATTTTTTAAAGAGAGTTCCTGTGATTATTAGGGCTACACTGGATGGTCCTGGTACATTTTTTAAAGAGAGTTTCTGTGATTATTAGGGCTACACTGGATGGTCCTGGTACATTTTTTAAAGAGAGTTCCTGTGATTATTAGGGCTACACTAAGATGGTCCTGGTACATTTTTTTAAAGAGAGTTCCTGTGATTATTAGGGCTACACTGGATGGTCCTGGTACATTTTTAAAGAGAGTTCCTGTGATTATTAGGGCTACACTGGATGGTCCTGGTACATTTTTTTACAGATAGTTCCTGTGATTATTAGGGCTACACTAGATGGTCCTGGTACATTTTTTAAAGAGAGTTTCTGTGATTATTAGGGCTACACTAGATGGTCCTGGTACATTTTTTTAAAGAGAGTTTCTGTGATTATTAGGGCTACACTGGATGGTCCTGGTACATTTTTTAAAGAGAGTTTCTGTGATTATTAGGGCTACACTGGATGGTCCTGGTACATTGTTTAAAGAGAGTTTCTGTGATTATTAGGGCTACACTGGATGGTCCTGGTACATTTTTTAAAGAGAGTTTCTGTGATTATTAGGGCTACACTGGATGGTCCTGGTACATTTTTTAAAGAGAGTTCCTGTGATTATTAGGGCTACACTGGATGGTCCTGGTACATTTTTTAAAGAGAGTTTCTGTGATTATTAGGGCTACACTGGATGGTCCTGGTACATTGTTTAAAGAGAGTTTCTGTGATTATTAGGGCTACACTGGATGGTCCTGGTACATTTTTTAAAGAGAGTTTCTGTGATTATTAGGGCTACACTGGATGGTCCTGGTACATTTTTTAAAGAGAGTTCCTGTGATTATTAGGGCTACACTGGATGGTCCTGGTACATTTTTTAAAGAGAGTTCCTGTGATTATTAGGGCTACACTGGATGGTCCTGGTACATTTTTTAAAGAGAGTTTCTGTGATTATTAGGGCTACACTGGATGGTCCTGGTACATTTTTTAAAGAGAGTTCCTGTGATTATTAGGGCTACACAAGATGGTCCTGGTACATTTTTAAAGAGAGTTTCTGTGATTATTAGGGCTACACTGGATGGTCCTGGTACATTTTTAAAGAGAGTTTCTGTGATTATTAGGGCTACACTAGATGGTCCTGGTACATTTTTAAAGAGAGTTTCTGTGATTATTAGGGCTACACTGGATGGTCCTGGTACATTTTTTAAAGAGAGTTTCTGTGATTATTAGGGCTACACTAGATGGTCCTGGTACATTTTTTTAAAGAGAGTTTCTGTGATTATTAGGGCTACACTAGATGGTCCTGGTACATTTTTTAAAGAGAGTTTCTGTGATTATTAGGGCTACACTGAGATGGTCCTGGTACAGTTTTTAAAGAGAGTTTCTGTGATTATTAGGGCTACACTAGATGGTCCTGGTACATTTTTTTAAAGAGAGTTTCTGTGATTATTAGGGCTACACTAGATGGTCCTGGTACATTTTTTAAAGAGAGTTTCTGTGATTATTAGGGCTACACTGGATGGTCCTGGTACATTTTTTAAAGAGAGTTTCTGTGATTATTAGGGCTACACTGGATGGTCCTGGTACATTTTTTAAAGAGAGTTTCTGTGATTATTAGGGCTACACTGGATGGTCCTGGTACATTTTTTTAAAGAGAGTTCCTGTGATTATTAGGGCTACACTGGATGGTCCTGGTACATTTTTTAAAGAGAGTTTCTGTGATTATTAGGGCTACACTGGATGGTCCTGGTACATTTTTTAAAGAGAGTTTCTGTGATTATTAGGGCTACACTGGATGGTCCTGGTACATTTTTTAAAGAGAGTTTCTGTGATTATTAGGGCTACACTGGATGGTCCTGGTACATTTTTTAAAGAGAGTTTCTGTGATTATTAGGGCTACACTGGATGGTCCTGGTACATTTTTTAAAGAGAGTTCCTGTGATTATTAGGGCTACACTGGATGGTCCTGGTACATTTTTTAAAGAGAGTTTCTGTGATTATTAGGGCTACACTGGATGGTCCTGGTACATTTTTTAAAGAGAGTTTCTGTGATTATTAGGGCTACACTGGATGGTCCTGGTACATTTTTTAAAGAGAGTTTCTGTGATTATTAGGGCTACACTGGATGGTCCTGGTACATTTTTTAAAGAGAGTTTCTGTGATTATTAGGGCTACACTGGATGGTCCTGGTACATTTTTTTAAAGAGAGTTCTGTGATTATTAGGGCTACACTGGATGGTCCTGGTACATTTTTTAAAGAGAGTTTCTGTGATTATTAGGGCTACACTGGATGGTCCTGGTACATTTTTAAAGAGAGTTTCTGTGATTATTAGGGCTACACTGGATGGTCCTGGTACATTTTTTAAAGAGAGTTTCTGTGATTATTAGGGCTACACTGGATGGTCCTGGTACATTTTTTAAAGAGAGTTTCTGTGATTATTAGGGCTACACTGGATGGTCCTGGTACATTTTTTAAAGAGAGTTTCTGTGATTATTAGGGCTACACTGGATGGTCCTGGTACATTTTTTTAAAGAGAGTTCCTGTGATTATTAGGGCTACACTGGATGGTCCTGGTACATTTTTTTAAAGAGAGTTCCTGTGATTATTAGGGCTACACTGGATGGTCCTGGTACATTTTTTAAAGAGAGTTCTGTGATTATTAGGGCTACACTGGATGGTCCTGGTACATTTTTTAAAGAGAGTTCCTGTGATTATTAGGGCTACACTGGATGGTCCTGGTACATTTTTTAAAGAGAGTTTCTGTGATTATTAGGGCTACACTGGATGGTCCTGGTACATTTTTAAAGAGAGTTTCTGTGATTATTAGGGCTACACTGGATGGTCCTGGTACATTTTTTTAAAGAGAGTTCCTGTGATTATTAGGGCTACACTGGATGGTCCTGGTACATTTTTTAAAGAGAGTTCCTGTGATTATTAGGGCTACACTAGATGGTCCTGGTACATTTTTTAAAGAGAGTTTCTGTGATTATTAGGGCTACACTGGATGGTCCTGGTACAGTTTTTAAAGAGAGTTTCTGTGATTATTAGGGCTACACTGGATGGTCCTGGTACATTTTTTTAAAGAGAGTTTCTGTGATTATTAGGGCTACACTGGATGGTCCTGGTACATTTTTTAAAGAGAGTTTCTGTGATTATTAGGGCTACACTGGATGGTCCTGGTACATTTTTTAAAGAGAGTTCCTGTGATTATTAGGGCTACACTGGATGGTCCTGGTACATTTTTTTAAAGAGAGTTTCTGTGATTATTAGGGCTACACTAGATGGTCCTGGTACATTTTTTAAAGAGAGTTTCTGTGATTATTAGGGCTACACTGAGATGGTCCTGGTACATTTTTTAAAGAGAGTTTCTGTGATTATTAGGGCTACACTGGATGGTCCTGGTACATTTTTTAAAGAGAGTTTCTGTGATTATTAGGGCTACACTGGATGGTCCTGGTACATTTTTTAAAGAGAGTTTCTGTGATTATTAGGGCTACACTGGATGGTCCTGGTACATTTTTTAAAGAGAGTTTCTGTGATTATTAGGGCTACACTGGATGGTCCTGGTACATTTTTAAAGAGAGTTTCTGTGATTATTAGGGCTACACTGGATGGTCCTGGTACATTTTTTAAAGAGAGTTTCTGTGATTATTAGGGCTACACTGGATGGTCCTGGTACATTTTTTAAAGAGAGTTTCTGTGATTATTAGGGCTACACTGGATGGTCCTGGTACATTTTTTAAAGAGAGTTCCTGTGATTATTAGGGCTACACTGGATGGTCCTGGTACATTTTTTAAAGAGAGTTTCTGTGATTATTAGGGCTACACTGGATGGTCCTGGTACATTTTTTAAAGAGTTTCTGTGATTATTAGGGCTACACTGGATGGTCCTGGTACATTTTTTTAAAGAGAGTTTCTGTGATTATTAGGGCTACACTGGATGGTCCTGGTACATTTTTTAAAGAGAGTTCCTGTGATTATTAGGGCTACACTGGATGGTCCTGGTACATTTTTAAAGAGAGTTCCTGTGATTATTAGGGCTACACTGGATGGTCCTGGTACATTTTTAAAGAGAGTTTCTGTGATTATTAGGGCTACACTGGATGGTCCTGGTACATTTTTTAAAGAGAGTTCCTGTGATTATTAGGGCTACACTAGATGGTCCTGGTACATTTTTTAAAGAGAGTTTCTGTGATTATTAGGGCTACACTGGATGGTCCTGGTACATTTTTTAAAGAGAGTTTCTGTGATTATTAGGGCTACACTGGATGGTCCTGGTACATTTTTTAAAGAGAGTTTCTGTGATTATTAGGGCTACACTAGATGGTCCTGGTACATTTTTAAAGAGAGTTTCTGTGATTATTAGGGCTACACTAGATGGTCCTGGTACATTTTTTAAAGAGAGTTTCTGTGATTATTAGGGCTACACTAGATGGTCCTGGTACATTTTTTAAAGAGAGTTTCTGTGATTATTAGGGCTACACTGAGATGGTCCTGGTACATTTTTAAAGAGAGTTTCTGTGATTATTAGGGCTACACTAGATGGTCCTGGTACATTTTTTAAAGAGAGTTTCTGTGATTATTAGGGCTACACTAGATGGTCCTGGTACATTTTTTAAAGAGAGTTTCTGTGATTATTAGGGCTACACTGGATGGTCCTGGTACATTTTTTAAAGAGAGTTTCTGTGATTATTAGGGCTACACTGGATGGTCCTGGTACATTTTTTAAAGAGAGTTCCTGTGATTATTAGGGCTACACTGGATGGTCCTGGTACATTTTTTAAAGAGAGTTCCTGTGATTATTAGGGCTACACTGGATGGTCCTGGTACATTTTTAAAGAGAGTTTCTGTGATTATTAGGGCTACACTGGATGGTCCTGGTACATTTTTTAAAGAGAGTTTCTGTGATTATTAGGGCTACACTGGATGGTCCTGGTACATTTTTAAAGAGAGTTTCTGTGATTATTAGGGCTACACTGGATGGTCCTGGTACATTTTTTAAAGAGAGTTTCTGTGATTATTAGGGCTACACTGGATGGTCCTGGTACATTTTTTAAAGAGAGTTTCTGTGATTATTAGGGCTACACTGGATGGTCCTGGTACATTTTTTAAAGAGAGTTTCTGTGATTATTAGGGCTACACTGGATGGTCCTGGTACATTTTTTAAAGAGAGTTTCTGTGATTATTAGGGCTACACTGGATGGTCCTGGTACATTTTTTAAAGAGAGTTTCTGTGATTATTAGGGCTACACTGGATGGTCCTGGTACATTTTTTAAAGAGAGTTCTTGTGATTATTAGGGCTACACTAGATGGTCCTGGTACAGTTTTTAAAAGAGAGTTCCTGTGATTATTAGGGCTACACTGGATGGTCCTGGTACATTTTTTAAAGAGAGTTTCTGTGATTATTAGGGCTACACTGGATGGTCCTGGTACATTTTTTAAAGAGAGTTCCTGTGATTATTAGGGCTACACTAGATGGTCCTGGTACATTTTTTAAAGAGAGTTTCTGTGATTATTAGGGCTACACTGGATGGTCCTGGTACATTTTTTAAAGAGAGTTTCTGTGATTATTAGGGCTACACTAGATGGTCCTGGTACATTTTTTAAAGAGAGTTTCTGTGATTATTAGGGCTACACTAGATGGTCCTGGTACATTTTTTAAAGAGAGTTTCTGTGATTATTAGGGCTACACTGGATGGTCCTGGTACATTTTTTAAAGAGAGTTTCTGTGATTATTAGGGCTACACTAGATGGTCCTGGTACATTTTTTAAAGAGAGTTTCTGTGATTATTAGGGCTACACTGGATGGTCCTGGTACATTTTTTAAAGAGAGTTTCTGTGATTATTAGGGCTACACTGGATGGTCCTGGTACATTTTTTAAAGAGAGTTTCTGTGATTATTAGGGCTACACTGGATGGTCCTGGTACATTTTTTAAAGAGAGTTTCTGTGATTATTAGGGCTACACTGGATGGTCCTGGTACATTTTTTAAAGAGAGTTCCTGTGATTATTAGGGCTACACTGGATGGTCCTGGTACATTTTTTAAAGAGAGTTCCTGTGATTATTAGGGCTACACTGGATGGTCCTGGTACATTTTTTAAAGAGAGTTTCTGTGATTATTAGGGCTACACTGGATGGTCCTGGTACATTTTTAAAGAGAGTTTCTGTGATTATTAGGGCTACACTGGATGGTCCTGGTACATTTTTTAAAGAGAGTTTCTGTGATTATTAGGGCTACACTGGATGGTCCTGGTACATTTTTTAAAGAGAGTTCCTGTGATTATTAGGGCTACACTGGATGGTCCTGGTACATTTTTTAAAGAGAGTTTCTGTGATTATTAGGGCTACACTGGATGGTCCTGGTACATTTTTTAAAGAGAGTTTCTGTGATTATTAGGGCTACACTGGATGGTCCTGGTACATTTTTTAAAGAGAGTTCCTGTGATTATTAGGGCTACACTGGATGGTCCTGGTACATTTTTTAAAGAGAGTTTCTGTGATTATTAGGGCTACACTGGATGGTCCTGGTACATTTTTTTACAGATAGTTCCTGTGATTATTAGGGCTACACTAGATGGTCCTGGTACATTTTTTAAAGAGAGTTTCTGTGATTATTAGGGCTACACTGGATGGTCCTGGTACATTTTTAAAGAGAGTTTCTGTGATTATTAGGGCTACACTGGATGGTCCTGGTACATTTTTTAAAGAGAGTTTCTGTGATTATTAGGGCTACACTGGATGGTCCTGGTACATTTTTTAAAGAGAGTTTCTGTGATTATTAGGGCTACACTGGATGGTCCTGGTACATTTTTTAAAGAGAGTTTCTGTGATTATTAGGGCTACACTGGATGGTCCTGGTACATTTTTTAAAGAGAGTTCCTGTGATTATTAGGGCTACACTGGATGGTCCTGGTACATTTTTTAAAGAGAGTTTCTGTGATTATTAGGGCTACACTGGATGGTCCTGGTACATTGTTTAAAGAGAGTTTCTGTGATTATTAGGGCTACACTGGATGGTCCTGGTACATTTTTTAAAGAGAGTTTCTGTGATTATTAGGGCTACACTGGATGGTCCTGGTACATTTTTTTAAAGAGAGTTCCTGTGATTATTAGGGCTACACTGGATGGTCCTGGTACATTTTTTAAAGAGAGTTCCTGTGATTATTAGGGCTACACTGGATGGTCCTGGTACATTTTTTAAAGAGAGTTTCTGTGATTATTAGGGCTACACTGGATGGTCCTGGTACATTTTTTAAAGAGAGTTCCTGTGATTATTAGGGCTACACTAGATGGTCCTGGTACAGTTTTTTAAAGAGAGTTTCTGTGATTATTAGGGCTACACTGGATGGTCCTGGTACAGTTTTTTAAAGAGAGTTTCTGTGATTATTAGGGCTACACTAGATGGTCCTGGTACAGTTTTAAAGAGAGTTTCTGTGATTATTAGGGCTACACTAGATGGTCCTGGTACATTTTTTAAAGAGAGTTTCTGTGATTATTAGGGCTACACTAGATGGTCCTGGTACATTTTTTAAAGAGAGTTTCTGTGATTATTAGGGCTACACTGGATGGTCCTGGTACATTTTTTAAAGAGAGTTTCTGTGATTATTAGGGCTACACTGATGGTCCTGGTACATTTTTTAAAGAGAGTTTCTGTGATTATTAGGGCTACACTAGATGGTCCTGGTACATTTTTTAAAGAGAGTTTCTGTGATTATTAGGGCTACACTGGATGGTCCTGGTACATTTTTAAAGAGAGTTTCTGTGATTATTAGGGCTACACTGGATGGTCCTGGTACATTTTTTAAAGAGAGTTCCTGTGATTATTAGGGCTACACTGGATGGTCCTGGTACATTTTTTAAAGAGAGTTCCTGTGATTATTAGGGCTACACTGGATGGTCCTGGTACATTTTTTAAAGAGAGTTTCTGTGATTATTAGGGCTACACTGGATGGTCCTGGTACATTTTTTAAAGAGAGTTTCTGTGATTATTAGGGCTACACTGGATGGTCCTGGTACATTTTTTAAAGAGAGTTTCTGTGATTATTAGGGCTACACTGGATGGTCCTGGTACATTTTTAAAGAGAGTTTCTCTGATTATTAGGGCTACACTGGATGGTCCTGGTACATTTTTTTAAAGAGAGTTCCTGTGATTATTAGGGCTACACTGGATGGTCCTGGTACATTTTTTAAAGAGAGTTTCTGTGATTATTAGGGCTACACTGGATGGTCCTGGTACATTTTTAAAGTTTAAAGAGAGTTTCTGTGATTATTAGGGCTACACTGGATGGTCCTGGTACATTTTTTAAAGAGAGTTTCTGTGATTATTAGGGCTACACTAGATGGTCCTGGTACATTTTTTAAAGAGAGTTTCTGTGATTATTAGGGCTACACTGGATGGTCCTGGTACATTTTTTAAAGAGAGTTCCTGTGATTATTAGGGCTACACTGGATGGTCCTGGTACATTTTTTAAAGAGAGTTTCTGTGATTATTAGGGCTACACTGGATGGTCCTGGTACATTTTTAAAGAGAGTTTCTGTGATTATTAGGGCTACACTGGATGGTCCTGGTACATTTTTTAAAGAGAGTTTCTGTGATTATTAGGGCTACACTGGATGGTCCTGGTACATTTTTTAAAGAGAGTTTCTGTGATTATTAGGGCTACACTGGATGGTCCTGGTACATTTTTTAAAGAGAGTTTCTGTGATTATTAGGGCTACACTGGATGGTCCTGGTACATTTTTTTAAAGAGAGTTCCTGTGATTATTAGGGCTACACTGGATGGTCCTGGTACATTTTTTAAAGAGAGTTCCTGTGATTATTAGGGCTACACTAGATGGTCCTGGTACATTTTTTAAAGAGAGTTCTTGTGATTATTAGGGCTACACTAGATGGTCCTGGTACATTTTTAAAGAGAGTTCCTGTGATTATTAGGGCTACACTAGATGGTCCTGGTACATTTTTTAAAGAGAGTTCCTGTGATTATTAGGGCTACACTGGATGGTCCTGGTACATTTTTTAAAGAGAGTTCCTGTGATTATTAGGGCTACACTGGATGGTCCTGGTACATTTTTTAAAGAGAGTTCCTGTGATTATTAGGGCTACACTGGATGGTCCTGGTACATTTTTTTACAGATAGTTCCTGTGATTATTAGGGCTACACTAGATGGTCCTGGTACATTTTTTAAAGAGAGTTTCTGTGATTATTAGGGCTACACTGAAGGTCCTGGTACAGTTTTTTAAAGAGAGTTTCTGTGATTATTAGGGCTACACTAGATGGTCCTGGTACATTTTTTAAAGAGAGTTTCTGTGATTATTAGGGCTACACTAGATGGTCCTGGTACATTTTTTAAAGAGAGTTTCTGTGATTATTAGGGCTACACTGGATGGTCCTGGTACATTTTTTAAAGAGAGTTTCTGTGATTATTAGGGCTACACTGGATGGTCCTGGTACATTTTTTAAAGAGAGTTTCTGTGATTATTAGGGCTACACTGGATGGTCCTGGTACATTTTTTAAAGAGAGTTTCTGTGATTATTAGGGCTACACTGGATGGTCCTGGTACATTTTTTAAAGAGAGTTTCTGTGATTATTAGGGCTACACTGGATGGTCCTGGTACATTTTTTAAAGAGAGTTTCTGTGATTATTAGGGCTACACTGGATGGTCCTGGTACATTTTTAAAGAGAGTTTCTGTGATTATTAGGGCTACACTGGATGGTCCTGGTACATTTTTTAAAGAGAGTTTCTGTGATTATTAGGGCTACACTGGATGGTCCTGGTACATTTTTAAAGAGAGTTTCTGTGATTATTAGGGCTACACTGGATGGTCCTGGTACATTTTTTAAAGAGAGTTCCTGTGATTATTAGGGCTACACTGGATGGTCCTGGTACATTTTTTAAAGAGAGTTCCTGTGATTATTAGGGCTACACTGGATGGTCCTGGTACATTTTTTAAAGAGAGTTTCTGTGATTATTAGGGCTACACTGGATGGTCCTGGTACATTTTTTAAAGAGAGTTCCTGTGATTATTAGGGCTACACTGGATGGTCCTGGTACATTTTTTAAAGAGAGTTTCTGTGATTATTAGGGCTACACTGGATGGTCCTGGTACATTTTTTAAAGAGAGTTTCTGTGATTATTAGGGCTACACTGGATGGTCCTGGTACATTTTTTAAAGAGAGTTTCTGTGATTATTAGGGCTACACTAGATGGTCCTGGTACATTTTTATAAAGAGAGTTTCTGTGATTATTAGGGCTACACTAGATGGTCCTGGTACATTTTTTTAAAGAGAGTTTCTGTGATTATTAGGGCTACACTAGATGGTCCTGGTACATTTTTATAAAGAGAGTTTCTGTGATTATTAGGGCTACACTGGATGGTCCTGGTACATTTTTTAAAGAGAGTTTCTGTGATTATTAGGGCTACACTAGATGGTCCTGGTACATTTTTTAAAGAGAGTTTCTGTGATTATTAGGGCTACACTAGATGGTCCTGGTACATTTTTTAAAGAGAGTTTCTGTGATTATTAGGGCTACACTGGATGGTCCTGGTACATTTTTTAAAGAGAGTTTCTGTGATTATTAGGGCTACACTGGATGGTCCTGGTACATTTTTTAAAGAGAGTTCCTGTGATTATTAGGGCTACACTGGATGGTCCTGGTACATTTTTTAAAGAGAGTTTCTGTGATTATTAGGGCTACACTGGATGGTCCTGGTACATTTTTAAAGAGAGTTTCTGTGATTATTAGGGCTACACTGGATGGTCCTGGTACATTTTTAAAGAGAGTTTCTGTGATTATTAGGGCTACACTGGATGGTCCTGGTACATTTTTTAAAGAGAGTTTCTGTGATTATTAGGGCTACACTGGATGGTCCTGGTACATTTTTTAAAGAGAGTTTCTGTGATTATTAGGGCTACACTGGATGGTCCTGGTACATTTTTTAAAGAGAGTTCCTGTGATTATTAGGGCTACACTGGATGGTCCTGGTACATTTTTTAAAGAGAGTTTCTGTGATTATTAGGGCTACACTGGATGGTCCTGGTACATTTTTTAAAGAGAGTTTCTGTGATTATTAGGGCTACACTGGATGGTCCTGGTACATTTTTTTAAAGAGAGTTTCTGTGATTATTAGGGCTACACTGGATGGTCCTGGTACATTTTTTAAAGAGAGTTCCTGTGATTATTAGGGCTACACTGGATGGTCCTGGTACATTTTTTAAAGAGAGTTCCTGTGATTATTAGGGCTACACTGGATGGTCCTGGTACATTTTTTAAAGAGAGTTTCTGTGATTATTAGGGCTACACTGGATGGTCCTGGTACATTTTTTAAAGAGAGTTTCTGTGATTATTAGGGCTACACTAGATGGTCCTGGTACATTTTTTAAAGAGAGTTTCTGTGATTATTAGGGCTACACTGGATGGTCCTGGTACATTTTTTAAAGAGAGTTTCTGTGATTATTAGGGCTACACTAGATGGTCCTGGTACATTTTTTAAAGAGAGTTTCTGTGATTATTAGGGCTACACTAGATGGTCCTGGTACATTTTTAAAGAGAGTTTCTGTGATTATTAGGGCTACACTGGATGGTCCTGGTACATTTTTAAAGAGAGTTTCTGTGATTATTAGGGCTACACTAGATGGTCCTGGTACATTTTTTTTCCTGTGAAAGAGAGTTTCTGTGATTATTAGGGCTACACGAGATGGTCCTGGTACATTTTTTAAAGAGAGTTTCTGTGATTATTAGGGCTACACTAGATGGTCCTGGTACATTTTTAAAGAGAGTTTCTGTGATTATTAGGGCTACACTGGATGGTCCTGGTACATTTTTTTAAAGAGAGTTCCTGTGATTATTAGGGCTACACTGGATGGTCCTGGTACATTTTTTAAAGAGAGTTCCTGTGATTATTAGGGCTACACTGGATGGTCCTGGTACATTTTTTAAAGAGAGTTCCTGTGATTATTAGGGCTACACTGGATGGTCCTGGTACATTTTTTAAAGAGAGTTTCTGTGATTATTAGGGCTACACTGGATGGTCCTGGTACATTGTTTAAAGAGAGTTTCTGTGATTATTAGGGCTACACTGGATGGTCCTGGTACATTTTTAAAGAGAGTTTCTGTGATTATTAGGGCTACACTGGATGGTCCTGGTACATTTTTTAAAGAGAGTTTCTGTGATTATTAGGGCTACACTGGATGGTCCTGGTACATTTTTTAAAGAGAGTTTCTGTGATTATTAGGGCTACACTGGATGGTCCTGGTACATTTTTTAAAGAGAGTTCCTGTGATTATTAGGGCTACACTGGATGGTCCTGGTACATTTTTTAAAGAGAGTTTCTGTGATTATTAGGGCTACACTGGATGGTCCTGGTACATTTTTTAAAGAGAGTTCCTGTGATTATTAGGGCTACACTGGATGGTCCTGGTACATTTTTTAAAGAGAGTTCCTGTGATTATTAGGGCTACACTGGATGGTCCTGGTACATTTTTTAAAGAGAGTTTCTGTGATTATTAGGGCTACACTGGATGGTCCTGGTACATTTTTTAAAGAGAGTTCCTGTGATTATTAGGGCTACACTAGATGGTCCTGGTACATTTTTAAAGAGAGTTTCTGTGATTATTAGGGCTACACTGGATGGTCCTGGTACATTTTTAAAGAGAGTTTCTGTGATTATTAGGGCTACACTAGATGGTCCTGGTACATTTTTTAAAGAGAGTTTCTGTGATTATTAGGGCTACACTAGATGGTCCTGGTACATTTTTTAAAGAGAGTTTCTGTGATTATTAGGGCTACACTAGATGGTCCTGGTACATTTTTTAAAGAGAGTTTCTGTGATTATTAGGGCTACACTGGATGGTCCTGGTACATTTTTTAAAGAGAGTTTCTGTGATTATTAGGGCTACACTGGATGGTCCTGGTACATTTTTTAAAGAGAGTTTCTGTGATTATTAGGGCTACACTGGATGGTCCTGGTACATTTTTTAAAGAGAGTTTCTGTGATTATTAGGGCTACACTGGATGGTCCTGGTACATTTTTTAAAGAGAGTTCCTGTGATTATTAGGGCTACACTGGATGGTCCTGGTACATTTTTTAAAGAGAGTTTCTGTGATTATTAGGGCTACACTGGATGGTCCTGGTACATTGTTTAAAGAGTTTCTGTGATTATTAGGGCTACACTGGATGGTCCTGGTACATTTTTTAAAGAGAGTTTCTGTGATTATTAGGGCTACACTGGATGGTCCTGGTACATTTTTTAAAGAGAGTTCCTGTGATTATTAGGGCTACACTGGATGGTCCTGGTACATTTTTTAAAGAGAGTTCCTGTGATTATTAGGGCTACACTGGATGGTCCTGGTACATTTTTTAAAGAGAGTTTCTGTGATTATTAGGGCTACACTGGATGGTCCTGGTACATTTTTTAAAGAGAGTTCCTGTGATTATTAGGGCTACACTAGATGGTCCTGGTACAGTTTTTAAAGAGAGTTTCTGTGATTATTAGGGCTACACTGGATGGTCCTGGTACAGTTTTAAAGAGAGTTTCTGTGATTATTAGGGCTACACTAGATGGTCCTGGTACATTTTTAAAGAGAGTTTCTGTGATTATTAGGGCTACACTAGATGGTCCTGGTACATTTTTTAAAGAGAGTTTCTGTGATTATTAGGGCTACACTAGATGGTCCTGGTACATTTTTTAAAGAGAGTTTCTGTGATTATTAGGGCTACACTAGATGGTCCTGGTACATTTTTTAAAGAGAGTTTCTGTGATTATTAGGGCTACACTGGATGGTCCTGGTACATTTTTTAAAGAGAGTTTCTGTGATTATTAGGGCTACACTGGATGGTCCTGGTACATTTTTAAAGAGAGTTTCTGTGATTATTAGGGCTACACTGGATGGTCCTGGTACATTTTTTAAAGAGAGTTTCTGTGATTATTAGGGCTACACTGGATGGTCCTGGTACAGTTTTTAAAGAGAGTTTCTGTGATTATTAGGGCTACACTGGATGGTCCTGGTACATTTTTTAAAGAGAGTTTCTGTGATTATTAGGGCTACACTGGATGGTCCTGGTACATTTTTTAAAGAGAGTTTCTGTGATTATTAGGGCTACACTGGATGGTCCTGGTACATTTTTTAAAGAGAGTTTCTGTGATTATTAGGGCTACACTGGATGGTCCTGGTACATTTTTTAAAGAGAGTTTCTGTGATTATTAGGGCTACACTGGATGGTCCTGGTACATTTTTTAAAGAGTTTCTGTGATTATTAGGGCTACACTGGATGGTCCTGGTACATTTTTTAAAGAGAGTTTCTGTGATTATTAGGGCTACACTGGATGGTCCTGGTACATTTTTAAAGAGAGTTTCTGTGATTATTAGGGCTACACTGGATGGTCCTGGTACATTTTTTAAAGAGAGTTTCTGTGATTATTAGGGCTACACTGGATGGTCCTGGTACATTTTTTAAAGAGAGTTTCTGTGATTATTAGGGCTACACTGGATGGTCCTGGTACATTTTTTAAAGAGAGTTTCTGTGATTATTAGGGCTACACTGGATGGTCCTGGTACATTTTTTAAAGAGAGTTTCTGTGATTATTAGGGCTACACTGGATGGTCCTGGTACATTTTTTTAAAGAGAGTTCCTGTGATTATTAGGGCTACACTGGATGGTCCTGGTACATTTTTTAAAGAGAGTTTCTGTGATTATTAGGGCTACACTGGATGGTCCTGGTACATTTTTTAAAGAGAGTTTCTGTGATTATTAGGGCTACACTGGATGGTCCTGGTACATTTTTTAAAGAGAGTTCCTGTGATTATTAGGGCTACACTGGATGGTCCTGGTACATTTTTTAAAGAGAGTTTCTGTGATTATTAGGGCTACACTGGATGGTCCTGGTACATTTTTTAAAGAGAGTTTCTGTGATTATTAGGGCTACACTGGATGGTCCTGGTACATTTTTTAAAGAGAGTTCCTGTGATTATTAGGGCTACACTGGATGGTCCTGGTACATTTTTTAAAGAGAGTTTCTGTGATTATTAGGGCTACACTGGATGGTCCTGGTACATTTTTAAAGAGAGTTTCTGTGATTATTAGGGCTACACTAGATGGTCCTGGTACATTTTTTAAAGAGAGTTTCTGTGATTATTAGGGCTACACTAGATGGTCCTGGTACATTTTTTTAAAGAGAGTTTCTGTGATTATTAGGGCTACACTAGATGGTCCTGGTACATTTTTTAAAGAGAGTTTCTGTGATTATTAGGGCTACACTAGATGGTCCTGGTACATTTTTTAAAGAGAGTTTCTGTGATTATTAGGGCTACACTGGATGGTCCTGGTACATTTTTTTAAAGAGAGTTTCTGTGATTATTAGGGCTACACTGGATGGTCCTGGTACATTTTTTAAAGAGAGTTTCTGTGATTATTAGGGCTACACTAGATGGTCCTGGTACATTTTTTAAAAGAGAGTTTCTGTGATTATTAGGGCTACACTGGATGGTCCTGGTACATTTTTAAAGAGAGTTTCTGTGATTATTAGGGCTACACTGGATGGTCCTGGTACATTTTTTAAAGAGAGTTTCTGTGATTATTAGGGCTACACTGGATGGTCCTGGTACATTTTTTAAAGAGAGTTTCTGTGATTATTAGGGCTACACTGGATGGTCCTGGTACATTTTTTTAAAGAGAGTTTCTGTGATTATTAGGGCTACACTGGATGGTCCTGGTACATTTTTTAAAGAGAGTTCCTGTGATTATTAGGGCTACACTGGATGGTCCTGGTACATTTTTTAAAGAGAGTTCCTGTGATTATTAGGGCTACACTGGATGGTCCTGGTACATTTTTTAAAGAGAGTTTCTGTGATTATTAGGGCTACACTGGATGGTCCTGGTACATTTTTAAAGAGAGTTTCTGTGATTATTAGGGCTACACTGGATGGTCCTGGTACATTTTTTAAAGAGAGTTTCTGTGATTATTAGGGCTACACTGGATGGTCCTGGTACATTTTTTAAAGAGAGTTTCTGTGATTATTAGGGCTACACTGGATGGTCCTGGTACATTTTTTAAAGAGAGTTTCTGTGATTATTAGGGCTACACTGGATGGTCCTGGTACATTTTTTAAAGAGAGTTTCTGTGATTATTAGGGCTACACTGGATGGTCCTGGTACATTTTTTAAAGAGAGTTTCTGTGATTATTAGGGCTACACTGGATGGTCCTGGTACATTTTTTAAAGAGAGTTTCTGTGATTATTAGGGCTACACTGGATGGTCCTGGTACATTTTTTAAAGAGAGTTCCTGTGATTATTAGGGCTACACTGGATGGTCCTGGTACATTTTTTTAAAGAGAGTTCCTGTGATTATTAGGGCTACACTGGATGGTCCTGGTACATTTTTTAAAGAGAGTTTCTGTGATTATTAGGGCTACACTGGATGGTCCTGGTACATTTTTAAAGAGAGTTTCTGTGATTATTAGGGCTACACTAGATGGTCCTGGTACAGTTTTTAAAGAGAGTTTCTGTGATTATTAGGGCTACACTGGATGGTCCTGGTACAGTTTTTAAAGAGAGTTTCTGTGATTATTAGGGCTACACTAGATGGTCCTGGTACATTTTTTAAAGAGAGTTTCTGTGATTATTAGGGCTACACTAGATGGTCCTGGTACATTTTTTAAAGAGAGTTTCTGTGATTATTAGGGCTACACTAGATGGTCCTGGTACATTTTTTAAAGAGAGTTTCTGTGATTATTAGGGCTACACTGGATGGTCCTGGTACATTTTTTAAAGAGAGTTTCTGTGATTATTAGGGCTACACTGGATGGTCCTGGTACATTTTTTAAAGAGAGTTTCTGTGATTATTAGGGCTACACTGGATGGTCCTGGTACATTTTTTAAAGAGAGTTTCTGTGATTATTAGGGCTACACTGGATGGTCCTGGTACATTTTTTAAAGAGAGTTTCTGTGATTATTAGGGCTACACTGGATGGTCCTGGTACATTTTTTAAAGAGAGTTCCTGTGATTATTAGGGCTACACTGGATGGTCCTGGTACATTTTTTAAAGAGAGTTTCTGTGATTATTAGGGCTACACTGGATGGTCCTGGTACATTTTTTAAAGAGAGTTTCTGTGATTATTAGGGCTACACTGGATGGTCCTGGTACATTTTTTAAAGAGAGTTTCTGTGATTATTAGGGCTACACTGGATGGTCCTGGTACATTTTTTAAAGAGAGTTTCTGTGATTATTAGGGCTACACTGGATGGTCCTGGTACATTTTTTAAAGAGAGTTTCTGTGATTATTAGGGCTACACTGGATGGTCCTGGTACATTTTTTAAAGAGAGTTTCTGTGATTATTAGGGCTACACTGGATGGTCCTGGTACATTTTTTAAAGAGAGTTCCTGTGATTATTAGGGCTACACTGGATGGTCCTGGTACATTTTTTTAAAGAGAGTTTCTGTGATTATTAGGGCTACACTGGATGGTCCTGGTACATTTTTTAAAGAGAGTTTCTGTGATTATTAGGGCTACACTGGATGGTCCTGGTACATTTTTTAAAGAGAGTTTCTGTGATTATTAGGGCTACACTGGATGGTCCTGGTACATTTTTTAAAGAGAGTTTCTGTGATTATTAGGGCTACACTGGATGGTCCTGGTACATTTTTTAAAGAGAGTTCCTGTGATTATTAGGGCTACACTGGATGGTCCTGGTACATTTTTTTAAAGAGAGTTTCTGTGATTATTAGGGCTACACTGGATGGTCCTGGTACATTTTTAAAGAGAGTTTCTGTGATTATTAGGGCTACACTGGATGGTCCTGGTACATTTTTTTAAAGAGAGTTTCTGTGATTATTAGGGCTACACTGGATGGTCCTGGTACATTTTTTAAAGAGAGTTCCTGTGATTATTAGGGCTACACTGGATGGTCCTGGTACATTTTTTAAAGAGAGTTTCTGTGATTATTAGGGCTACACTGGATGGTCCTGGTACATTTTTTAAAGAGAGTTTCTGTGATTATTAGGGCTACACTGGATGGTCCTGGTACATTTTTAAAGAGAGTTTCTGTGATTATTAGGGCTACACTGGATGGTCCTGGTACATTTTTTAAAGAGAGTTTCTGTGATTATTAGGGCTACACTGGATGGTCCTGGTACATTTTTTAAAGAGAGTTTCTGTGATTATTAGGGCTACACTGGATGGTCCTGGTACATTTTTTAAAGAGAGTTTCTGTGATTATTAGGGCTACACTGGATGGTCCTGGTACATTTTTTAAAGAGAGTTTCTGTGATTATTAGGGCTACACTGGATGGTCCTGGTACATTTTTTAAAGAGAGTTTCTGTGATTATTAGGGCTACACTGGATGGTCCTGGTACATTTTTTTAAAGAGAGTTCCTGTGATTATTAGGGCTACACTGGATGGTCCTGGTACATTTTTTAAAGAGAGTTCCTGTGATTATTAGGGCTACACTGGATGGTCCTGGTACATTTTTTAAAGAGAGTTTCTGTGATTATTAGGGCTACACTGGATGGTCCTGGTACATTTTTTTAAGAGAGTTTCTGTGATTATTAGGGCTACACTAGATGGTCCTGGTACATTTTTTAAAGAGAGTTTCTGTGATTATTAGGGCTACACTGGATGGTCCTGGTACATTTTTTAAAGAGAGTTTCTGTGATTATTAGGGCTACACTAGATGGTCCTGGTACATTTTTTAAAGAGAGTTTCTGTGATTATTAGGGCTACACTAGATGGTCCTGGTACATTTTTTAAAGAGAGTTTCTGTGGTTATTAGGGCTACACTAGATGGTCCTGGTACATTTTTAAAGAGAGTTTCTGTGATTATTAGGGCTACACTGGATGGTCCTGGTACATTTTTTAAAGAGAGTTTCTGTGATTATTAGGGCTACACTGGATGGTCCTGGTACATTTTTTAAAGAGAGTTTCTGTGATTATTAGGGCTACACTGGATGGTCCTGGTACATTTTTTAAAGAGAGTTTCTGTGATTATTAGGGCTACACTGGATGGTCCTGGTACATTTTTTTAAAGAGAGTTTCTGTGATTATTAGGGCTACACTGGATGGTCCTGGTACATTTTTTAAAGAGAGTTTCTGTGATTATTAGGGCTACACTGGATGGTCCTGGTACATTTTTTAAAGAGAGTTTCTGTGATTATTAGGGCTACACTGGATGGTCCTGGTACATTTTTTAAAGAGAGTTTCTGTGATTATTAGGGCTACACTGGATGGTCCTGGTACATTTTTTAAAGAGAGTTTCTGTGATTATTAGGGCTACACTGGATGGTCCTGGTACATTTTTTAAAGAGAGTTTCTGTGATTATTAGGGCTACACTGGATGGTCCTGGTACATTTTTTTAAAGAGAGTTTCTGTGATTATTAGGGCTACACTGGATGGTCCTGGTACATTTTTTAAAGAGAGTTCCTGTGATTATTAGGGCTACACTGGATGGTCCTGGTACATTTTTTAAAGAGAGTTTCTGTGATTATTAGGGCTACACTGGATGGTCCTGGTACATTTTTAAAGAGAGTTTCTGTGATTATTAGGGCTACACTGGATGGTCCTGGTACATTTTTAAAGAGAGTTTCTGTGATTATTAGGGCTACACTGGATGGTCCTGGTACATTTTTTAAAGAGAGTTTCTGTGATTATTAGGGCTACACTGGATGGTCCTGGTACATTTTTTAAAGAGAGTTTCTGTGATTATTAGGGCTACACTGGATGGTCCTGGTACATTTTTTTAAAGAGAGTTTCTGTGATTATTAGGGCTACACTGGATGGTCCTGGTACATTTTTTTAAAGAGAGTTTCTGTGATTATTAGGGCTACACTGGATGGTCCTGGTACATTTTTAAAGAGAGTTTCTGTGATTATTAGGGCTACACTGGATGGTCCTGGTACATTTTTTAAAGAGAGTTTCTGTGATTATTAGGGCTACACTAGATGGTCCTGGTACATTTTTTAAAGAGAGTTTCTGTGATTATTAGGGCTACACTGGATGGTCCTGGTACATTTTTTTTAAAAGAGAGTTTCTGTGATTATTAGGGCTACACTAGATGGTCCTGGTACATTTTTTAAAGAGAGTTTCTGTGATTATTAGGGCTACACTGAGATGGTCCTGGTACATTTTTAAAGAGAGTTTCTGTGATTATTAGGGCTACACTGGATGGTCCTGGTACATTTTTTAAAGAGAGTTTCTGTGATTATTAGGGCTACACTGGATGGTCCTGGTACATTTTTTAAAGAGAGTTCCTGTGATTATTAGGGCTACACTGGATGGTCCTGGTACATTTTTTTAAAGAGAGTTCCTGTGATTATTAGGGCTACACTGGATGGTCCTGGTACATTTTTTTTAAAGAGAGTTTCTGTGATTATTAGGGCTACACTGGATGGTCCTGGTACATTTTTTAAAGAGAGTTTCTGTGATTATTAGGGCTACACTGGATGGTCCTGGTACATTTTTTAAAGAGAGTTTCTGTGATTATTAGGGCTACACTGGATGGTCCTGGTACATTTTTTAAAGAGAGTTTCTGTGATTATTAGGGCTACACTGGATGGTCCTGGTACATTTTTTAAAGAGAGTTCCTGTGATTATTAGGGCTACACTGGATGGTCCTGGTACATTTTTTAAAGAGAGTTTCTGTGATTATTAGGGCTACACTGGATGGTCCTGGTACATTTTTTAAAGAGAGTTTCTGTGATTATTAGGGCTACACTGGATGGTCCTGGTACATTTTTTAAAGAGAGTTTCTGTGATTATTAGGGCTACACTGGATGGTCCTGGTACATTTTTTAAAGAGAGTTTCTGTGATTATTAGGGCTACACTGGATGGTCCTGGTACATTTTTTAAAGAGAGTTCCTGTGATTATTAGGGCTACACTGGATGGTCCTGGTACATTTTTTAAAGAGAGTTTCTGTGATTATTAGGGCTACACTGGATGGTCCTGGTACATTTTTTAAAGAGAGTTTCTGTGATTATTAGGGCTACACTAGATGGTCCTGGTACATTTTTTAAAGAGAGTTTCTGTGATTATTAGGGCTACACTGGATGGTCCTGGTACATTTTTAAAGAGAGTTTCTGTGATTATTAGGGCTACACTGGATGGTCCTGGTACATTTTTAAAGAGAGTTTCTGTGATTATTAGGGCTACACTAGATGGTCCTGGTACATTTTTTATAAAGAGAGTTTCTGTGATTATTAGGGCTACACTGGATGGTCCTGGTACATTTTTTAAAGAGAGTTTCTGTGATTATTAGGGCTACACTGGATGGTCCTGGTACATTTTTTAAAGAGAGTTTCTGTGATTATTAGGGCTACACTGGATGGTCCTGGTACATTTTTTAAAGAGAGTTTCTGTGATTATTAGGGCTACACTGGATGGTCCTGGTACATTTTTTAAAGAGAGTTTCTGTGATTATTAGGGCTACACTGGATGGTCCTGGTACATTTTTAAAGAGAGTTTCTGTGATTATTAGGGGCTACACTGGATGGTCCTGGTACATTTTTTAAAGAGAGTTCCTGTGATTATTAGGGGCTACACTGGATGGTCCTGGTACATTTTTTAAAGAGAGTTTCTGTGATTATTAGGGCTACACTGGATGGTCCTGGTACATTTTTTAAAGAGAGTTTCTGTGATTATTAGGGCTACACTGGATGGTCCTGGTACATTTTTAAAGAGAGTTTCTGTGATTATTAGGGCTACACTGGATGGTCCTGGTACATTTTTTAAAGAGAGTTTCTGTGATTATTAGGGCTACACTGGATGGTCCTGGTACATTTTTTAAAGAGAGTTTCTGTGATTATTAGGGCTACACTGGATGGTCCTGGTACATTTTTTTAAAGAGAGTTTCTGTGATTATTAGGGCTACACTGGATGGTCCTGGTACATTTTTTAAAGAGAGTTTCTGTGATTATTAGGGCTACACTGGATGGTCCTGGTACATTTTTTAAAGAGAGTTTCTGTGATTATTAGGGCTACACTGGATGGTCCTGGTACATTTTTTAAAGAGAGTTTCTGTGATTATTAGGGCTACACTGGATGGTCCTGGTACATTTTTAAAGAGAGAGTTTCTGTGATTATTAGGGCTACACTGGATGGTCCTGGTACATTTTTTTAAAGAGAGTTTCTGTGATTATTAGGGCTACACTGGATGGTCCTGGTACATTTTTTTAAAGAGAGTTTCTGTGATTATTAGGGCTACACTGGATGGTCCTGGTACATTTTTTAAAGAGAGTTTCTGTGATTATTAGGGCTACACTGGATGGTCCTGGTACATTTTTAAAGAGAGTTTCTGTGATTATTAGGGCTACACTGGATGGTCCTGGTACATTTTTTAAAGAGAGTTTCTGTGATTATTAGGGCTACACTGGATGGTCCTGGTACATTTTTAAAGAGAGTTTCTGTGATTATTAGGGCTACACTGGATGGTCCTGGTACATTTTTTAAAGAGAGTTCCTGTGATTATTAGGGCTACACTGGATGGTCCTGGTACATTTTTTTTACAGATAGTTCCTGTGATTATTAGGGCTACACTGGATGGTCCTGGTACATTTTTTTAAAGAGAGTTCTTGTGATTATTAGGGCTACACTAGATGGTCCTGGTACAGTTTTAAAGAGAGTTTCTGTGATTATTAGGGCTACACTGGATGGTCCTGGTACATTTTCTTTAAAGAGAGTTCCTGTGATTATTAGGGCTACACTAGATGGTCCTGGTACATTTTTTAAAGAGAGTTTCTGTGATTATTAGGGCTACACTGGATGGTCCTGGTACATTTTTTAAAGAGAGAGTTCCTGTGATTATTAGGGCTACACTGGATGGTCCTGGTACATTTTTTAAAGATAGTTTCTGTGATTATTAGGGCTACACTGATGGTCCTGGTACATTTTTTAAAGAGAGTTTCTGTGATTATTAGGGCTACACTGGATGGTCCTGGTACATTTTTTAAAGAGAGTTTCTGTGATTATTAGGGCTACACTAGATGGTCCTGGTACATTTTTTAAAGAGAGTTTCTGTGATTATTAGGGCTACACTAGATGGTCCTGGTACATTTTTTAAAGAGAGTTTCTGTGATTATTAGGGCTACACTAGATGGTCCTGGTACATTTTTTAAAGAGAGTTTCTGTGATTATTAGGGCTACACTGGATGGTCCTGGTACATTTTTTAAAGAGAGTTTCTGTGATTATTAGGGCTACACTGGATGGTCCTGGTACATTGTTTAAAGAGAGTTTCTGTGATTATTAGGGCTACACTGGATGGTCCTGGTACATTTTTTAAAGAGAGTTTCTGTGATTATTAGGGCTACACTGGATGGTCCTGGTACATTTTTTAAAGAGAGTTCCTGTGATTATTAGGGCTACACTGGATGGTCCTGGTACATTTTTTAAAGAGAGTTTCTGTGATTATTAGGGCTACACTGGATGGTCCTGGTACATTTTTTAAAGAGTTTCTGTGATTATTAGGGCTACACTGGATGGTCCTGGTACATTTTTTAAAGAGAGTTTCTGTGATTATTAGGGCTACACTGGATGGTCCTGGTACATTTTTTAAAGAGAGTTCCTGTGATTATTAGGGCTACACTGGATGGTCCTGGTACATTTTTTAAAGAGAGTTTCTGTGATTATTAGGGCTACACTGGATGGTCCTGGTACATTTTTTTTAAAGAGAGTTTCTGTGATTATTAGGGCTACACTGGATGGTCCTGGTACATTTTTTAAAGAGAGTTCCTGTGATTATTAGGGCTACACTGGATGGTCCTGGTACATTTTTTAAAGAGAGTTTCTGTGATTATTAGGGCTACACTGGATGGTCCTGGTACAGTTTTAAAGAGAGTTTCTGTGATTATTAGGGCTACACTGGATGGTCCTGGTACATTTTTAAAGAGAGTTTCTGTGATTATTAGGGCTACACTAGATGGTCCTGGTACATTTTTATAAAGAGAGTTTCTGTGATTATTAGGGCTACACTAGATGGTCCTGGTACATTTTTAAAAAGAGTTTCTGTGATTATTAGGGCTACACTGGATGGTCCTGGTACATTTTTTTTAAAGAGAGTTTCTGTGATTATTAGGGCTACACTGAGATGGTCCTGGTACATTTTTTAAAGAGAGTTTCTGTGGTTATTAGGGCTACACTAGATGGTCCTGGTACATTTTTTTTAAAGAGAGTTTCTGTGATTATTAGGGCTACACTGGATGGTCCAGGTACATTTTTTTAAAGAGAGTTTCTGTGATTATTAGGGCTCCACTGGATGGTCCTGGTACATTTTTAAAGAGAGTTTCTGTGATTATTAGGGCTACACTGGATGGTCCTGGTACATTTTTTAAAGAGAGTTTCTGTGATTATTAGGGCTACACTGGATGGTCCTGGTACATTTTTTAAAGAGAGTTTCTGTGATTATTAGGGCTACACTGGATGGTCCTGGTACATTGTTTTAAAGAGAGTTTCTGTGATTATTAGGGCTACACTGGATGGTCCTGGTACATTTTTTAAAAGAGAGTTTCTGTGATTATTAGGGCTACACTGGATGGTCCTGGTACATTTTTTAAAGAGAGTTTCTGTGATTATTAGGGCTACACTGGATGGTCCTGGTACATTTTTTAAAGAGAGTTTCTGTGATTATTAGGGCTACACTGGATGGTCCTGGTACATTTTTTAAAGAGAGTTTCTGTGATTATTAGGGCTACACTGGATGGTCCTGGTACATTTTTTAAAGAGAGTTTCTGTGATTATTAGGGCTACACTGGATGGTCCTGGTACATTTTTTTAAAGAGAGTTCCTGTGATTATTAGGGCTACACTGGATGGTCCTGTACATTTTTTAAAGAGAGTTCTGTGATTATTAGGGCTACACTGGATGGTCCTGGTACATTTTTTAAAAGAGAGTTCCTGTGGATTATTAGGGCTACACTGGATGGTCCTGGTACATTTTTTAAAAGAGAGTTTCTGTGATTATTAGGGCTACACTGGATGGTCCTGGTACATTTTTTAAAGAGAGTTCCTGTGATTATTAGGCTACACTGGATGGTCCTGGTACATTTTTAAAGAGAGTTTCTGTGATTATTAGGGGCTACACTGGATGGTCCTGGTACATTTTTAAAGAGAGTTTCTGTGATTATTAGGGCTACACCTAGATGGTCCTGGTACATTTTTTTAAAGAGAGTTTCTGTGATTATTAGGGCTACACTGGATGGTCCTGGTACATTTTTAAAGAGAGTTTCTGTGATTATTAGGGCTACACTGGATGGTCCTGGTACATTTTTTAAAGAGAGTTTCTGTGATTATTAGGGCTACACTGGATGGTCCTGGTACACATTTTAAAGAGAGTTTCTGTGATTATTAGGGCTACACTGGATGGTCCTGGTACAGTTTTAAAGAGA
>NC_134831.1:102817767-102943878 GCF_004210375.1 Tachypleus tridentatus
ATATTTCCATTGTGATCTGTATCGTCTAATTTCTTAAACCTGGTCAATAGTCTGTGGCCATATTGTGAATGTATCGAAAACATATCTGAACCAAATCATTGGGCAGATTGACGATTTTGAAGGGGCTAACTTTGAAATGTTCTTGTAGAAGATTATTGAGTGTTGGTTGGAGGGGTGAATCTATGGCTAAGCCTTCTTGTCGTTGGTAGTATTTATCCTTATTTTGGAAGTAGGTGGTGGTTGATACAGAGAGTTGCTTGGAAGTTATGAACTTTCTAATTAACTCCTAAACACGTACTCTGCATTGTATTGTACTGTAAGATAAATCAAAGTATGCATTTTCAACGTGTGTTAACTGCTACTACCCTTGGAATTATTCTGGCTCTTTAGCAGTGTTTGATAAAAGCCAGAATAAATTAACATTAAATGTGATTCGTATCTTGCTTAGTAGAATGGTTTTAAAATTGCAAACTTAAGTTAGTGGCATAAATTATAATTTAATAAAAGACGACTTATGGATTTATGATAAAACAGCTACACTGTTTGGCATCATTAAGACTTCCTACACTCGTATGCTAAACTCTCTAAACACTTTTGTATAGAAATTGATTATGCAATACGTTAAGTGAAGGCCTAAGTCCTGTAAATGCAGAAATACAGTATTATTGCTGTTTTATGTAAAAATGGACTAGAGCACGGACCTATAAGGCTTGAAAAGCATGATAATAGGTACTCGTCTATATAACAAGATGCCAATAGACGTTGATTAATCAACAATAAAAAATAGCTTTACAAGCTTGTTATGTGTAAACTTGTAAAGTGTAACTGAGAAATGATTGAGATCCATTTGTTTAATTTGATTTGAAATGCTTAACATTAAGAATTTATGTTGACCTCAAGTTAAGAATACAAATGTACCCAACATCACATAAGTAGAGCCAAGGGAAGAGTTAGCAAACTGCAGAAATATTCAAATATCTCGGTGTGGATTAACACATTTTTGTAATTGCTTTAAATTTTAGGAGTTTTTAATAAATTCGACATTTGAAGATAGGTTTTTGCATCAGATGACTAAAGCATATTAGTGAATAAAAGATAGTCAGGATCTTAGTCTAAGGCTATAAAGAAATTGGCACGATAAAAGAAAGAGTATTAGAGTATATTATGAAGAGGGACTTAAATAAGAGACATCAGTTATAGAGATAATGGATGGTTAAGTGGGACTAATTATTCAACGCTTCAGAATTTTACTAGCTGCCTTTTACGAAAAAGAGACTCACGGTACGGTAGAGAATATGCATGTTTAAAACATTAAAAATGGCGTATCTGATATTGTATTGTTTTTTCCGGATTGCATTGAGAGTTTAAGAATGTGTTTAAGTACCTGGTTTTCAAAATAATTATCCTCTGGTACCGTCCACTGGAGCCCTATCATATAGATACCAGAAACTATATGGCTTTGAATAATCTGAAGATCTGTTACTTGTCCTGGTTGAAAGTACTTCAAAACATCTTTGTCGAAATGTTTAACTTGGAGGATCCTGCGTTGGTTGATAGTTGAAATTTATCCAGTTCTGATGAATCTTTATCTCTTTTTAATGTATTTCCTGTAGTAATATACAACAACCTTGTTTTATTTAATAATCACCAACCATAACGAAAACATTTTAACCTGTAAATAAAACCTGAATTCATTTTATCTGATATTAAAATATTAAATTATTTAGTAACTAATACTGAAAAATGTTTCAGATGTTTTAATTGTTTGTCTGATGTGTTCACTGCACAACACGCCTTTAAAGAATCTACATAACTTGGATAATATTTAACAGATAACATATTTTGAAGTTAGCCTCGAAAATGGGGAGAGAATAAATGTGTAGTTCTATTTTCATAAATTAATTTATATCCCGGAATAAGTTGAGAAAAATGTAAATAAACCTAATCAGCAGTCAATTCCAGTGAATATCGTGAGCAAACATGTCTCCCTGCGCTTCATGGAACACGAAAACCAACTAACACAAAAATTCCATGAAAATACACGTATTGTGTGAGATGCATTTTGTTCTACACAAGTATTTCTGTTCATACATCTCGTTTCATTCAGGTTGATAATCAACAAAATTATTTCTGTTACAGAAAGTAATTTTTAATATCATGCATATCTTTGGCAATGAAATATTCAGCAATCAGGAAGTCTCTTATAGTACAACATTTAGTAGATTTTCGTTTCTGTAAATGACAATATCTTTTCACTACATTAGTAGATTAGATAATAAATAAAGGTTATCCAGAAAAATTAATAACCACACCAGGCTCAATAACTTATCTGCATGTATTATATAGCTAAACGTCGTAGAAAACATGACAATAGTAACATCATGCTCTTGTCACGTTCGCTTCAGTTGATCTGGTGTAAAAACTTATTTACTGAAATGTTATATACACTCCGTATTGTTTGTTTGCTTTTGAATTTCGCGCAAAGGGTACTCGAAGGCTATCTGCGCTAGCCGTCCCTAATTTAGCAGAGTAAGACTAGAGGGAAGGCAGCTAGTCATCACCACCCACCACCAACTCTTGGGCTACTCTTTTACGAGGGAATAGTGGGATTGAAAGGGCGAGCATGTTTGGTGCGACGGGGATTCGAACTTGTGACCCTCAGATTACGAGTCGAACGGATTATGGTTCAGATTATAGTCTCAAAGTGCAATATTTGAGAATTCATTAAGATATGGAAACATTTCAGAGAAATAGGTTATTTGTTTGTTGTTAAGCTTAAATTTACACAATGGGCAATCTGTGATGTGCACATCAAGGTATCCGAACCTGGTTTTTACCTTTATAAATCTCTTGACTTACAGCTCATCCACTGAGAGAAAATGGACTGTCGTTAAATAATAAATCACATTACATAGTTTTCTAAATTCATCAATAATATAGTATGGAAACGTTATCCCCAATAAATAAGTAAATCTTACGTGATTAAATTATCTGTATGGACTACGTTTTCATATACAAGGACTGAAAGATACTCGGAATTAGTTTCCAAAAGTAGAAATATGGATATGACGAATTCTTTGAAAGCAAATTTAGCTTATTGTTATGAGAATTACACGCCGTTTCAGATTCCTAGATATAAGTCCAAGTTATGATTAATAAACAGTGTTCTAACTCTTTCATTGCTACTATTTCGTAATAGTCATCTTCAAAAGGTCATTCACTTTATAAAAACGAGGACATAAATTTCTCTACATTTAGCAGGCTTCAACCAGTCTTTATTTTTGTTATGATGGGAAAATTTTGATTTCACTGAATTTTGGCATTATTTTAACTCAACACTCTTCTATTAATAAGAAGAAAAACGTCTAGAGAAAGATACTGTTAAAGTGTTCCTAATCGAAATTCTCTCCAATATGCATGAGCAAAAACAAGATGTGTCAATTAATTTTCAAATTTTCTTTTTTTTGGCAGAAAATTTGAAACAACATGTTTTTATTTGTAAATGTAACCAGTTAAGGGATTGTTCTATATATCTTCTTTAATCTGCTCTTTTCACACAAGAAATAAACGGAAACACAGAGAAATATTACATGGCTACGAAAATCGTGTAAGCTATGTGTGAAATGATATTCTACAAAGAAAGTAGAACATATAAAACGTTAACTGAAATCCCATTATAAACATGCTAGTTTCCTCTCTATCTCTTTAACATATTTAACGAGATAACCTGAATACTCTCTAAACGTCTGAGAAAAAAAACTCAGACTAGCTTGAGTAAATAAAGATAAATTATAAACTAAGACGTTTAATGTCATATGCTGGTAAAACTGGTAGAAACCTAAATACCAGGTTTCATGCTGTACACGGTCAACAAACCAAAATTAAATTGTAAAACACTTAGTCATAAGTTATTTAACGCATCTTCTAAGCGTAAAATAACAATAATAAACACATATATTAAAATACAAATGTAACAAGTTTCATCAATTACGCGCGGTTTTAATTAATGAGTAATTGTTTAAATTCCACCTCTTGAATGTCTGATGTATCAATTGCTGGATATTTTGTAATGAAACATCTCATGGTGTACTTAGATAACATGGTTATTCTTACCATTTTACGTGGTTTCTGAACAATGTTTATGGCTTGTTCACCAATAATCATTATTGACAGAACAGAGGTTTTGCCTGCTTTCCAGTACTTCCTACGTCTAAGATTTCTTCAGTCAAGTGTTTTCTTAGCAGTTTCGGTTAAAATTACTTTTTTTTTAATTTCGCGCGTTGTAAATCCGTAGACTTACTGCTGTACCAGCGGGGGTTGTTGAAGGCAGTTACTCATCTATGTTTGTCTATCGTACTCTTTTAACTTTTCAGTCTATTAGCACTGATGCGGGTGGCAAGGTGCTGCTGATACATTATAAATACACCGTTTCTGATCTCAGTTGGATAAGAAACAACAGTAGATACATCGTCTTTGATCTCAACTTAAAAGTTATAAAATTTCTGAGAATAACAGAGAATAATATAATACCAAGCAAAATGACATTCTGATACACAGAAAGGTTAAAAGTTCCAATTACATCATTACGTTTTCAATTGTAGTCTTTTCGCACTCTACGTCACCCAGTAAATCAAACAATACAGTCATTATTGTGTTGAAAGCTGTCTTGCTCTGAGTCAACTGTCAGTTAATAATAATTAAGAAGACATTCAGTAAAGTTTAGTAAAACTGTTAAGGAAACAGCTAATTCCTTGTATTACTTACTAGTCACATATTCTCTTCTGTTTATGTAACGATGTTTAAAAAAATCGTGGAAGATTCTAAAAGTTAAATGCTTAATATTTGCTACTGAAGAAATAATAATTTTGATTATTCATATTTTGGTTTTTGTTTTGTTTATAATCACGGAAAGCTATACTTGATCTTATAGAGATCTGACCGACAACGTATCACAAGACGGCTGGTATGGGCTTTAAAACTTTTATTAAAATAAAATAGAGAACGACGTTTTGACCTTCCTAGGTCATCTTCAGGTTAACAAAGAGAGAGTTTGCAGCTGACCGTTGTCGGGCACATGTCGTAGGGACGAGAGTATAAACGTATAGGGGATTGTAGGTGAAGTTGTAGTTGGATGTTAGGTTATTAATTAGTATACGTATATTGTGTTGTTAATCTAGGGTGGAGTTGTAATTGGATGTTAAGTTAGTAATTAGTATACGTATATTATGTTTTTAATCTAGGTGTGTGCGTATAAAAACAACAAACAAACAATAATAAATCCCATTATACAACAAACTACAAAATATTTCATTGCTGCATATCACATGTTCCCGACATCAGCGAAAAAATAACCAACATTTGGAGAAAACCTTATAACAAAACACAGCATTCCAGGGTTTGACTTTGTAACATAATTTTCTATTTGTTTATATTTTGTTAAGTATCAGTGGTAATAGTTATATAACTCAAGTTTTAAAACAATTGAAAGATGTCATAATTTTCCAATATTCCATTCCCGACTGTTGACACAACAAATAACCCAATGTGGCTTTGCTCTAAAGAAAACTAAACAGATTTTGTTTTTGTTTTTTCTTATGAAAAAACAAGAATTATTTTCTGTCCTCACCTTCATTACTTTAAAAAAGTATACTTTCATAATTAGCATAATTTTGATAAATACTTGGTTTGTAGAATAAATTACTCTAAATGCTAGTTTAAATAATATGTTCTTAATATATAATTTTAACGTTAAGAACTTTTGAGCCAGATATTTTTAAAACGTTTGAGCCAAGTATTTCACGTAAGTAATATAAATGTCACGTTTCTTGGCAGAAGTCAGAAAAATGTCTAAAATTCGAAAGGTTATTGCACTGAATGATGGTGGATAGTGGTTTAAAACTTGTGTCAACTACAACTTAAACCGTGTTTACCACAAGTGTACTAAAGCTTCAAAATGTCATGAAAAATTAGTTGGAACAATTTTGGTGGTTCAAGTGTTTCGCTAAAAAAAAACAAAGACAAACAGAAGACCAATTATTTTTGATATTTCTCTTTAAGACTGTACTATTTGAGAAGCAGCAAATACTGTTATTCAAAAGTAAACCTTTTTAGTTTGTAACTATAAATCTTTTGTAAAAAATAAAAATCAAGCTGTTATTACTTGTCGTATGCAACTATAAAATAGTCAGAAGTTGTAATTTCAGGTATATTTATCGCCAGTCACATAAGGTCACACGCTGTAGTTAACATATAATCCTATCCAGGTTGATTCGTAAAGTGACTTGGTTCAAAGTACTAAAATTTTCTTTTAATTTTAAACATAAAGATAAAATTATCTTTATTTCCATTTATAATTATTTTTTATTTAACATCTGTCTTCCAACATTTCAAATACTATGCAATTCTAACATTTGTTTCATAATCTATGGTTTCTTAATTATCTTGTTGTTTTATTTGTTATTCGAAGACAAGTTTAACAAAATATCTTAGGTTCTGCAAATAATAGTAATTTTACCAAAGATGTTACTTTAAACTGTTAAGTTTTAAATAATTTTTAAAATATAATTATCGTGAATTTTCATTATGGTTTCTCTTTTTTCATTTTTTTTTGAAACTGAATCTCCTTACATAATTATAAATTAATCTCAAAGTTTGACAAGTAAGAATATAGTTTTTAATTATAAATAAGATTTAATACCAAATTATATTTAGTTTTACCGTTATTATACATGTATATTATGAGACCTGTTACAAGGTTTTGTAAACGTGATTTATATTATTATTTAAGCTACATCTGTTTTCATTACTACAGGACGCACTGACATTGTTTATTATTCTATAGACTATTGTTTCAATTACTCTATTTAAGCATGACTCAAATTTTTATGAACAACATTTTACCACACAAGATCGAAAACTGAAAATGTTTTATTTCTTAACATTTATGTGTAGATGAGCAAAAATAAAAATGAGTTCAACAAATATACTTATCACAAACAACAAATTAAAGTAGCAAACAAACTTCACAGAAGTAAATAATTAGATACCGTTAAACAATTATATAAGAACACAAGGTTATAAAAATAATCTAATTGAACACTTAGAGAAGTCTATAGAGGATAAGTGAAAAATCGAAGACTTTTCTGACACGATGTGGTAAGCGAATAACCGTATACTTTTCTATTGTACGTTTTATATTTTCGAGGATCTACAGTAAAAATATTGTAACGGTTCTACAGAACTACCAATGTATTAAAAACTCAGAGGATTTTTTGATAAGCTCTAAAGATATTAAAACGTCTATTATAATAAGCAACTCTTGATAAATACTATGTAATAATATTGTATATATCATTAAATATTCTCTTTACATAAATTCTAACCAATAAATTATTATTTTCAAGTTTAGTATAAACACTATAATATATTACACACAACAATATCGCTAGTACTGGTAGTTATGTAAGTGTTCAAGGTACGAAAATGTAAGAAAGGTACACAAGGTAAAGGTAAGTTTTCGCTCACGAAAAACTTTGATGATATTAACATACAATTAATATTCACTGTGATTGTCAAAATACAAAATACAAAAACATGTGAATGACAAATCTTTGATGAACACAGATAATAACTGAGTAAATGAAATGTAAATCCTGAAGATAGCCAATCGATGATTAGGAAAAGAGATCTGATAATTATAATAAAACCTTAAAGTTGATGAACGGCATTCATTTAAATGTTTGTTGTTATTTTACCAAAGAAAAATGATATAAATAAAACAAAAGTACAGCTTTGATTAAATAATTTTTGTAAAACTAGGTGATATATAGAAGTTTTATTATACGTTTTACACACATCACACTTGTTTTGAATCGTGGAATTGATTCATAAAATTATATGTTTTTCAACTAAAAATGTTTACACTATAGCATTCAAAATAATTTATTTCAAGGAAATAAACAAACTACGTAAAGAATAATTAAATGGTTAATGTTATCCAAGAATTTTACGAGATATCTTTTTTGATATGTAAATCTTACCCAAAAGTCTCTAAAAGTCACATGACGACCAAAAGCCTTAAAGATTATTTTTTGTTGTTATTGTTATAGACAGACTGACGTACAGATAGATACAAGATGATTCATGGTATAAATAACACTATGTAACACAAATTTTGTTCCTGGATAGTATGTGTTATTTCTTAATTTCTTATGTTGTGAGAGTACAGAAAATGGTCATTATTCCCTTCAAACTTTGCTTTTGTAACCTGGATAACGAAATATAGAAATTAACCTATTTTCTATGTAGAAACGGGCAAATTTGCACATTTTCATTTACATAAGGTCTGAATAAAACAACATATGAATTAAGATTTACATGTATTTATACTGAAGTTATACAAAAATGTTCAGAAGTGAGTAGGTTTTCGAGATTTGCGACCGTAATGTAAATCACTTTCACGTATTAGTCCCAAATATAGTCTCCCATCATGTTTTCATTATACGCTTCCAGGTCATAAAAGCAAAGTTTGCAGAGAAAAATAGGTCTTTTCTGTTTACTTTAGGCATAAGCAATTGGAAAATAACACTTTCTGTCCAGGAACAAGAAAAGTAAACACGTTTTTACATTGTGTTATTCAATATTCTATGAAGACACGTGTACCTTTACTTTTACTGCGATCATTCACAAACTGCTTAACAAATGTTTCACAGTTTATCGCTATATGGTGTGAAATTGGTTAAAATAAGTCTTACATATCAGTCTTACATATTTGTAAAACACAAATAATTTCATAAATGACGATATTTTAATGATACGAATCAAATAAATGGACAAAAATATTTGTTTATAAGATAAAAAGACTAATTAAAATACAGACATAAAGAATTAACATAATAAGGTCGATCATGTTTATAAATCAAATCTTCATGATCTATTGAAAACACATAATATAAACAATTACTATTCTATATCTGTAGGTGTGACGTTGACAGGTTTCATTAAAATATCTCCTTTCATAAAAAGGAGATAATCTAACTATTAATAACGTTATTCAACATAACTTCACGTAGTCTAATTCATAAAAAACGATGCTTGTACACTTACATTATATCCACACATTAACACATTCTTTATCATAAGTAGAATACTCACCAAGCAAGAAATCTTCGTTTAACGATCCAAATCCAATACTGTACTGGTACCACGATCTATTGAAAACCAGGGGTATTTAACACATTCTTTATCATAAGTAGAATACTCACCAAGCAAGAAATCTTCGTTTAACGATCCAAATCCAATACTGTACTGGTACCACGATCTATTGAAAACCAGGGGTATTTCGTTATAGTATTCACGACGTTGGTTTGTTTGTTTGTTTCTTTTTGGAATTTCGCACAAAGCTACTCGAGGGCTATCTGTGCTAGCCGTCCCTAATTTAGCAGTGTAAGACTAGAGGGAAGGCAGCTAGTCATCACCACCCACCGCCAACTCTTGGGCTACTCTTTTACCAACGAATAGTGGGATTGACCGTCACATTATACACCCCCACGGCTGGGAGGGCGAGCATGTTTAGCGCGACGCGGGCGCGAATCCGCGACCCTCGGATTACGAGTCGCACGCCTTACGCGCTTGGCCATGCCAGGCCCTCACGACGTTGGATTACCTCCAGATAGAAAATGTAAGTTTATTCAAATTTAACTTTTTACTTGTTCTTAAAACAATTTTATAGCTAAATATATTAAACATAAGAACAAAATAATTAGTTACAATAGCATATTTTCAATCAACTTACATTAATTATTTTGACATTATAACTTTTGAAAATGTTACTACCTCGTACAGTACTTCTGTCTAAGTTTCAAAACTTCCTCAAAGAAATAATGTAGAAATCACATAAATTTTAAACTTATGTTGATATTTTATACGCATAGTAGAAAGTATAAGTAAGGAAATGAAGTATACAAATATAACACAAACTATTACTGTCCATCCACCACCTTCTGTGTCCATGTCACATACAACCTTAATTGGTGTGTTGAAGAACCGTGGTCAGATAGAGTGGACCTGGTTACTGTCTATACAGCCTCTAAGTTCTAGATCTGCACAGTCTGTAAACATTGTGGCATTAAAGCTAGTCTTGGTTTCGGTTATCGGAGGTGTGCCTTTAAATTACATTAATAGCTGAATTTAAAAAGTTCCATTTGTTCTTAACATAACATTTATCTTTAACAACCAGGATTTCATATTTGTTCGTGAATTGGGGGCATAATAATTATTTTCAATAATCGCTCTTTCATTGAACATCTTATATTTTATATTCATATTCACACGTATTCACATATTTACTAACAAATACCCTTATACACATGTTTACAATTTACAATATCTTACAATTCTAAATCTAGCTGAAAATAATGGAATCTGTATTATATTAACAATTGTTTAATTGTCATCATAACGTTAACAGATTTATGCAAATCACTAATTCTGATTTGCTGGGTCTACATACAAAAATTCTCTATTCAAACTTCAATATCAATTAAGTTTCTTAATGATTCTCATATATATACAAGTAACGACGACTAATTTTAGTTGGAACTTTAAATTTCTATTTTACTGTTAATAAATTTAAAACATCTTTGTTGTACGTTTATGATTTACGATTTTTAAACAAATGAATAACATTAGAATACCTAAACACTTTCGTTTAAATTAAGAAGGAAAGAGAATGATAAATATTCTTTAACTAAAGAAATCTGACCTTTCAACTTTTCTTTAATCACATTCACCATTCCCACACAGTCGTAGGTAAAGCATTCAAGATGTCATTCAAGTTATAACGTAAAACATCAGACGTTTCTCCACCTACACGTCCTCAAAGTAAAATTCCGGTTAACCCTAAACACATAATATGCAACAAAACTTTTGTATATTTTAAGCTTTTCATGGTTTTCTGATCGGTTGAACGTTAATGAACGAATGTTTTTGAAGTGACCTAAGTTCATGATACGAGGAAGTCGATGAATGTTGTGTAAATCACATTTATATAGAGGATGTGTTAATCAAATACAACTTATTTGAAGCATGGTTCTGAGAATTGTTTTTGACGACCATCTTAGTAAACAGCTTGTAAAACAAGATCTTTCGAATAAACTAAGTCAATACAATGTCTTCAAAACATGTATTAAGATATTTCCATTACCTGTTTTCAAATGGAATATTCTGTAAAAGTTAAAAATAAAATATGTTGATATTCAAAATAACACAAGACCAAAAATAATTCTCACGACTTAATATGTATTAAGGTTCTTATATATTACAGTAATGATAAAATATAATATTTATCTTATGTATTACAGTAATGATAAAATACAATATTTATCTTATGTATTACAGTAATGATAAAATACAATATTTATCTTATGTATTACAGTAATGATAAAATATAATATTTATCTTATGTATTACAGTAATGATAAAATATAATATTTATCTTATGTATTACAGTAATGATAAAATATAATATTTATCTTATGTATTACAGTAATGATAAAATATAATATTTATCTTATTTGTTATGAAACAGAAAAATTTTGTTTATTATGAAATGTTTTATTTCCTCTTTTCGTAGTTTTAAAATTTTAATTATTGAACAGTTTGGAATATATATTTGTTTTACTAATCAAATAATACGTATATATGCTACTAAACTACTAATGCTATCATTTAGCATAATTCAGAAATTTAATAACTCAGCAAATCATTAATTTTGAAAATGTTTTCGGAACATTGACGTGAATGAAGATTTGTGAACTGATGTTTGTTTTTTTAAGATAACGTAGGTTATAACATTGTACTTATGATATAAAGTTTTCTATTAGATATTAGAAAAGACTAAACAATGCAATCATACAACCAAGTTTCTCCGTTCTCTATGTTTGTTCAAAAGTTATTGTGTTTCATGCACAATAGTTTAATTAAGAAGAAAATAGTTGTTACTCTATAAACATAGTGTTAAAGTAGCATGAAACTAATATACAATGTTTAAGAAGACCTAAAAACAATTAGATTATAAAGTAAAATGTAGGAGTTTCTTCGTTTCAAAATTTTGCGCAAAGATACGAGCAGGATATATGCACCAGCAGACCCTAATTTTGCAGTGTAAAACTCGAGTGAAGGCAGCTAGTCCTAACCACATACCCCCAATTCTTAGGTTATTCTTTTACCAACAAATGATGAGAAGGATGTCAATTTATAACACCAACATGGCTGAAAGGGCGCGCACATTTGGTGCGACAGGGACTCGAACATACAACCCTCAAATTATGGGTCGAACGCCTTAACCACCTGACCATGCCGAGATAAGGTAGAGCGAAGTATAAAAAAGGAGGGTAACGATAGACGAGGCAACAAGGGTAAATAAATGAAATAATTACTCGACATTTGTAATATTATCATATACGTTAAACGAAGATTCTGATGGTTGACACTTTACTGGCCCGGCATGGCCAGGTGGTTAGGACGATCGACTTGTTATCTGAGATCCACGGGCCCGAATCCTCGTCACACTAGGTAGAATCGCTCTTTCAGCCATGGTAATCATGTAACGGTTAATCTGACTTTTCGTTGATAAAAAAAAAAAAAAAGTAGTCCAAGAGTTGGCTGTTGGTTGTGATGACTAGCTGCCTTCACTCCAGTCCTACACTGCCAAACTAGGGACGCCCAGCATAGATAACCCTCGTGTAGCTTGTGCGAAATTCAAAAACAAACACCTTACTATAATGGACGTGATATGTATGTCAGTATCTAGATATCGCCATCTATTGAATGGTGTTACAAACAAAAATCCATAAAAAAAATTCAAACAACGTGGTACAATGTGCCCTCTTCTAATACCGAGGATGAATTCCTTTAGCAAGTTTTTTTTTTTTAGCAAATTCGTGCTTGACAAATTCAATACCTCGTAGGATTAATTAGGATATTGGAACACAGTCGTGTTATGTCTCCCATAAATACTTATATATGGATATTTTTAACGTATGAGTGAAAACCCGTTCCTATACAGTATCGTACATAAACTAAAAATATCAAATAATAGACATAATAACATTCACACGTGATATGCTGCACAAGTAAATGAAAATATCTTAAATGAAATAATACACTAGTTTGTTTTATTGTAACATTCACTTATGAATGAAGAAGTTTCATGATGAGAGAAAGTCTTACGATGATGATTGTAACATATTTAGAGTACGAGACGTTAGTTTAAGGACTATGGATTATCTGCTTCAAACTCTAATGAAACACATATAGAAATTGACCTGTGGTGTCAGAAGGCACTACATCAGTTGACCCCTAAAAGTTACTGACATTTTACCGTAGCATTATTAATTCTTTTTCTAAATGTAATGTTTCTCTACATTTTGAAATTCATGTCTACTGCCATTTCTGCAAGGTAATATTTTACATAGTAAATCGGACACAATCTTATCCATGATTATCAGGTTCTATCTATTCAGGATCTTCATCACTGTTGTTGCAGGCTCTCAACGCTATTCGTTATTTCATTCGATGTCTCTTGGTAATCGATTCCAACTCAACCAACTCCTCATCATTCATATTTTGAAACTCTTACCTTGTATTTCTCTAGCAGGTCTCATGATATCACAATTTCCTTCTTCATCATTGAAAACTCCTTGAAATTGTTCAGGACTTCAAAACAAATATAATGCCTGTGTACTTTTACTACAGACTCTTTCAGTTAATGTCATGACATATTGGTGATATTAATACAATCCTTAATATTATAAGTTTTCCAGAACTTGGTTAAGTTTTTGAAAACACCAGAATGTATAGGTTGGGTTGCATATCAGTAGACATTCCTTGTATAGCAAGACTTGGATGAAGTATGCGGAAGAAAAAATATTATGTTTAGGTTAATATGGCTGAAATGTAGCGTTTCAGAGTCATGAACAAGAGCACCATGCAAAACTTAAAGAACCTTAGAGGTTCTTCTTCAGGTATTCTTTAACCTTATTCATAAAATGATATTGCAATCATTCACTAGATAAAATCCTAGTTATTAAGTCTTTTTAACTGAACACCAAACAATAGGCAGACGTTGCTTGTACTTGCCTTTGTGTAAGTATGGGTTTACAGAGAGACCCAATAAAATAGCCTTGTATTTGAAGTCACCTGATGAGTTCCCGCTGTGAGGCTATCCTCAAAGGTCTTTAACTTTTCTACTTAATGATGTATGTCTTGTTGCCCATCTCATGAAAACGCCCTGTCTCATCTGCATTAAACATCTCTTGAAGAAGATATATTTTTTCCTTGATACGTATATTCAAGAAACAACAGCTTGAACTGTGCAGCTATCGGCTGACCCAGCTTCATCTTGTAGCTTCTTTTTTTTGCAGTTTGAAGTATTGCTTAAATTTAGCAAACCAGCTTTTACACTAGCCTGAAACTTACTGACGTCTGCAGCACTTCCACCTTCAATGGATATTACGTATCAATACAAACTACGTGATTGCTCACGTATAGCTAAGCTATCAACAACAGAGCTTTATTGTTCTCTATCCACAACCGGATACATATTCACAAATGTCTGTATTTTTCTCCACGAACGGATTTCTCCTCGGTACTTGAGAGACCTTAACGTTTATTGGAACAGAAGGTTTAACATTTGCTTAGATTTTCTCTTCACTCCAAATCGTTTTGTCTTTATTTTATCCCACTTTCCGTTATGATGAAATAAAATGCTCAGGTAAACCATGGTGTGGCATGGCCAAGCGTGTTAAGTCGTGCGACTCGTAATCTGAGGGTCGCGGGTTCGCATCCCCTTCGCGCCAAACATGCTCGCCCTTTCAGCCGTGGGGGTGTTATAATGTGACGGTCAATCCTACTATTCGTTGGTAAAAGAGTAGCCCAAGAGTTGGCGGTGGGTGGTGATGACTAGCTGTCTTCCCTCTAGCCTTACACTGCTAAATTAGGGACGGCTAGCACAGATAGCCCTAGAGTAGCTTTGTGCGAAATTCAAAAAACAAACAAACAGATAAATCGTAATTTTTATTGTCTTTAATTTTGTTTGGTTACAAAGTTATTGAGTAAATAATCAGACCTCCTGCCATATCTTCTCCAGGTTTTAACACTTCTTTTTTATGTTTTTTATGTGTCATCTATAACAAACTGAAAATTAACGTTTGCATCTATCAATTGATGTAGTGTATTATGTTCTCTTCCAAACAGATAGATGTCAATTTCACTTATAATTCAAGGTTTATTATCGTGGGAACATTTGTTGTTTATTAGTAATTAAGCACAACGTTACACATGAGCAATGTGTGCTTATCCCATCACGGGTCTCGAAACTCGTATTCTAGGCTTTATGTCCGTAGACATGCTTCTGCACTATTGGGGAGCCATGGGACATTAACAACGAATTTGAACAAATTTGAAACGATGTTGTCGAGTAGTAAGAATGTTAGAAAAAATTTGAGAGATAAAGGAAATCTTCTACTTTTGCACGTCATTTGTTTGTGTTCTATGCTGCATTACAAACTTACAAAATGTAATTATAAATAGATGTATAGTGTAATGAGCATAAATCTTTTTAGAATAAGTGAATGTGGTTTCATGTTATAATTTTAAGTAACTCTAGAAGGTATTTCGATTTAATTTAATTTAATTTTCTTTTTCAGTGGTTACGGGGTAGGTCAAAATAATTTATCACGTACAGAGACAGGGTAGAGAAAATAATAGATAAAATATGCATTGTTAGTGAATAAAAGGTTAAAACATATTTAGGAGGTTTTTTTCTTTATAATAAAAAATATGTTAAATAAAGGTACTCTCTTCCCAAAGTATCCCACTGGTAGACCAGTAAGCTTACGGATTTACAAAGCTAAAATCAGGTGTTTGATTCCCCTCGGTGGATTCAGCTGATAGCCTGATGTGGTTTTGCTATGAGAAAGCATACACAAACACACACTTCCCAGGAAAAACACAACTTTAACTAGGGCTGTTCTGCTCATGAGTGATTGATTATATCTTTGTTTACGTAACAAACAAACAAACAAAGTTATACAATGGATTATATGGGTTGCATCCACTATGAGTAAACAAAATGAAATGGTGAAGATAAAGAAAAAGAAATTGAATCCCCAAAATTACAGATTCAAAGGAAAAAGGTACTGTTCATTTCATAATTTTCAAAATTTCATTTCACATAAATGTTCAGAGCTTTTGTTCTGAGAAATAAATTAATATATGTAGATAACTTTTTTGCCAAGGTACTGGACACACAATAATTCATCTTTCTTTAACTAATAACTTCTACAACTTAAAGTAGTTTATATCTAAAAAAAAATTAATATGCACATCAGCATATCATGTAACAACTTCATATCCAATACAAAGTTGTGAGTTGAGGTGGAATTGTATGCATCAAAACTACATTGTTTGGTGTTTCATAAGTAGTGAGATGCCACTGAAAATTGATTGCCTTTGGGGAGGATGAGTAATAGCCCTGTTAAACAAAAAATATTGATACACTGAGATCATAAAGATGTGTTTAGATAGAGGATTTAGAATTCTCAAGATGTTGATATTCCTTGTACTTATGGGAATTGTAAAATTAGGGAACATGGATCAACTTGGGGTACCAGTATCATCAAAAAGGAAATTTGCAACAAATCATACTATAGCAATGATAAGCAAAGTGTAGAATCTTTTAACAGGTAAGATTCGACAAACACAAAAGTTAGTGGCAAAAGCTGGACACATATCCCAGACAACATAATCAAGAAAGATCTCAATCTAGCAATGAAGCCAATTGAGCATATAATCACATAGAAAAGACTTCCTATTTCTCTGCATACTTCAATTAGCTGATGGATAAAATGGGTATTCATAATATTTCATATGAGTAAATTGATCAAGAAAATGAAACAAACAACAGTCTTTAGCATTATCAGAACAGTAACTTATGTGGATAATTTACTTATCTTATAGACAGTGCAGCAGCAGTTATTCATAATTATCTAAATGTTAACAAGATACACATAATTTCTCTAGCTTTCAGGAAATGAAAGATGCAGTTCCTTTTCACACATTAGTTTTCTAACAATTGACTTTTTCATAATGGGGTCAGTATAATACACAAGTTCTTCTACACATTTATACGCATTAAGTATTTCCATTATAATTTTTGATACACCATGTATATATATTCACAAAATCTGGTAGAATTTTAGTAAAGATTACATGTACTTTGTGTACAAAAAATCACTCTTTGGTGAAATATTTTTCTAAAGATTTGTTTGTGCAAATATCGAGCCCATTTCATTACCTGTCTGAGTGCAAAGTGATTTCATGTTATGAAAAAACTATTCTGTGTCCTCAAATGTCACTTGTTTAATCCCTAAAACCTCCTCAATACATTTCAAAAATTTGTTTTCAGTAAGACATTATATTTTATTTTATTTTCTATACTTTAACTATAAGGAGTCTGTCACTTGACCAATATCATAACCATCATAACAAAAATTAGGAAATACATATAAATTATGCTTTTTCATACTAGAATAACTATATATTATAACATGAAAACACAAATGTTTTGTCTAAATAGCTTAAGTCTCATAATGCTATGTATGTGTACATTATTATTTTTTATTTTATTGACCTTCCAGTCATGCCTAGCTAACATAACATAACTTGTATTGAGATGGTGCACCTCCACTCATGTTACATATCCAATAACATAAAACTGACTTTAATCTTCACTATCTTGGCTGTGATTCAGTGCACTAGTATTTTGTTATATACAGTCACATTTCAATTATTATACATTACATATGTATGTAGATTATTACTATTTAGAAATAAATTTGTAAACTTATTTTTCTTAAAATATAAAACAACAAAATAAGAAGTAAAGCAAACAATTATCTTTTCTCACTACAACTTTTAACCCTGGTTGCTGCTGGACATAGGTTGCTATGTGTTTTTGTTTTTCTGTGTGTTTTTGATGAATTTAGCATATGGAGCATATAAAACAAAAACGTTTAAGGTTTTATATATACAGCTGAATAACCAAAAAAATCATAAACAATTATATCATAAACTTCCATTATAATTTCTTAAGCCTAGTATCTAAGATGCATTTAGATTTAAAAAATATGAAACTCTGAGCAGACTAAAGACACAACCTACCTTCTTGAAATCTTGGTTTAAAAGAATGTGGTGGCCTTTTCACAGACTAAAACAGCTGAGAAAACCACTAAGAGAACAATCTAAGCTGTCAGTTAGTTATTCATGTCATACACTGAAGTAAGGTTCATTTACACAAACCAAGAGAGGTGAACAGAACCACTGTTTATTTCAGTACATAAGCAAATCTCAGCAAACTAAAAAGATACAAGGTTTTTATTTTATATTCTAGCTTGATAATATTATTAACTCAAGTTCCTAATTTGTGTAAAACTACATACTTTGTATTTTGACATCACAAACATCTAATTTTAAACTGCTACATGCAACATACCACACGACTCACTAAAACCACTAAAATCTATATTTATGCGTGTTCTTTTAATATTTCCTTCTAAATTATAATATTAACTTCTATATAATATTAAAGTTTGAATTATAACATACAGCTTGATTCCAAACTTATTGACATTAATTTGTAAAACAGTAGATCAATAACATTTTGAATGCAAATCAACAAATGCAATAACATGGCCTTTGACCCATGACCTGTTACAAAAGGGTTAACTCATTATGTACCATACTGTTTATCTTCTACGAAATTAATCAAACAATAACTCTTCCCATTACTCTAACTAGTAACCTAACATGTAAATCATTTGCCTTACTATTTCAGACTCCACCTTAAGAGAGTTGACGTGTGTCATAGCAAGAACAGTGGCAGCTACAAACAAAGGAAGACCCAAAATGGAGCAAATAGCAATTTCAATTGAAAGGACAAATAAATCTAAATGGTAATCACAACCTTTCTGAAAAAGAAAAGTACAATGCTGTGTTCTGAAACTACTTATAAAAGATGATTAGTTAATTATATGAATTCTAATATCAACATAAAATTTAGGAACAAGTGGTTATTTCATGGTGCAGTTCCTTTTTTTATGTCCATACTTCTCATAAAGATTTATTATCAAGAGGATTGGTTTTAAGACTTCAAATTTTTTAAATCTGTAACCAAGGTAAAAGATTAATTCTAGATGGCTTATCCAAGTTCACTAAACCTAATGTCTTGGAAGTTCAAAAACATTAAAAATGAAAATACTATACACACACACAAACTAAAATGTTACATAAAAAGTCCAATAGTACATAAATACTATTTTAGATATTATTCTAGAAACTTTTGCAATTTTTTTTTATTCTTGGTCCACAGATATCAAAAAAAATTTTTCACTTTATTTGTCTTGAAGGTAGGGAATTAAAATAGTAAAAAAATCAATGCACACAAAAAAGATACTTTGTTAATAGTGTTACATATTTTTTAACTTTATGTGTATAAATATTTTTATGCACTAATTTCCTGATAAGCTGTTCAATATTACAAGAAACGTTTGTGGTAATACTGAAACATGAACTATTTCACAAATCCTAGATGACTAAACTATAAAGTGTAAAAGAAACAGTTCTTGATAAATGGTGCAAGAATGATAAGAGAAAATAGCTGACATTATAATCATTACTTAGGAGCTTGAAAATCTATAGGTTGAATGACTTATTTCTCTTGCAGTCTCTGGTTATGAATAAGAAAAATCTCTTTCACATAGAGACTGTTCATCACTGGCCTTAATTACAATCTAAAGTAAATTGAACGGATGACTATGTCATATTCACCTACGGTATCCTTCAATTTTTTTTTCATTTTAGTAAAAATCAGACACATTTTTCAACCACGGCATCACCTGAAGTATTTCTACTGATACAAAGTTGAATATATTCATTAAAAATAGCATGTATGGCTGGTCTTATTTAAATGTCCTTTTTTCTACATACACCTGTATTTCTACCATGATATGACTTTAGATATGTATGAAAGAACATGTGAATATGCACATTTAACAAACACATAACAGATCAAGTGTACTGAAGTATTACCTTAATTGAGTGCAACAGAGTTGTCAATTCATATTACTCCATGGCCTTATAAAACAAACAACAGAGTTTGTATAATACAGAGTTAACTCAGTAACAAGCAGAGACCACAACTTGGGCAGGTAAGTTCAGTACACTGATTGAATATCTAAATAACTAGAAAATTAATACACAAGTAAACTTTCTATATAATATACTTCAAAGTTACTTCATTCACCTACACTTATATACTCTACTCATTAGCTGATTAGTTAATAAAAACAAAAAACATCTTTCACGACAACTCGATTCAATTATTTGACTTCATCCACACCCATATCAATTGTTAACTGGTTTACTAGTTCATAAATTACAAAACTATCTTTCTAGATGACTTACTTCAACATCACACACACACATATATCACTTCCTCTTCATCAGATGAACAATTAATAAGTAAAACAAAATTAAGTTGGATAACTACTGAAAGATTACTTAATGTATTCTACATACATCACTTCCTTCTTTTTCTGTGTGATCAATACATTAGTTCCAAAATGTTTGTTATTAATCTAGGTGACCCATGATCATCTCTTTTAAGATTAACTGATTATACATATCAATTCCATTTTTCTGCATGAGTACCAAAATAATCATTCAATCTAAGCAACCTTCTCCAAGATTTTTTAAACTGTCTGAATGCATCACGTTTTACTCATTTGCATTAGATGGTAAAACATCTTTTTGTCCTTGTTTTCTCACTATGCAACATCATTAACCAGGATGTACCAAGTACATGTTACATTTATTTAAAATAAGTTATAGCTTAACATGATAAAACTATTATGCTTAAGACCAGGTAAAACAACTTAACAACAGTAAAATTAAAGCTAAAGATCAGGAAAGTAAACCAGAGAATAATAAATCTAAAAAGAAAAAATATTATTGTTTGTTTTCTTTTAGATAAACATATCATATCTATGTACAGGTTTACATATGCACCTGAAAATGGCATTGCAACTTCAAAACATATACAGCCATTATTTGAATGGTTATATACTGATCTGGATTAAAATGTAAATATAATCCATGACCTAACAGCAAAATAATTAATTATTACAAACTGTAAAACAATCTGAGAAGAGTAAAAAGTGTAAAAAACAAGAATATAATAAAGTTAGAGATAATAAATAGTTCAAAAGAGGAAAAATAATATTAGAACAGTAAAAACTATGGATTAAAAACAAGAAAATAATCTATAAATAATTTACTATATTCTTCCATTTTGAAAATAGTACCTGTATAGTCATATTTGAAAACTACACTATAAAAACAATGAAATTTTTCTTAAGTTTGAAAATATGTTTTGGAATAAATAAAGCTGTTGTCTAATATTTAAAGAAAATATAATGGAAACAGTAAAACTGTAGTCTAAAATTAGAGAAATAGATTTTAAAGACAGTTTGGCCATAATCTAACATTTTAAAAAGGACTAAGATATGCATTAAGAAGAGTAAATCTGTAATTTGTAATCTACAATGAAACATCTTGAAAACAGTCAATGGACAGTTACTAACTGGATAACTACTTGTACGAAACTCTTTCATTTCAGTCTTATACAAAATATATAAGAATGTGACTGTAACTGAACCCACCTCAAGCGTATGAGGAACTTCAAGTTTTGGAGCATTAAGACACGTATCAGTAACAATCATTATCATGATAGCAATAACAACAGCAAAGTCGCTGATGACTGCTCTTATCTGTAAAAATTCCAATCAAGAGAATATAAGCTTTTTTTCACAAAGTTAAATAAAACAGTATTTATCTTTAAAACATGAAATCTTTGGGCTGATGTAATTTCTACAAGGAGGAAGGGAAGAAGAAGAAGTCCAATGTTGTTAAAAGAATAATACAAGTTTGGTAAAAACAAATACTTCATTTTGAAGAATAGTAACTAGTATAAAAACAAAGTTCATTAATTTTATGGAATAATCTTATTTTGAAATAAACAGTATCACTGTATTAATAACATTGTTATATGCTAAAATCTGATGTAAATGTTACTTCATAAAGTAGTATCATATGTCACTATCATTATGTTGACATAATAATAGAATCTTTACAAAGAAAAATTAGAAAATCTCATACCACAGCACAAAAAAAAAATCAGTATTTAATTATAACAGCACAATAATAAAACATTTCATTAGAGCAGTGGAATAACAATACAGTTACACTATAAACAATAACTTGTGACCAAACAAGATAAAAAACATGAGTGTATAATACCTCTTTCCTGAATCAGATGACAAAAAATGAAAACAAAAAGACAACCACATCACTTATCAGCATCATTTTCCTCTAATACATATATAAAACCTAACAAAACAATTTTATGTAGGTAAGATAAACATAACATTTGAAAGCAGTATTTTCATCACCTAGTGCAAGAAAAAACTAACAAAATATCTCACCTTGGAAGGAGAGAAAGATGTAAATTCAAAATTTTTCATCATGACTGGCAAAGTGAAAGTTCCTGTAAACAGGATGATGGAAAATAAGAAAAACATCAAGAACATAGTTGGGTACTACACAACCATCCCCTTCCATTGTACCATTAGAGAGTTTGCATTCAACTGCAGAGACATGGAGCTGAATAATTGTGTCAGAACTCTCACTTGGGGTACAGTAACAGTTGTGATCCACAGGCCAAATAGTGTTTATGTGAATGGGGTCATCATTATGTATGTGAAATGCCAATTAATAATAATAATAATAAAAAATACTAAAATTACATTTTTTTTCAGGAATTACACTCTCATTTTTTGGTCTCAAACATTTAAGCAAATAAGAATTTATACTAATTTTTTTATGGGATGTCATATAGTAACTAACACACACAACAAGTAATAATGTTATATCATGCATACAATAACAATATAATAAAATTTAATAATCCACATAAAAGAGAGCTGCTGTAATATTAATATCTGTAACTACAATGATGTTTTTTAAATTATTTTTCTGTGCAGTGAAAGTTTTATGTTCAACAGGAACAAAGAATTCAATATAAAAAGTATCAGAACACACAGCACATAAAAATAAAACAAGGGCATAAACTACTGTACAAACAAGCATTACAAGCTGTAGTAGATATTGTCCTTTTACTGATTCCTGACAAGAATCTTAATATAATCGAATATTTCTCAGTGATACGTTTATTATAATGTGGTAGAGAGTTGGTAAACCAACCCACTGATTGACAAAAATTAATCGTAGTGTCATGATCATACTCTTAATAGATGGCCTAATGTATGCTGAGAGACAGCATGTATTAATATATTTTAATCTTGTGACCCCAACGTTTATAGTACTTCTATTTTAAAAATATTTTATGATACTATAATCTCAGCCTTAGCCAATGATTAACATTTGCCTTATTAGTTACATAGCACAGCCTTTCTTGTTTATTAACATATTCTTCTGTGTTCTTATTCTGTTACAATATGAGCAATTACCTTTTCACATCATGATACAGACAGCTTATGGGATTTTCACATGAAATGAGCTACATAATTCCTTTTCAATTCTAATGTTTCTTAATATTTTGTGCTTATAATTTCACAAACAAAAGTACGCTCCCAACAGTCATGTACCCACTAAATTATTCTTAACGATAGAGATGGTGCTTTTATAATGGTTTATGTTTCAACTCTTTATGTCATGTAGTTTTATTACAAAAATAGGTATTAATAATAAATGTATATCTAAATTTAAGTTACCTGTTAGAAGCTGTGAGAATATTTCACAGTAGATATTACAAAAAACAGTGTATGATTCCACGATGGAATTTCAATAACACAGCATCAGGTTTATAAATGAATCTAATGATTAAACTCAGGTACATTTTTAAATACTGTAAACTTACTTTTCAATAGCTTTGTAAATAAAAATAATAGATATAAGTGTGGCAAAGTTCTCCTCAGTAAACCAAGTGATGTAACACACCAAAGCACTGGCATAAAAACCAATAATACAATTAATGTAGCTGATGTCCAGAGCCCAATCCACAGATGAAGAGGCAAGTACTCTAAACCGTGATCCCTTTGGAGAAAATATTGTGTCACTAAATGCATAAAACCTTTATTAAAATGCAACTGAATAAATTACTACAATTATCTTCAACCTTTTCAGATAAACTATAAAAGGTGTCTAAACAATTTCTGAAAAAAAAATGAATAACCAAATCTTTAGAGTACTGGTCAACTGGCTGTTTGTTCTCTGGATCATAAAATTTCAGTTGGTAGTTTAGCAGAAAAGATGACATTCAAAAATACAATTGCACAAGAAATAGAATTTTTTAAACATTTAATATGAAAGCTATATTCAGCATTCAATATCTAATATTGACTTCTTTATACTGGTTATCTTGAAAAAATATGTTGTTTGATATTAAAAAATAGTATTTTGTATCTGTGTAATTTTGAACCATTCAGGCTTAGTACAACAATCAGATTATTCTTATTCTAATCTGTGACATAATCTGGTGCAGCCAGTGGTTCGTGCTTTGGACAAGTAAAAAACAACATTTGTGGGTTTAAAGCTCATACGCACCTAGTCCTTGAAATGAAACTATACTCACAAGTCATTTCAGTCTATTCAATAATAAAATGTGTGTGAGATAGCAGCTGGAGGTTAACTTATTCCACCTGTTCTCGACGTGCTGTTAAGACACATGAAGACCTAACTTTAATTCAATGATCAGCATATCCTTTTTATTTGATAACGAAATAGACTCACCTTGACAATATAAAATTAATGCTTATTTTGTTCAATGATAAAAGCTTGCACAAATCTTCAGAAATGATCCAAATGATAATTAAACTATTACATAACAATAAAGACAGTCTCACACCCTGAAATAACTCATCTTATTTTTTTCATTGGTAATGCACAAATATATACACATATAAATAATCCAATGAATTAGAAAATCGGTATATTTCACTGCAAACCATAATCAGCCAATCTAAAACTAGCCTGTCAGTTTGTTTCATGATCCAGAAACAATTATGTCAAAACTTAGATTATTTTAAAAACCATTCAGCATTAAACCTAACAGTGCAAAATCACTTTTGTTATTTTAACTGTACCTTAACACACAATATACTCATTGTTATATAATTGTGTCAACTTAACCTTACAGTACGAAAACTAATTTTATAAATTTTCTCCTTAATACGAAATCTGTTCACAGTAATAACTTACTTGTTATATAATCACACAACCTTAACCTAAATTTACTGTTGTTATTTTGTACCAATACAGAAACCATTCAACTAAAAGTTAACATTTTCCTACACTGAAAATCCATTTCCAATAATGCTTACCTTTGCCGACACTTATAGCTATTACTTGATTGCCAGTTTTTCCTTTGCCCATCTAAGCATTGGTCTGATTTCTTTTTCTTGCTTGCTTCCAGTCTTTTATGTTTCACTTAATTACCCTTGGTTATATTGGTCTTGTGACATTCTTCACCTATATCAATACACCCTCTATCTTGGTATTGTATATAAGCACCTAATTAAGATAACGTTATCACTTCTTGAAGACCGATTCTAAAACCAGCTTTCAGTGGGGAGGAAGTGGGAGAATGTCAGCAGAGGTAAATATTATTGAAAATAAATTATCAGTTTAGAAAAATGTAAATTTCCAAAACATAGTTATCTCTGCTACCAAATACCTAGAATCCCAAACTGAAAGATGGAGGGACCAGTGAAGACAGTATCCATGTGCATTGATCAAAGATGTACCAAGATAAGAGTGGTACCTGATGGGAGGAAAAGGACAACATCTAGAACAGGTACTTGCCACCATCCTGAAGCTAGTTTATGTATTGATGGTGGAAAAGTACATGAGTAATCATCACAACAGACCAGCCCTAAACTGACAGAGATGTTCCACTACTCACCGTTGGAACAGTAGAATAGGTGAACCAATTTTGCTGAATTTTTAAAAGCAAATCAACCTCGATTTATTCATTATGATGATCAGCAGATATGGAGAGGATTCTTTTTAGCATCACCACAGACCAGCCCTAAACAGATAGAAGACGTTACACTCCTCACCACTAGAATTAATGGGTCTTACTTCCTATATCCCTTGATGGAGGCTAAAGGAGTTGGACCACAGTGTAACATATAGATATACTTTTGACTGGATCTCCATCTGTAGCTATAGAGCAGGGGTTCCCAACCAGGGATGCAAGGTAGTATTCCAGGGGGTGCGAGACAACATTTGTTTTGGCCACCTTCACCTTTATTCTTAAATAAATAATTACTGTGAGGGGTCCGACAACATATCAAAATTTTTTAGGGGTGCGGGACATGAAAAAGGTTGGGAACAACTGCTATAGAGTAATCAGTGATATCGAGAAAACCCACTTTTACATAAATAAACTGCTATAGAGTGATGCATTCTAAACCACAGGAAACATGACAAGAAAGTAAACAACACCAAAGTGGACAAATTTTCTCCTCTACCTGAAGAAGCCTGAAAGGAAACACTCCAAAATGATAAAATTGTGCCTGCCTTACTTATCTGAAGGAACAGAACTCATCTGGTCTGGAAATGAGATCATTCACCCTCACTCCTCAACAACTTACCTCAGAATTATGGAAAGGATATGGAACACTGAGCTTAACCACAGATTCAGAATGGAACCACTCCACATTTGCAATTATAAGGAGTCAGTGGACTTCCTTTTAAGAACAACATAAAAAAATCAATATGGATCAAGTGAAGATCAATACACACCCCAACTAGACAGAAGAGCATCAAATCTGAACCAGTATTATGAGATAACTCCTGCTTAGGTTGATGTTGCTCCTGCTGACATTGGGGAAAACAACCCGAGATCCAGGTAGGAGGGCCTCCTAACATTGCCCTCTTCTATAACATTGCAGGAATTTACTCAAACACTCTGTAGGAAAAGACTCTGCCCACCTTCCCTGTGGCTGGAAACCAGGTGTGGTAGGGACTTCCAAGCTCCACTAGTAGAATAAAGGGATAATTTGCACTGGGAAGTCCAGAGAAACCGTGCAATATGTGAACCAATTTTGCTAAACTTTTAAAAGCAAATCAACCTCGATTTATTCATTTTGATGATCAGCAGGTATGGAGAGGATTCCTTTTAGCATTGCTCATGATAGTCCCCGAGAGGTAGTCCAGCATAAAGTGCTAATACTATCTGGAAAGCTCCTGGATGATCTAATGGAACATCTCATTTCTACAGAGCCTGCTGCAATAAGGATTAATAAGTACAGTTAACTTGGTTACTTGTACAGAATTTGATGGATAAAAATAAATCTGTCTGAGCAACAGTTGCCACAGAGTGAGTTACAGTGAAAAAAATAGGTAATGAACCCTGGAAAATAAAGAGGCAAAAGGAAGAGAAAAAATATCATTCACCCATCCTTATAATCTAGCAAATGTAGTCAAAACGGCTGTAAAGGGTAGGGAAAACTCTCAGTGAAAGAAAATTCCAAATCATGTAAATAATGCAAGAGAAAAGTATTGAGAGAAGTCCACATACCAGTCTGCACGATGCCCTCTAACAGACATTTAATCAGACAGCTAAAAAAATGTGATGAATCCAATGAGATGTGACTTGCAGAAGTTTTCTTGCCTGTAAAGAAAGTCTAGAATAAGCAATATAGATAAATTTTGAAGCCACCTTCTCAAAGTAATTGAGAATAAATCTTGGGAAACTGAAAACTACAAAATTAAGTGTTGATTTCTCATGCTTCTAAAGAAGTTACTGTGAGCCACATAACACCTCAGGACTCTAACAGGACAAAACAAATGATCTGAGTCTGGATCAGGTTTATACATGAAAATAGCTAGCAAATGAATTTGCAAAAATGGATTTATCTGCTTCCTTGAGAACCAATAGTTATTGGAAGAAAATACCTCTCATGAAATAGCAGGACAAAAGTGTGCTCAACTCCAATCACTGATGCCTACATGCTAGCAGCAACAACAAATACTGTAAGGGAAGATTTGTACATAGTACATGAGGCTAAAGATTTGAATAGATGTTGAGATAAAGCATGTAATATCACCTTAATATCCCAGTTTGGTAATGAAAAAGGGTGTTTGGGATAAAGAGCTCTAAATAATCCAAGAAGGCCAGATAGTACTGGACGTTCAAATACTTTCCAATGTTTAGTATATAAAAGAGTAGTCAATAAAGCTGCCTTAGATAAAGTGATACTAGATGAAGCTAGACCTTTGTCAAAGAGCCAGGTAAAAAACGAGATATAGTGGAAACATTTGGGCAAAGCAAGTTCAATTTCCTCATGAGACAACATTGGCAGTAAGTGTGCCATTTTCATTGATAAATAGCCATTGTAGATCTACGGATAGATTGAGACAAATACCAAGCAACTTTACAATTTATACCCTGATGCAAAGGACAGCATAACTTCCATGCATGAAGTTTGGGCTTAGTAATGCCAGATAAGGACTGCCTCAACAGACACAGCCATAGAAGAAGTGACAGAGCCAGACATTCTTGAAGATACTGTAGAATAAGGAACCAATACTCAATAAGTAGTGGATCAAATTATAGCCAGAACTCTGGGTAACAAATAACCTAGGGGAAAAGACATAGAGATGCAATGCTGCTCAATTTTGACTAAATCCATCTGTCAAAAATGCCCGAGGATGAAGTACTGGAAACCAAAATGCCTGTAGTTGAGAGTTCTATTGAGTGGCAAATGAGTTAATAATCAAAGTCTCAAACTGAAAGAAGGTCCACCAGAAAAATCTCACAATGGAGCATCCATTCAACTGGGCTAAGAAAGTTGACCTGCTATTAAATTCATCATCCCTGGAATATGGCAAACCAGGAGTCTGACTGAATAGGAGTGAGCTCAGTAGAGAATATCCAAAGTTCAAAACAAATGTCCCAAAAAAATCTACAAGACCACTGTATAAATGTCAGAATGAATCACAGTAACTTTCCCTTCAGCAGATCAAGACCTTGAACCATTGCTTGTTGAACAGCAAAAAGTTATAGAATATTGAAATTGAAGGAAGATTTACTTCCATCCATAAAATCTGGAATTCCTAACTACCAATATAGACCCTCAATTACTGAAATGAGGTATCTGTGAAAAGATAAATCTCAGGATGAACAGGATGGTACAGGAACACCAACAGCAGTGTTGGTCTGATCTAAATACCACTCAAGATCTAAGATGATATTAATGGTTGTAGTACACGATCCATTGGTTGCTCAGGTAAATGAAGTGTGTTACAGAGAAATATCACCATGGACAACTGAGTGAGGTATAAAAGACTGAAGAAAGTGAGAAAAATCAAACTTATGCTTTGATGGGCAAAGAGAAACCCTGGCAGTCAAGTAATAGCTATAAGTGCCTGTAGAAGTATGTTTTGGAAACCAAACTATTACACAACCATTAAAGTTTAACTTGACAGTATAAAAATACTCTTATTATACCATACACACATAAATGAGCTGTACAACTTTTTAACCATAATGAAAAAATCTTGCAGAATCTAAATTATTCACAAAACTTATAATAAAGAAACAACAAATATGAATTCAAAACACACACACACACACAAAAAGTACAAAACATACCTACAAAATTAAAAAACTATTGTTTCAAATACCACACTGGTCCCGTACTTTCAAGAATGTTCAATGGCTACCCATTAAATAACCCATACAACAGCCCATTCATAGCTCCAGACAGTAAACTCTCCATGGCAGCTTGAAAAAAAAAAAAAGTATTGCTATGTTTAAGACAAACAACTTATATAAATCACAATTTCCACAGGATAGTTTTCAATAAACTTTGAGAATGGTAAAAATGAAATATTCCTTATGTTAGTGGTGTTTTGTTTAATCAAATATTGTCAAGATCAGATAAATGAAAAAAAATATCTTTCAAATAAAGGATTAATTCAGAAATAAATGTTCCATATAATCCAAACAATAAGATGATGCAATCACACAATTTCATTTAAATTCAATTCTAATTATTTCTTTATGAAACTAAACATTCTCGGAGCAAGTTAATCATAAACATACAAACTAAAACCAAACAATTGCACAGTGACACAAATAAATAATTATTGTAAGTATCCCTTCAGTCTTTATAAATACATGTAAAAGTTTTGTCACAAACACATTTAATTACACTAATTTCTATAAAACTTGTTTGAAAGCAAGCTTAAAGAATTCCATAAACAATCAGCCATGCCCACAACATGAGCAATTTTGCAACACAACTAAAACTTTATAGATTGTACTAACTGAATAACAACTTCTTACAACATTTAGTAACAGAAAAATTAAATGAAAGATTTAAGTTCATGAAGTGGTTCAACTAACCTACAGTACTAACTGTTTATTCACACATTTAAACTAATAGACAGCTTGAAACAAGACAGCATTATACAAATAACTGAACAAATAACTTAACCTATTTCATGGCACAACTAAAGTATCAAACAGTCTGAGCAATTTGAGTGTGACTATTTTGTAACACTAGACAACTATCCTACATCTTATAGTTCATTATGCAACTTACATTATTTTGTAGTGAAAATATCAGTTTGATCTATTATGTAACACAACTATCAGATTATTTAAAGTGTTCCATAACTCAATTAAACCATCCCATAATTTAAAGTATTTCACACCATAGCGTACATGTTTCATAACTCTCAGAACAATATAAACTATTTCATAATGAACCTATTTGACAGCTTCACTATTTTATTAACAACTATCAAGCAGCTTGAGCAATTACAAAACAAAAATATCACACAGTTAAGCTGTTATATAATACTACTACTGAAAAAACGTAAGCTACTTCATAAAAGAACTATACTTATGTTATGCAAAAATTCAAGTTAAGACAGCTTGTGTTGCTATTCAATAAAAGTATCAGATAAATGGACCTTGTTCATAACACAATTGAGTTGTTATACATCTCAAATAAACTATTTCATAGGGTGATAAAGCTATCAAATAATTTGTCGTATCTCACCAGATGGGAATCTGTTGCTTCTCCCAATAAGCCACCAAAAATGATAATTGGAGCAATACAGACAAAGTACAGAAAAAAACAGAAGCTACAGTCTGAAGAGCTAGAGCATCCTCGAAATCACTCAAATACCAGAATTTCTTTCATTTAAAGTTGTTGATCAAGCCACCAAATAACCTAAAAAGGATTAATGAAAACATATTTTAATGGTAAACAAAATGTAAAGTAAAATAATTGATTCTTATGGTATATAATGGTTATATTAAGATCTGTGATATACCACCTTCTGATAAAAAGTTGATTGATTTGTCACTAAATTTTGCACAAAAGTGTTTGCAGGCTATTCATAGTAACCATTCCAAATTTTAAAGTAATAATTTCTAGAGTGGAAACAGCTACTTAAATATCACCTACCACCAACTCTCGGGATATTCTTTCCCAATCAAAATGAGGATTGATAAATCCCCATGGCAAAAAAAAACCAAGCATATTTGGTGAAGTGTTTCATCCCCATGCCAGGCCCTTGACCATGAGCCCTTCCAACCTCATGGAAGGAAAAATTAATTTTTAACTGTAGTTAATGATACATCATGTATATATAGAACAGTGTCAGGTTAGTAACTTTGTAGTTAGTACATCATGTATATATACATGGGCGCAGTGTCAGGCTAAGTAACTTTAGGTTAATGATACATGCATGTATATAGAACAGTGTCAGGACTAGTAACTGTAGTTAATGATACATCATGTATATATAGAACAGTGTCAGGCTAGTAACTGTAGTTGAGTGTATACATCATGTATATATAGAACAGTGTCTAGACTAGTAACTGCTGTTGTTAATGATGTTACATCATGTATATATAGAACAGTGTCAGGCTAGTAACTGTAGTTAGTGATACATGATGTATATATAGAACAGTGTCAGGCTAGTAACTGTAGTTAGTGATACATCATGTATATATAGAACAGTGTCGAACTAGTAACTGTAGTTAATGATACATCATGTATATATAGAACAGTGTCAGGCTAGTAACTGTAGTTAATGATACATCATGTATATATAGAACAGTGTCAGGCTAGTAACTGTAGTTACTGATACATCATGTATATATAGAACAGTGTCAGGTTAGTAACTGTAGTTAATGATACATGATGTATATATAGAACAGTGTCAGGCTAGTAACTGTAGTTACTGATACATCATGTATATATAGAACAGTGTCAGGCTAGTAACTGTAGTTAGTGATACATCATGTATATATAGAACAGTGTCAGGCTAGTAACTGTAGTTAATGATACATCATGTATATATAGAACAGTGTCAGGCTAGTAACTGTAGTTAGTGATACATCATGTATATATAGAACAGTGTCAGGCTAGTAACTGTAGTTAATGATACATCATGTATATATAGAACAGTGTCAGGCTAGTAACTGTAGTTAATGATACATCATGTATATATAGAACAGTGTCAGGCTAGTAACTGTAGTTAATGATACATCATGTATATATAGAACAGTGTCAGGCTAGTAACTGTAGTTAGTGATACATCATGTATATATAGAACAGTGTCAGGTTAGTAACTGTAGTTAATGATACATGATGTATATATAGAACAGTGTCAGGCTAGTAACTGTAGTTAATGATACATCATGTATATATAGAACAGTGTCAGGCTAGTAACTGTAGTTAGTGATACATCATGTATATATAGAACAGTGTCAGGCTAGTAACTGTAGTTAATGATACATGATGTATATATAGAACAGTGTCAGACTAGTAACTGTAGTTAATGATACATCATGTATATATAGAACAGTGTCAGGCTAGTAACTGTAGTTAATGATACATCATGTATATATAGAACAGTGTCAGGTTAGTAACTGTAGTTAATGATACATGATGTATATATAGAACAGTGTCAGGCTAGTAACTGTAGTTAATGATACATGATGTATATATAGAACAGTGTCAGGCTAGTAACTGTAGTTAGTGATACATCATGTATATATAGAACAGTGTCAGGCTAGTAACTGTAGTTAATGATACATGATGTATATATAGAACAGTGTCAGACTAGTAACTGTAGTTAATGATACATTATGTATATATAGAACAGTGTCAGGCTAGTAACTGTAGTTAGTGATACATCATGTATATATAGAACAGTGTCAGGTTAGTAACTGTAGTTAATGATACATGATGTATATATAGAACAGTGTCAGGCTAGTAACTGTAGTTAATGATACATGATGTATATATAGAACAGTGTCAGGTTAGTAACTGTAGTTTGTGATACATGATGTATATATAGAACAGTGTCAGGCTAGTAACTGTAGTTACTGATACATCATGTATATATAGAACAGTGTCAGGCTAGTAACTGTAGTTAATGATACATGATGTATATATAGAACAGTGTCAGGCTAGTAACTGTAGTTAGTGATACATCATGTATATATAGAACAGTGTCAGGCTAGTAACTGTAGTTACTGATACATCATGTATATATAAAACAGTGTCAGGCTAGTAACTTTAGTTAGTGATACATCATGTATATATAGAACAGTGTCAGGCTAGTAACTGTAGTTAATGATACATCATGTATATATAGAACAGTGTCAGGCTAGTAACTGTAGTTAATGATACATCATGTATATATAGAACAGTGTCAGGCTAGTAACTGTAGTTAGTGATACATCATGTATATATAGAACAGTGTCAGGCTAGTAACTGTAGTTAGTGATACATCATGTATATATAGAACAGTGTCAGGCTAGTAACTGTAGTTAGTGATACATCATGTATATATAGAACAGTGTCAGGCTAGTAACTGTAGTTAGTGATACATCAGAACAGTGTCAGGCTAGTAACTGTAGTTAATGATACATCATGTATATATAGAACAGTGTCAGACTAGTAACTGTAGTTAATGATACATCATGTATATATAGAACAGTGTCAGGCTAGTAACTGTAGTTAGTGATACATCATGTATATATAGAACAGTGTCAGGTTAGTAACTGTAGTTAATGATACATCATGTATATATAGAACAGTGTCAGGCTAGTAACTGTAGTTAATGATACATGATGTATATATATAGAACAGTGTCAGGTAAGTAACTGTAGTTAATGATACATCATGTATATATAGAACAGTGTCAGGCTAGTAACTGTAGTTAGTGATACATCATGTATATATAGAACAGTGTCAGGCTAGTAACTGTAGTTAATGATACATCATGTATATATAGAACAGTGTCAGGCTAGTAACTGTAGTAACTTTGTTAATGATACATCATGTATATATAGAACAGTGTCAGGCTAGTAACTGTAGTTAATGATACATCATGTATATATAGAACAGTGTCAGGCTAGTAACTGTAGTTAGTGATACATCATGTATATATAGAACAGTGTCAGGTAGTAACAGTTAATGATACATATGTATATATAGAACAGTGTCAGGCTAGTAACTGTAGTTAATGATACATCATGTATATATAGAACAGTGTCAGGCTAGTAACTGTAGTTAATGATACATGATGTATATATAGAACAGTGTCAGGCTAGTAACTGTAGTTAGTGATACATCATGTATATATAGAACAGTGTCAGGCTAGTAACTGTAGTTAATGATACATGATGTATATATAGAACAGTGTCAGGCTAGTAACTGTAGTTAATGATACATCATGTATATATAGAACAGTGTCAGGGTAGTAACTGTTGTTAGTGATACATCATGTATATATAGAACAGTGTCAGGATAGTAACTGTAGTTAATGATACATCATGTATATATAGAACAGTGTCAGGCTAGTAACTGTAGTTAATGATACATCATGTATATATAGAACAGTGTCAGGTTAGTAACTGTAGTTTGTGATACATCATGTATATATAGAACAGTGTCAGGCTAGTAACTGTAGTTAATGATACATCATGTATATATAGAACAGTGTCAGGCTAGTAACTGTAGTTAATGATACATCATGTATATATAGAACAGTGTCAGGCTAGTAACTGTAGTTAATGATACATCATGTATATATAGAACAGTGTCAGGCTAGTAACTGTAGTTAATGATACATCATGTATATATAGAACAGTGTCAGACTAGTAACTGTAGTTAATGATACATCATGTATATATAGAACAGTGTCAGGCTAGTAACTGTAGTTAGTGATACATCATGTATATATAGAACAGTGTCAGGTTAGTAACTGTAGTTAATGATACATGATGTATATATAGAACAGTGTCAGGCTAGTAACTGTAGTTAATGATACATGATGTATATATAGAACAGTGTCAGAACTAGTAACTGTAGTTAGTGATACATCATGTATATATAGAACAGTGTCAGGCTAGTAACTGTAGTTAATGATACATCATGTATATATAGAACAGTGTCAGGCTAGTAACTGTAGTTAATGATACATCATGTATATATAGAACAGTGTCAGGCTAGTAACTGTAGTGATACATCATGTATATATAGAACAGTGTCAGGTTAGTAACTGTAGTTAATGATACATCATGTATATATAGAACAGTGTCAGGCTAGTAACTGTAGTTAATGATACATCATGTATATATAGAACAGTGTCAGGCTAGTAACTGTAGTTAGTGATACATCATGTATATATAGAACAGTGTCAGGCTAGTAACTGTAGTTAATGATACATCATGTATATATAGAACAGTGTCAGGCTAGTAACTGTAGTTAATGATACATCATGTATATATAGAACAGTGTCAGGCTAGTAACTGTAGTTAGTGATGATACATCATGTATATATAGAACAGTGTCAGGCTAGTAACTGTAGTTAATGATACATGATGTATATATAGAACAGTGTCAGGCTAGTAACTGTAGTTAATGATACATCATGTATATATAGAACAGTGTCAGGCTAGTAACTGTAGTTAGTGATACATCATGTATATATAGAACAGTGTCAGGCTAGTAACTGTAGTTAATGATACATCATGTATATATAGAACAGTGTCAGGCTAGTAACTGTAGTTAATGATACATCATGTATATATAGAACAGTGTCAGGCTAGTAACTGTAGTTAGTGATACATGATGTATATATAGAACAGTGTCAGGTTAGTAACTGTAGTTAATGATACATCATGTATATATAGAACAGTGTCAGGTTAGTAACTGTAGTTAATGATACATCATGTATATATAGAACAGTGTCAGGTTAGTAACTGTAGTTTGTGATACATCATGTATATATAGAACAGTGTCAGGCTAGTAACTGTAGTTACTGATACATCATGTATATATAAAACAGTATCAGGCTAGTAACTGTAGTTAATGATACATGATGTATATATAGAACAGTGTCAGGCTAGTAACTGTAGTTAGTGATACATCATGTATATATAGAACAGTGTCAGGCTAGTAACTGTAGTTAATGATACATCATGTATATATAGAACAGTGTCAGACTAGTAACTGTAGTTAATGATACATCATGTATATATAGAACAGTGTCAGGCTAGTAACTGTAGTTAGTGATACATCATGTATATATAGAACAGTGTCAGGTTAGTAACTGTAGTTAATGATACATCATGTATATATATAGAACAGTGTAGTAACTGTAGTGATACATGATGTATATATAAAACAGTGTCAAGCTAGTAACTGTAGTTACTGATACATGTATATATAGAACAGTGTCAGGTTAGTAACTGTAGTTAATGATACATCATGTATATATAGAACAGTGTCAGGTTAGTAACTGTAGTTAATGATACATCATGTATATATAGAACAGTGTCAGACTAGTAACTGTAGTTAGTGATACATCATGTATATATAGAACAGTGTCAGACTAGTAACTGTAGTTTGTGATACATCATGTATATATAGAACAGTGTCAGGTTAGTAACTGTAGTTAAGTGATACATCATGTATATATAGAACAGTGTCAGGCTAGTAACTGTAGTTAATGATACATCATGTATATATAGAACAGTGTCAGGCTAGTAACTGTTGTTAGTGATACATCATGTATATATAGAACAGTGTCAGGATAGTAACTGTAGTTAGTGATACATCATGTATATATAGAACAGTGTCAGACTAGTAACTGTAGTTAATGATACATCATGTATATATAGAACAGTGTCAGGCTAGTAACTGTAGTTAATGATACATCATGTATATATAGAACAGTGTCAGGCTAGTAACTGTAGTTTGTGATACATCATGTATATATAGAACAGTGTCAGACTAGTAACTGTAGTTAATGATACATCATGTATATATAGAACAGTGTCAGGCTAGTAACTGTAGTTTGTGATACATCATGTATATATAGAACAGTGTCAGACTAGTAACTGTAGTTAATGATACATCATGTATATATAGAACAGTGTCAGGCTAGTAACTGTTGTTAGTGATACATCATGTATATATAGAACAGTGTCAGGCTAGTAACTGTAGTTAGTGATACATCATGTATATATAGAACAGTGTCAGGCTAGTAACTGTAGTTAATGATACATCATGTATATATAGAACAGTGTCAGAGTAGTAACTGTTGTTAATGATACATCATGTATATATAGAACAGTGTCAGGCTAGTAACTGTAGTTAATGATACATCATGTATATATAGAACAGTGTCAGGCTAGTAACTGTTGTTAATGATACATCATGTATATATAGAACAGTGTCAGGCTACTAACTGTAGTTAATGATACATCATGTATATATAGAACAGTGTCAGACTAGTAACTGTTGTTAATGATACATCATGTATATATAGAACAGTGTCAGGACTAGTAACTGTAGTTAATGATACATCATGTATATATAGAACAGTGTCAGGATAGTAACTGTTGTTAGTGATACATCATGTATATATAGAACAGTGTCAGGCTACTAACTGTAGTTACTGATACATCATGTATATATAGAACAGTGTCAGGATAGTAACTGTAGTTTGTGATACATCATGTATATATAGAACAGTGTCAGACTAGTAACTGTTGTTAATGATACATCATGTATATATAGAACAGTGTCAGGATAGTAACTGTAGTTTGTGATACATCATGTATATATAGAACAGTGTCAGGCTAGTAACTGTTGTTAGTGATACATCATGTATATATAGAACAGTATCAGGATAGTAACTGTTGTTAGTGATACATCATGTATATATAGAACAGTGTCAGGATAGTAACTGTAGTTAATGATACATCATGTATATATAGAACAGTGTCAGGCTAGTAACTGTAGTTAATGATACATCATGTATATATAGAACAGTGTCAGGCTAGTAACTGTAGTTAATGATACATCATGTATATATAGAACAGTGTCAGGCTAGTAACTGTAGTTAGTGATACATCATGTATATATAGAACAGTGTCAGGCTAGTAACTGTAGTTAATGATACATGATGTATATATAGAACAGTGTCAGACTAGTAACTGTAGTTAATGATACATCATGTATATATAGAACAGTGTCAGGCTAGTAACTGTAGTTAGTGATACATGATGTATATATAGAACAGTGTCAGGTTAGTAACTGTAGTTAATGATACATCATGTATATATAGAACAGTGTCAGGTTAGTAACTGTAGTTTGTGATACATCATGTATATATAGAACAGTGTCAAACTCGTAACTGTAGTTACTGATACATCATGTATATATAGAACAGTGTCAGGCTAGTATCTGTAGTTAATGATACATGATGTATATATAGAACAGTGTCAGGCTACTAACTGTAGTTTGTGATACATCATGTATATATAGAACAGTGTCAGACTAGTAACTGTAGTTAATTATACATGATGTATATATAGAACAGTGTCAGGTTAGTAACTGTAGTTACTGATACATCATCTATATATAGAACAGTGTCAGGATAGTAACTGTAGTTTATGATACATCAGGTATATATAGAACAGTGTCAGGTTAGTAACTGTTGTTAGTGATACATCATGTATATATAGAACAGTGTCAGGTTAGTAACTGTAGTTAATGATACATCATGTATATATAGAACAGTGTCAGACTAGTAACTGTAGTTAGTGATACATCATGTATATATAGAACAGTGTCAGACTAGTAACTGTAGTTTGTGATACATCATGTATATATAGAACAGTGTCAGGCTAGTAACTGTAGTTAGTGATACATCATGTATATATAGAACAGTGTCAGGCTAGTAACTGTAGTTTGTGATACATCATGTATATATAGAACAGTGTCAGACTAGTAACTGTTGTTAATGATACATCATGTATATATAGAACAGTGTCAGGCTAGTAACTGTTGTTAGTGATACATCATGTATATATAGAACAGTGTCAGGCTAGTAACTGTTGTTAGTGATACATCATGTATATATAGAACAGTGTCAGGCTACTAACTGTAGTTAATGATACATCATGTATATATAGAACAGTGTCAGACTAGTAACTGTTGTTAATGATACATCATGTATATATAGAACAGTGTCAGAGTAGTAACTGTTGTTAATGATACATCATGTATATATAGAACAGTGTCAGGCTACTAACTGTAGTTAATGATACATCATGTATATATAGAACAGTGTCAGACTAGTAACTGTTGTTAATGATACATCATGTATATATAGAACAGTGTCAGAGTAGTAACTGTTGTTAATGATACATCATGTATATATAGAACAGTGTCAGGATAGTAACTGTTGTTAGTGATACATCATGTATATATAGAACAGTGTCAGGCTACTAACTGTAGTTACTGATACATCATGTATATATAGAACAGTATCAGGATAGTAACTGTAGTTTGTGATACATCATGTATATATAGAACAGTGTCAGACTAGTAACTGTTGTTAATGATACATCATGTATATATAGAACAGTGTCAGGCTACTAACTGTAGTTTGTGATACATCATGTATATATAGAACAGTGTCAGGCTAGTAATTGTTGTTAGTGATACATCATGTATATATAGAACAGTATCAGGATAGTAACTGTTGTTAGTGATACATCATGTATATATAGAACAGTGTCAGGATAGTAACTGTAGTTAATGATACATCATGTATATATAGAAAAGTGTCAGGCTACTAACTGTAGTTAATGATACATCATGTATATATAGAACAGTGTCAGGCTAGTAACTGTAGTTAATGATATATCATGTATATATAGAACAGTGTCAGGCTAGTAACTGTAGTTAGTGATACATCATGTATATATAGAACAGTGTCAGGCTAGTAACTGTAGTTAATGATACATGATGTATATATAGAACAGTGTCAGACTAGTAACTGTAGTTAATGATACATCATGTATATATAGAACAGTGTCAGGCTAGTAACTGTAGTTAGTGATACATGATGTATATATAGAACAGTGTCAGGTTAGTAACTGTAGTTAATGATACATCATGTATATATAGAACAGTGTCAGGTTAGTAACTGTAGTTTGTGATACATGATGTATATGTAAAACAGTGTCAAACTCGTAACTGTAGTTACTGATACATCATGTATATATAGAACAGTGTCAGGCTAGTATCTGTAGTTAATGATACATGATGTATATATAGAACAGTGTCAGGCTACTAACTGTAGTTTGTGATACATCATGTATATATAGAACAGTGTCAGACTAGTAACTGTAGTTAATTATACATGATGTATATATAGAACAGTGTCAGGTTAGTAACTGTAGTTAGTGATACATCATGTATATATAGAACAGTGTCAGGATAGTAACTGTAGTTAATGATACATCATGTATATATAGAACAGTGTCAGGTTAGTAACTGTTGTTAATGATACATCATGTATATATAGAACAGTGTCAGGTTAGTAACTGTAGTTAATGATACATCATGTATATATAGAACAGTGTCAGACTAGTAACTGTAGTTACTGATACATCATGTATATATAGAACAGTGTCAGATAGTAACTGTAGTTTGTGATACATCATGTATATATAGAACAGTGTCAGACTAGTAACTGTAGTTAATGATACATCATGTATATATAGAACAGTGTCAGGCTAGTAACTGTAGTTTGTGATACATCATGTATATATAGAACAGTGTCAGGATAGTAACTGTAGTTAATGATACATCATGTATATATAGAACAGTGTCAGACTAGTAACTGTTGTTAGTGATACATCATGTATATATAGAACAGTGTCAGGCTAGTAACTGTAGTTTGTGATACATCATGTATATATAGAACAGTGTCAGGCTAGTAACTGTATATATGTTCAGGTGATACATCATGTATATATAGAACAGTGTCAGGCTAGTAACTGTAGTTAATGATACATCATGTATATATAGAACAGTGTCAGGATAGTAACTGTAGTTAGTGATACATCATGTATATATAGAACAGTGTCAGACTAGTAACTGTAGTTAATGATACATCATGTATATATAGAACAGTGTCAGGCTAGTAACTGTTGTTAGTGATACATCATGTATATATAGAACAGTATCAGGATAGTAACTGTTGTTAGTGATACATCATGTATATATAGAACAGTGTCAGGCTAGTAACTGTTGTTAGTGATACATCATGTATATATAGAACAGTGTCAGGACTAGTAACTGTTGTTAATGATACATCATGTATATATAGAACAGTGTCAGACTAGTAACTGTAGTTAATGATACATCATGTATATATAGAACAGTGTCAGGCTAGTAACTGTAGTTAATGATACATCATGTATATATAGAACAGTGTCAGACTAGTAACTGTTGTTAATGATACATCATGTATATATAGAACAGTGTCAGGCTAGTAACTGTTGTTAGTGATACATCATGTATATATAGAACAGTGTCAGGATAGTAACTGTTGTTAGTGATACATCATGTATATATAGAACAGTGTCAGGCTAGTAACTGTAGTTAATGATACATCATGTATATATAGAACAGTGTCAGGATAGTAACTGTAGTTTGTGATACATCATGTATATATAGAACAGTGTCAGACTAGTAACTGTTGTTAATGATACATCATGTATATATAGAACAGTGTCAGGCTACTAACTGTAGTTTGTGATACATCATGTATATATAGAACAGTGTCAGGCTAGTAACTGTAGTTAATGATACATCATGTATATATAGAACAGTGTCAGGCTAGTAACTGTTGTTAGTGATACATCATGTATATATAGAACAGTGTCAGGCTAGTAACTGTAGTTAATGATACATCATGTATATATAGAACAGTGTCAGGCTAGTAACTGTAGTTAATGATACATCATGTATATATAGAACAGTGTCAGGCTAGTAACTGTAGTTAGTGATACATCATGTATATATAGAACAGTGTCAGGCTAGTAACTGTAGTTAATGATACATCATGTATATATAGAACAGTGTCAGGCTAGTAACTGTAGTTAGAACAGTGTGATACATACATGTATATATAGAACAGTGTCAGACTAGTAACTGTAGTTAATGATACATCATGTATATATAGAACAGTGTCAGGCTAGTAACTGTAGTTATATGATACATGATGTATATATAGAACAGTGTCAGGCTAGTAACTGTAGTTTGTGATACATCATGTATATATAGAACAGTGTCAGACTAGTAACTGTAGTTAATGATACATCATGTATATATAGAACAGTGTCAGGCTAGTAACTGTAGTTAGTGATACATCATGTATATATAGAACAGTGTCAGGCTAGTAACTGTAGTTAATGATACATCATGTATATATAGAACAGTGTCAGGTTAGTAACTGTAGTTAGTGATACATCATGTATATATAGAACAGTGTCAGGTTAGTAACTGTAGTTAATGATACATCATGTATATATAGAACAGTGTCAGGCTAGTAACTGTAGTTAATGATACATCATGTATATATAGAACAGTGTCAGGCTAGTAACTGTAGTTTGTGATACATCATGTATATATAGAACAGTGTCAGACTAGTAACTGTAGTTAATGATACATCATGTATATATAGAACAGTGTCAGGTTAGTAACTGTAGTTACTGATACATCATGTATATATAGAACAGTATCAGGATAGTAACTGTTGTTTGTGATACATCATGTATATATAGAACAGTGTCAGACTAGTAACTGTAGTTAGTGATACATCATGTATATATAGAACAGTGTCAGGCTAGTAACTGTAGTTAATGATACATCATGCATATATAGAACAGTGTCAGACTAGTAACTGTTGTTAATGATACATCATGTATATATAGAACAGTGTCAGGCTAGTAACTGTAGTTAGTGATACATCATGTATATATAGAACAGTGTCAGGCTAGTAACTGTTGTTAGTGATACATCATGTATATATAGAACAGTGTCAGGCTAGTAACTGTAGTTAATGATACATCATGTATATATAGAACAGTGTCAGACTAGTAACTGTAGTTAATGATACATCATGTATATATAGAACAGTGTCAGACTAGTAACTGTTGTTAATGATACATCATGTATATATAGAACAGTGTCAGGCTAGTAACTGTAGTTAATGATACATCATGTATATATAGAACAGTGTCAGACTAGTAACTGTTGTTAATGATACATCATGTATATATAGAACAGTGTCAGGCTAGTAACTGTTGTTAATGATACATCATGTATATATAGAACAGTGTCAGGCTAGTAACTGTTGTTAGTGATACATCATGTATATATATAGAACAGTGTCAGGCTACTAACTGTAGTTAATGATACATCATGTATATATAGAACAGTATCAGGATAGTAACTGTAGTTTGTGATACATCATGTATATATAGAACAGTGTCAGACTAGTAACTGTTGTTAATGATACATCATGTATATATAGAACAGTTTTAGGCTACTAACTGTAGTTTGTGATACATCATGTATATATAGAACAGTGTCAGGCTAGTAATTGTTGTTAGTGATACATCATGTATATATAGAACAGTATCAGGATAGTAACTGTTGTTAGTGATACATCATGTATATATAGAACAGTGTCAGGATAGTAACTGTAGTTAATGATACATCATGTATATATAGAAAAGTGTCAGGCTACTAACTGTAGTTAATGATACATCATGTATATATAGAACAGTGTCAGGCTAGTAACTGTAGTTAATGATATATCATGTATATATAGAACAGTGTCAGGCTAGTAACTGTAGTTAGTGATACATCATGTATATATAGAACAGTGTCAGGCTAGTAACTGTAGTTAATGATACATCATGTATATATAGAACAGTGTCAGACTAGTAACTGTAGTTAATGATACATCATGTATATATAGAACAGTGTCAGGCTAGTAACTGTAGTTAGTGATACATGATGTATATATAGAACAGTGTCAGGTTAGTAACTGTAGTTAATGATACATTATGTATATATATAGAACAGTGTCAGGTTAGTAACTGTAGTTTGTGATACATGATGTATATGTAAAACAGTGTCAAACTCGTAACTGTAGTTACTGATACATCATGTATATATAGAACAGTGTCAGGCTAGTATCTGTAGTTAATGATACATCATGTATATATAGAACAGTGTCAGGCTAGTATCTGTAGTTAATGATACATGATGTATATATAGAACAGTGTCAGGCTACTAACTGTAGTTTGTGATACATCATGTATATATAGAACAGTGTCAGACTAGTAACTGTAGTTAATTATACATGATGTATATATAGAACAGTGTCAGGTTAGTAACTGTAGTTACTGATACATCATCTATATATAGAACAGTGTCAGGATAGTAACTGTAGTTTATGATACATCAGGTATATATAGAACAGTGTCAGGTTAGTAACTGTTGTTAGTGATACATCATGTATATATAGAACAGTGTCAGGTTAGTAACTGTAGTTAATGATACATGATGCATATATAGAACAGTGTCAGACTAGTAACTGTTGTTAGTGATACATCATGTATATATAGAACAGTGTCAGACTAGTAACTGTAGTTTGTGATACATCATGTATATATAGAACAGTGTCAGGTTAGTAACTGTAGTTAGTGATACATCATGTATATATAGAACAGTGTCAGGCTAGTAACTGTAGTTACTGATACATCATGTATATATAAAACAGTGTCAGGATAGTAACTGTAGTTTGTGATTCATCATGTATATATAGAACAGTGTCAGACTAGTAACTGTTGTTAATGATATATCATGTATATATAGAACAGTGTCAGGCTACTAACTGTAGTTTGTGATACATCATGCATATATATAGAACAGTGTCAGGCTAGTAACTGTTGTTAGTGATACATCATGTATATATAGAACAGTATCAGGATAGTAACTGCTGTTAGTGATACATCATGTATATATAGAACAGTGTCAGGATAGTAACTGTAGTTAATGATACATCATGTATATATAGAACAGTATCAGGATAGTAACTGTTGTTAGTGATACATCATGTATATATAGAACAGTGTCAGGATAGTAACTGTAGTTAATGATACATCATGTATATATACAACAATATCAGGATAGTAACTGTTGTTAGTGATACATCATGTATATATAGAACAGTGTCAGACTAGTAACTGTTGTTAATGATACATCATGTATATATAGAACAGTGTCAGGCTACTAACTGTAGTTTGTGATACATCATGTATATATAGAACAGTGTCAGGATAGTAACTGTAGTTAATGATACATCATGTATATATACAACAATATCAGGATAGTAACTGTTGTTAGTGATACATCATGTATATATAGAACAGTGTCAAGCTAGTAACTGTTGTTAGTGATACATCATGTATATATAGAACAGTATCAGGATAGTAACTGTTGTTAGTGATACATCATGTATATATAGAACAGTGTCAGGCTACTAACTGTAGTTAATGATACATCATGTATATATAAAGCAGTGTCAGGATAGTAACTGTAGTTTGTGATACATCATGTATATATAGAACAGTGTCAGACTAGTAACTGTTGTTAATGATACATCATGTATATATAGAACAGTGTCAGGCTACTAACTGTAGTTTGTGATACATCATGTATATATAGAACAGTGTCAGACTAGTAACTGTTGTTAATGATACATCATGTATATATAGAACAGTGTCAGGCTAGTAACTGTTGTTAGTGATACATCATGTATATATAGAACAGTGTCAGGCTAGTAACTGTTGTTAGTGATACATCATGTATATATAGAACAGTATCAGGATAGTAACTGTTGTTAGTGATACATCATGTATATATAGAACAGTGTCAGGCTAGTAACTGTTGTTAATGATACATCATGTATATATAGAACAGTATCAGGATAGAACAGTGTAACTGTAACCTTTGTTAGTGATACATCATGTATATATAGAACAGTGTCAGACTAGTAACTGTAGTTAATGATACATCATGTATATATAGAACAGTGTCAGGCTACTAACTGTAGTTAATGATACGTCATGTATATATAGAACAGTGTCAGACTAGTAACCTTTGTTAATGATACATCATGTATATATAGAACAGTGTCAGACTAGTAACTGTTGTTAATGATACATCATGTATATATAGAACAGTGTCAGGATAGTAACTGTTGTTAGTGATACATCATGTATATATAGAACAGTGTCAGGCTACTAACTGTAGTTACTGATACATCATGTATATATAGAACAGTATCAGGATAGTAACTGTAGTTTGTGATACATCATGTATATATAGAACAGTGTCAGACTAGTAACTGTTGTTAATGATACATCATGTATATATAGAACAGTGTCAGGCTAGTAACTGTTGTTAGTGATACATCATGTATATATAGAACAGTATCAGGATAGTAACTGTTGTTAGTGATACATCATGTATATATAGAACAGTGTCAGGCTAGTAACTGTAGTTAATGATACATCATGTATATATAGAACAGTGTCAGGCTAGTAACTGTAGTTAGTGATACATCATGTATATATAGAACAGTGTCAGGCTAGTAACTGTAGTTAATGATACATCATGTATATATAGAACAGTGTCAGGCTAGTAACTGTAGTTAATGATACATCATGTATATATAGAACAGTGTCAGGCTACTAACTGTAGTTAATGATACATCATGTATATATAGAACAGTGTCAGGCTACTAACTGTAGTTAATGATACATCATGTATATATAGAACAGTGTCAGGCTAGTAACTGTAGTTAATGATACATCATGTATATATAGAATAGTGTCAGACTAGTAACTGTAGTTAATGATACATGATGTATATATAGAAAAGTGTCAGGCTACTAACTGTAGTTAATGATACATCATGTATATATAGAACATGGTAGGCTAGTAACTGTAGTTAATGATATATCATGTATATATAGAACAGTGTCAGGATAGTAACTGTTGTTAGTGATACATCATGTATGTATAGAACAGTGTCAGACTAGTAACTGTAGTTAATGATACATGATGTATATATAGAACAGTGTACCGTCTCAGGCTAATGATTCATCATGTATATATACAGCAAAACCGCCAGGCTAATGGCAGATTGAAAGTTTCACCAGATTGATCGTTTCAGTACCATATCTAACCAGAAACATGTCGGTAAACATGGAAATGATGTTTATGATAGAATATGAGAATTATGTTAAAAAAGTCAGTAATGACCTATAGCTCTATAGTAAAGTGATAGTGCGGAAGGCTGACCCCGGGTTTGAGACCTTATATTACTCTTCGTGTATAGTGAAGATTATGTTTAGTCGTCTGGGGTTTTTCAGATTAAGAGTGGTTACTTGGTTGCTAAAATTATATTAGAAAATATAATACGTATACTTCTGTTATTAGTGAGTTGTTATTAACAGAAAGCATTTGGGAGAAATGGAGTATATTAATCTATGAATACGTTTGTTTACGTGAATATTAAACATACATAAACATTATAGATTAGATAGCCTGCAACATAGGTAGAACAACTAAGGTTGTATCAACTAAACATTAGTTTTAAGTAACCGAAAACCAAACTATAAATTCCCTTAATTTATTTCGACTCGTAATCCGAGGTTCGCTGATTCGAATCCCGGTAGCCCCAAACATTTTAGGCCTGGCATGGCCAAGCGCGTTAAGGCGTGCGACTCGTAATCTGAGGGTCGCGGGTTCGCATCCCCGTCGCGCCAAACATGCTCGCCCTTTCAGCCGTGGGGGCGTTATAATGTGACGTTCAATCCCACTATTCGTTGGTAAAAGAGTAGCCCAAGAGTTGGCGGTGGGTGGTGATGACTAGCTGCCTTTCCTCTAGTCTTACACTGCTAAATTAGGGACGGCTAGCACAGATAGTTCTCGAGTAGCTTTGTGCGAAATTCAAAAACAAACTCTTAATTTATCTCAGCTATCGAGGTTACGTCAGTTGTTCTATTTTGGATGATTTAGTGTAGGATGCTTATTTGTCCAAGGTCTAATTTGTACCAGCCCGTCTATTGTTCCCAATATTAGGCTTACCTAATGTTGTTTCGTTGATACTACATATTTACTCTGAGGCCGAACGTGTGTGATTTAGATATCATTTTGAACGTTAGGGTAACAAGTGAACACAACGTTAAAACTCATAAGTTATTATAAACATTTCAAAAATTTGAACTGTACTGTTTTTAAATTACGTATTGATTTTAACGTTGCGTGTAGTTAGTTTATTTATTATTTCTTGTCAGCTGTCCAGCTTATCTTAAGTTATTTTGTTGAAATGGTTAAGTGATAAGCAGTATGTCGTTTGGAAAGCAAATTTCTATTGGCTATCTAAACATTTTTGTGGCTAAACGTCAACCGAAACACGAAACCTAAGAGAGTTGCTGTTTTAAAATATCTATTGTTAAACGAACATTGGAACCCGAATTTGAGTCAACAATTCGAGAGTAACCCGCAGGCCGTTGTAGGCTTAAAGTAATTTTATCTGAAAATTGTAGTGCTTGACAATTACAGTCATCAAGGCTCAGAGTTAAAAAAGCAGAACTGTATTTTCGTAATTATATAATCACTTTATGTGCTTTTCTCCCCATGTTTTCTTGTGTGTTCATGATATTGAATGTCTACTTTGGAAGTCCACAGTGGCTCAGAGGTACATCTGAAGGTTTACAACGCTTAAATCCGGGTTTCGATAGCCATTATGGCAACACTTCACAACAGTCACACTATTTAGAACCGGAAAGGCTACTGTAGGTAATCATAGTTTTTTACACTTTCAATGTAGGGTTATATAACTGCTGTATAATATTTTTTAATAAGCTGTACATGTTAGTTATCACTCGGCGCTCTCTTAGCAACACAGTTATGGATCTAAAGGTCCAAGGTTCGAGCTCTTATATGCCACTGAAAACGCTCTGAACTCTCAGCTGTGGAGGTGTTTAAATGGTGGCAGACACTTTTTGCTAACGAACTTCAGGTGAGGCCTAGTAGTTAGCGTAACGAGTTATGTATCTTAAGATCCAAGGTTCGAGTCATTACGTATCGTTGAAAATGCTTTGAACTTTCAACTGTGGGGTTGTTTAAATGGTGACAGCCACATTCGTTATTCGGTAAAGAATTGACAAATAGGCAGCGGTGGGTGTTCTGACTTGTCGACTTCTCTCTGATTAGCTCTTTTAATTAGAACCCGGGGTGCTCTCGACCCGACAAACGTGTTTTGCGTTGAGATTAAAATTATATATTCCTCTTGCCTCTGACGTCTTTGAAAATACTAAACAAATGTTATTGCTTCTTTGTTCACAGGTACTTCGGACTACTAAAATACTTCGATTGCTTTATCATAACATGAAGAGAGGAATATTTTAGTTTTTAAATTAGTTATGTTGATTTAAAACAAGTCCGACATGGCCAGGTGGTTAGGTTGCTCGACCAGTAAGCTGAGGGTTACGGGTTTGAATCCTCGTCACACCAAACATACTTGCCCTTTCGGCCTTGAAGACGTTATAATGTGACGGTCAATCCCATTATTCTTTGGTATAGAGTAGCCCAAGAGTTGGCGGTGGGTGATGATGACAAGCTGCCTTCCCTCTAGCCTTACACTGCTAAATTATGGACGGTTAGCACATATATCCTTTGTGTAGGTTTGTGCGAAATTCAAAACGAACAATCAAAGCTTTTAAAACCTTCTATGTTGGTTTCTCCTCCAAAAGGAACTGAACTGTACGTTAATGTTAATCTTTCTGTTTTATTATTAAATTATTTGTTCGGTACTTTATCTCGTCTAGCGTGAGATAATCTAAAGTCTTATTTAAATTAATATTTTTTTTAATCTTATGCAATACCTGAAACGACTGTATACATATATTATGACTCTTTGCATAGAGCGCCACCTATATCATGTTAGGTATAGCTTTGAGCTTCTAGAAACAAACATGCAAAACGTTTTGAGAAAATATATATATATATATACGTATGTGCAAAGACTGATCACTTACCCTGGAGGCTTCTAATATTTGCAAACTCAAAACAATAATTTTCAAATAAAGGAAAAACTACAAGTTATGTAATTGTTTCAGAATTACGGTCGCTTTGTTGTTTCTCTCGTTAGAAATTTTAGAAGCTGTGTGTGTTTTGTGTGTTTTTTCTTATAGCAAAGCCACATCAAGCTATCTGCCCAGCCCACCGAGAGAAATCGAACCCCTGATTTTAGCATTGTAAATCCGGAGACATACCGCTGTACTAGTGGGGGGCGTTTTAGAAGCTCGTGAAACGAAACAAATATCAGTAATTTAAAATATATGTGATATACAAAATACCTTAATTATACCAAATTTCAGTGCTGTAATAAGAAACGGACGCGTTTAAACATTTGACTCACAATTTGCAGCGCCCTCAAGTGAACATATGTAAAAAAAATGTCGGTGAAAAAATTACACGCACGCCGTGCTGAATGGAATATGTACATTTTAATTTAAAGAAGAATTATGTTACGTAAAGACATATGACTTTACATTCCACGCGGCTAGTATAATCTTCCGTTCTTCTCATTCCAAAATGTTTTTTGTTTGTTTTTCAGTTCCACTAGACCAAGACTGTGTTGTAATACTATTTTTCATGTTTCTTTCGTCTCTCATTTAAAAGTGTAAATTTAACTTTCAAACTGTAACTTATCGTAGAATTCTTACCTTTTTTCTCTAAGTGAAAAGCTGATTGATAAAGATTACTAAGCTACCTGATGAGTTTTTTTACGCATGTGCAACGCCAAGAATCAAACTTCGGATTTTTTTGTTGTAAATCTGTAAACTTGTCACTGGTTCACCAGAATACCATTAAAAATGTCGGCTTCATGACGATTATTCGCCTGTAGTATTTTTCAGGGTTATCGTGTATGTTATGGTATTTGTTTTTGTTTTCTAATAGTGAGTGTGTGTGTTGTTACTGAAGTCAGGCCCACAATAACTAATTGTTTCAAATTTTTTTTAGGTTTATCGTACGTATTGCCATAGTACGATTTTTAATTTAATTGTGTTTGTATATCGTTTATATAATGTTTAAGGAACGCCAGAGAATTGCTCCTTCTGGATTGTCGCGAACAAGAAGAGGTTTTAATCGAGCAATCCGCCACGAACAATCTATTAGCGATGTTGTTCATCGTACGTTTCTTTTTATGTTCGCAAATATTATTTGTCAGCAACCTCATTTCCACAACACTGACCCCTTTTAAAGTTGGTTGTTATGGATAATGTATCAAGTACAGATAATGTTTGTTTTTTAAGTTTAGATAATTTAGAAGTAAAATATTATTTTGTTTGTACAGCTCTCGGAATTTGTTTGTGAAGGATGAACGACATGGAATTTTAGAAGTACAACAGCAATTGATGAATTATATTAAACCGTTGTAAGTCACTAATACTCACATTGGGGTACTGCACTCTAACCACCGCGGGGAATCTAACCCTGGATTTTAAGCAAATTTTTATTTTTAACGGTGTCATGTGATCCTATTTTGTTTTGTTTTGCATTCTGGATAACGTTATTGATAAACATTCTGTGACATAAACAAAATAAAAATGTGTGTCTTTTCTGTAGCAAATCCACATTGGACCATCTGCTGTGGCCATCAAGGGGAATCGAACCCCTGATTTTAGCGTTGTAAATCCATAGATTTACCGCTGTCCCAACGGGGAACACAAAATAAAATTCAGCTCCGAAAATAATCTCCAATAATCAAAATTATTTTTGATATGTCTACGCTGATTTACAAACGAAAATAAGTGAAAATGGAAATATGTGGCGTCTGTCAAAGTGAAAGACTTCATCAAGCAGAGAGCTGCGATACGGTTGGAAAAATTAAAATCCAATAAGTAAGAAACCAGCAGTAACTTGCTCGTTCCGGTTTTATTTTTAGCTGTCGAGTTTTTACAACAAGTTCTTCATTTCGTTCTCAGCGTGTATGAATAACAAGTAAACGTTCTGGTAAAAACAACAGCCGAAGGCTTAACTTAGCGTTTCCCTGTTTTACCTCTTTGGTTTAATCAACTTTTACTTAACTTAGCGTTTCCCTGTTTTACCTCTTTGGTTTAATCAACTTTTACTTAACTTAGCGTTTCCCTGTTTTACCTCTTTGGTTTAATCAACTTTTACTTAACTTAGCGTTTCCCTGTTTTACCTCTAAGGCTTAACTTAGCGTTTCCCTGTTTTACCTCTTTGGTTTAATCAACTTTACATTTGTCGTTAAAGCACTTTCTTCATCAAACTTTGTTGTCCAGAAAAGTTCTATTTTCTCGGAGCACCGAGTAAAGAATAACATTATTATATTATCAATGCTCCGCTCACCATGGGTATCGAAACCCTGCTTGTAGCGTTGTAAGTCCGCAGACATACCGATATGCCACTAGAGGTGAGGCGTAGATACATAAGTAAAATATTTCTTTACATCTTTGTGCTAATTAAAATATAAAGAAAATCACGAATTACATATATATTTTCTGTTAAATATCACACATTTTAAATATGTATATACATTTATTTCTGTTTTTACTTGCTTGTGAGATAAGGTAATGTTTCGTGAGGATTTGTTTGTTTCTTTGTTGTTTAGTTCGAGGCTACACATTGGCCCGCTCGTGTTATGCCAGTCACAAGTATCAAAACACGCATTTTCGTTTTATAAGCTTTCAGACTTACCGCTGGGTCACCGGGGGTCCTTTTATGAGAACATTTCTTGTCTGTTTAGACTTACCCAATCTTCAAATGTTTTATATACATGAAAATCTCGAGCACTTTGTCGGTCTCTGAGAGAGACAGAATACTCTCTATATTTGTAAGTTTAATAAGATAATACAGATGTAACTCCTGGGAAATGGATCCAGAAACAAACTCTTATTTATCAACGAAAAGAAAGTTTTCGTTCTTGTTGTTTTTTTAGCTTATTTTATGTTGTTAACATTGCTAAGCCTAAATATCTGTAAAAACAAATGTGTGGACAAATAACGAATTTTTACCGTAAATATCTGTACTAAATTTGTTCTTCCTTTAAAACATTATTCAGGTACACGCGCCTGTATAAGTTTTGGCACCCTGTGCGACACATGGGTTATGGATTCCGATTCGGGTCGACCCATAAGATTTTCCATAGTCCAGTATCCTTAATTTTGAACTGAAGACCAAAGAGAGAATTAGTTCAATGTTATTCGCCGCCTACTCGGTTACTTTCAACCAAACGAGCAGAATTGACCGACACAATTGTAACTCCATAAAGGATGAAAGTTGGATCGTATTTCATCGGCATATCATCACCTCAGACCTTCCCATTCCAAGCCCTGTACGCTAACTATTAAGGCAAAGTAGGCCTCAGAGTGCTCTTTGAAATTCCCGAGTATAATGCGTTTTAGTCTATATGAACTCAAAGCCTGTATACAAATTTAGCATGACAGTGTGGGGCCTAAAGTGTATTATGTTTGTTTGGGTTCTCCAGAATATCTTATTTTAAAAAAAGGAAACTATATATTCTGTCATTCTGCTACGTAATCAACCCATTGTATGGTAAGCTTCAGCCATCCCATGGAAATTGATAACGTTCTGGTTTATACTGTGTTTTAACTACTAACACTTATATCGACGTTTTCTGTTACGATGATAGAGTCTCGTGCGAAAATTTAGACCTTCGAAATGTCTGGTAATAGGAAGTCATATCGCATGCTTTTCTACTTTCACATTTCTCTGGAGTAGTCCATTATTGATTACTTGTGACTTTTATAAGGTCCAACAGGACTGGTGAAAACTTGTTTTGAGCGATTTCAATCTATGATCTCGTGGTCACTTTTGCAAAGACTCTAGATTTCAAATGCTATTTTACACGCCTCTAGATTAAAATGGACCATTTGATAGAAATGTAGGGTCGGTCTTCTGGACTTTTTGTCACTGTTATTATGTCTATAGTTTTCATCATATCGTCGGCTTTTGACGCTTAAAGGGCTTAAATTTTATCATTTCCAAAATGAAATGATAAGAACAAACATGAAGTTACTGAAATACTTTTAAATGTTTAAAACATTACGGAATTAGGAGGCTATCGTAATAAAACAGTTGAGGTTGTGAACAACTACAGTTAGTTGTGTTTTAAAGATAGTAGGGAAAATTAAAGCTTGTTTGTTTGTAATTAAGCAAAAAGCCACACAATGTTTTGTCCACTATCTGAACCTTGTTTCTGGAGTCCGCTGAAATACTGCTTTGCCACTAGAGGGCTAAAATTTTAGAAACTTGTGAAATAAAAATTAAGGTAAAATAATGAGAACATGTAACTGTTTTATTAGTAAAATTAATAAATATAAATAAACCTAAACAATAAAACTGTGGGAAACATTAGTATAGAACAGTATACAAATAAAGAATATTCAGAAGTCACAACTAAATATATAGATACATATAGACAAAAACACATAGACACAAATATATAAACACACATAGACACATATAGACACAAATACATAGACACAAATATATAGACACACATAGACACAAATATATAGACACACATAGACACAAATATATAAACACACATAGACACAAATATATAGACACACATAGACACAAATATATAAACACACATAGACACAAATACATAGACACAAATATATAGACACACATAGACACAAATATATAGACACAAATATATAGACACACATAGACACAAATATATAGACACACATAGACACAAATATATAGACACACATAGACACAAATATATAGACACACATAGACACAAATATATAAACACACATAGACACAAACATATAGACACAAATATATAGACACACATAGACACAAATATATAAACACACATAGACACAAATATATAAACACACATAGACACAAATATATAATACACACATAGACACAAATACATATACAAATATATAGACACACATAGACACAAATATATATACACACACATAGACACAAATACATACACACAAATATATAGACACACATAGACACAAATATATAAAACACACATAGACACAAATACATAGACACAAATATATAGACACACATAGACACAAATATATAAACACACATAGACACAAATACATAGACACAAATATATAGACACACATAGACACAAATATATAAACACACATAGACACAAATACATAGACACAAATATATAGACACACATAGACAGACACAAATATATAGACACACATAGACACAAATATATAGACACACACATAGACACAAATATATAGACACAACATAGACACACAAATATATAAACACACATAGACACAAATACATAGACACAAATAATATATATAGACAATAATATATACATAGACACAAATATATAGAACACATAAACTGGAAATATATACACACAAAATATAGACACACATAGACACAAATATATAGACACACATAAACACAAATATATAGACACACATAGACACAAATATATATATAACACACACAAATATATAGACACACACAAATATATAGACACAAAACACAAAACATATATACACAAATATATACACATAGACACATATAGACATAGACATATGACACAATATATAGACACATATACACAATATAGACAAATATATAGACACACATAGACACAAATATATAGACACACATAGACACAAATATATATAACACACATAGACACAAATATATAAAACACACATAGACACAAATATATAGACACACATAGACACAAATATATAGACACACATAGACACAAATATATAGACACACATAGACACAAAATATATATAGACACACACATATAGACACAAATATATAGACACATATAGACACAAATATATAGACACATATAGACACATAAACACATATAGACACAAATATATAGACACATATAGACAAATATATAGACACATATAGACACAAATATATACACACACATATAGACACAAATATATAGACACATATAGACACAAAATATATAAACACATATAGACACAAATATATAGACACATATAGACACACAAATATATAGACACACATAGACACAAATATATAGACACACATATAGACACACATATATAGACAATATATATAGACACACATAGACACAAATATATAGACACACATAGACACAAATATATAGACACACATAGACACAAATATATAGACACATATAGACACAAATATATAGACACACATAGACACAAATATATAGACACACATAGACACAAATATATAGACACATATATATAAACACACACAGACACAAATATATAAACACACATAGACACAAATATATAGACACACATAGACACAAATATATAGACACATATAGACACAAATATATAGACACACATAGACACAAATATATAGACTCATATAGACACAAATATATAGACTCACATAGACACAAATGTATAGACACACATAGACACAAATATATAGACTCATATAGACACAAATGTATAGACACAAATATATAAACACACATAGACACACATAGACACAAATATATAGACACACATAGACACAAATATATAGACACACATAGACACAAATATATAGACACACATAGACACGAATATATAAACACACATAGACACAAACATATAGACACATAAAGACACAAATATATAGACACACATAGACACAAATATATAGACTCATAAACACAAATATATAAACACACATACACAAACATATAGACTCATATAGACACATATAGACACAAATATATAGACACACATAGAGACAAACATATAGACACAAATATATAAACACACATAGACACAAACATATAGACACATATAGACACAAATATATAGACACACATAGACACAAATATATAGACACATATAGACACAAATATATAGACACACATAGACACAAATATATAGACACACCTAGACACAAATATATAAACACACATAGACACAAATATATAGACACACATAGACACAAATATATAGACACACATAGACACAAATATATAGACACATGTAGACACAAATATATAGACACACATAGACACAAATATATAGACACACATAGACACAAATATATAGACACACATAGACACAAATATATAGACACACATAGACACAAATATATAGACACACATAGACACGAATATATAAACACACATAGACACAAACATATAGACACATAAAGACACAAATATATAGACACACATAGACACAAATATATAGACTCATAAACACAAATATATAAACACACATACACAAACATATAGACTCATATAGACACATATAGACACAAATATATAGACACACATAGAGACAAACATATAGACACACATAGACACAAATATATAAACACACATAGACACATATAGACACACATAGACACAAATATATAGACACATATAGACACAAATATATAGACACACATAGACACAAATATATAGACACACATAGACACAAATATATAGACACATATAGACACAAATATATAAATACATAGACACAAATATATACACAAATATATAGACAAACATATAGACACAAATATATATATAGACACATGTAGACACAAATATATAGACACACATGTAGACACAAATATATAGACACACATAGACACAAATATATAGACACATATAGACACAAATATATAGACACACATAGACACAAATATATAGACACACATAGACACAAATATATAAACACATAGACACAAACATATAGACACAAATATATAGACACATATAGACACAAACATATAGACACAAATATATAGACACATATAGACACAAATATATAGACACATATAGACACAAATATATAAACACACATAGACACAAACATATAGACACAAATATATAGACACACATAGACACAAATATATAGACACATATAGACACAAATATATAGACACACATAGACACAAATATATAGACACACATAGACACACATATACACACAAATATATAAACACACATAGACACAAATATATAAACACACATATAGACACAAATATATAGACACACATAGACACAAATATATAGACACATATAGACACAAATATATAGACACACATAGACACATATAGATACATATAGACACAAACATATAGACACATATAGATGCATATAGACACAAGTATATAGACACATATAGACACATATAGACACAAATATATAGACACATATAGACACAAATATATAAACACACATAGACACAAACATATAGACACAAATATATAGACACACATAGACACAAATATATAGACACACATAGACACAAATATATAGACACACATAGACACACATAGACACAAATATATAAACACACATAGACACAAATATATAGACACACATAGACACAAATATATAGACACACATAGACACAAATATATAGACACACATAGACACAAATATATAGACACACATAGACACAAATATATAGACACATATAGACACATATAGATACATATAGACACAAACATATAGACACATATAGATGCATATAGACACAAGTATATAGACACATATAGATGCATATAGACACAAGTATATAGACACATATAGATGCATATAGACACAAGGAAATAGACACATATAGGTTCTTCGCAGCGCATGTGAAGAAAAATAAGAAATATTTAATGTAATTAATGTAACTACCGCAAGGTGGCGATAAAAATTAAACACGAATTAACATCTTGTAATAAATGCCAGAATATAATTAAATAAATAAAAAATATATATCATTGGCCACATGTAAGGGATAAGTTTATTACTGACCAATGGGAATCGTCGTGACATAACACTTTTGTCTGGATTATCTTACGATGATGGTGGTCGCTTGGGAAATAGACAACACTTACCCTCTACACCGGCGTGGTTCTCAGGTCCATTATCAAAGTAAACCCTGTTATTCTGGATCGACATGGAGGCTCCTCCCATTTATACATGTTGACCCCTGTTCCAGAAACGTGGAGTAGAATAAACACTATATCTTGTCCTCCCTTTCCTAGATTTTTTCTACATTTTTTTATTTCATTATAATGTTGTATAATAATTATTTCAGTTCCGACCACATGGGTGGTCAGTACGAGGCGACCCCTTTCCTAGCTTTGATTTACGTCGCACTTATTCTAGAAAAACTGGCGAAAGAGAAAGTCTGGAGGAACATTAGCCATTAGTCATATTTGCTTAATAAGGAATAGAATTAATTTCCAAGACACACGTGCAAGTTTACCACCTAGTAGGTCCGCTTCATTTGATCCTTCTTCTGACATCGAATTACTGACTTTGAAAAATAACTGACCAATAATATGTTTAATTCGTTCGTTCAGTCGATCTGATGCTAATTTCGAAATTGTTTTGAAAAGTACACGTGGAGTAGAGGAAACCAATCAGTGAACCATCGTGTAGTAGAGGAAACCAATCAGTGAACCATCAGTAACTGAAAAACAACAACATTCATCTGTGTTTCTCTATTTCCCGCAAATTAACACCACTGCTCTCTACACTAGCTGTCCCTAATTTAGCAGTGAAACGATTTGTTTGTTTGTTTTTGAAATTTGCGCACGGTTGAAAGGGCGAGCGTGTCTGGTGGGAGGAGGATTCGAACCCGCGATCCTCAGATTACGAGTCGAGTGCCTTAACCACCTGACCATGCCGGGCCCAGTGAAAAGGAAGGAAACTAGTCAATATCACACATGGACAACTATTTTACCAACGAATAGTGGGATTGATCGACGTTTTAACATTCTCGCTTCTGAAAAGACAAGCATACTCAATGTGAGGAAATTTTAACCCTCGACCTTCAGATTGTGAGCGCCTAACCACCATGGAGGAGATGAAAAACAACGATGTGTGTCGTAAGAGGAACCACTTTAAAACATCATGTGTTATGCGTGAAAAGAAAAACAATATTGCGTGTCGTAAAGCATGACAAGTGTAAGAACTGTACAAGTAAACAGACTCTAAATGTAATTACCGCCATAATTATATACAGAAGAAGAAAAAAATGAGGATGTCAGAGGTCATTATGTAGCTGATAAATAATTCAAACCTAGTTAAATCTAAACCAGTGTGAATCACAATACTGCGTTTTATTATACTGAAGAACACTTTAAAATCATTTTATATATAAATCACTTTATTTAACGGACGCAAAATAATATAATATTCCTTAATGATTTTAATGTATTTTATCATTTCATGTGTGTTTGTGTAGGTATATAACTAAAGAACTGAGTGAAAACTTTAGGGTTAACACGCCATAAGAGTCTACAGGTATAGAATCAACTGTCATTATTCTCTACTGTTAACACATCTCACCATAACAGTCTACATCTATAGAATCAACTGGCATTATTCTCTACTGTTAACACATCTCACCATAACAGTCTACATCTACAGAATCAACTGGCATTATTCTCTACTGTTAACACGTCTCACCATAACAGTCTACATCTACAGAATCAACTGGCATTATTCTCTACTGTTAACACATCTCACCATAACAGTCTACATCTACAGAATCAACTGGCATTATTCTCTACTGTTAACACATCTCACCATAACAGTCTACATCTACAGAATCAACTGGCATTATTCTCTACTGTTAACACATCTCACCATAACAGTCTACATCTACAGAATCAACTGGCATTATTCTCTACTGTTAACACATCTCACCATAACAGTCTACATCTACAGAATCAACTGGCATTATTCTCTACTGTTAACACATCTCATCATAACAGTCTGCATCTACAGAATCAACTGGCATTATTCTCTACTGTTAACACATCTCACCATAACAGTCTACATCTACAGAATCAACTGGCATTATTCTCTACTGTTAACACATCTCACCATAACAGTCTACATCTACAGAATCAACTGGCATTATTCTCTACTGTTAACACATCTCATCATAACAGTCTGCATCTACAGAATCAACTGGCATTATTCTCTACTGTTAACACATCTCACCATAACAGTCTACATCTACAGAATCAACTGGCATTATTCTCTACTGTTAACACATCTCATCATAACAGTCTACATCTACAGAATCAACTGGCATTATTCTCTACTGTTAACACATCTCATCATAACAGTCTACATCTACAGAATCAACTGGCATTATTCTCTACTGTTAACACATCTCACCATAACAGTCTACATCTACAGAATCAACTGGCATTATTCTCTACTGTTAACACATCTCATCATAACAGTCTACATCTACAGAATCAACTGGCATTATTCTCTACTGTTAACACATCTCACCATAACAGTCTACATCTACAGAATCAACTGGCATTATTCTCTACTGTTAACACATCTCACCATAACAGTCTACATCTACAGAATCAACTGGCATTATTCTCTACTGTTAACGCATCTCATCATAACAGTCTACATCTACAGAATCAACTGGCATTATTCTCTACTGTTAACACATCTCACCATAACAGTCTACATCTACAGAATCAACTGGCATTATTCTCTACTGTTAACACATCTCACCATAACAGTCTACACCTACAGAATCAACTAGCATTATTCTCTACTGTTAACACATCTCACCATAACAGTCTACACCTACAGAATCAACTAGCATTATTCTCTACTGTTAACACATCTCACCATAACAGTCTACATCTACAGAATCAACTGACATTATTCTCTACTGTTAACACATCTCACCATAACAGTCTACATCTACAGAATAAGTTAATTATGAATAGTGTATAATTGTTCATGATATCTTTATGGAGATAATAATGTCCGAAGACCTACATGGAGAAGATTGTATATATAATATGTAACATTTATTTTGATACATTCGTTATGGTTGCAAGATTTTAGCCATGTTTCTCACTTCAAATAAAAATTACATATACTTCTGTTTATATTAATATGCAGTAGTTTAGATTAAAAACGTAGATAAAAATTCGATGAAACTCATTTTTTACCGTCGTTTACTTTACGTATGAGTCGAGAGGGTCATTTGAATTTGGTTTAATGTTGTGAAGACAAATCCAGTGATGTTAGTGAATTATCTTTCAAGCTTCCTCACTAAAAAGGGAAGTGATTTTATCACTTGGTCACTTTGGTGATGACCAAACAGAAATAACTCCAGTTTTACTGTTCGTCATTATGGAGTATCCTATTTTGTATTTCGACAGCATTATCCTTTCCAATTGAATGAGGTTGCTTGTTGTTTTATTCAGGTTTTTTCCAGTTTTATACCAGTTCGTACTTCCTAGTGTGTGATCATTCATTGTACTTTATTTGTTAATCGACTTTGTTACGTTTTGTGTGAGAACGTTTCTTCATAAGATCGCGCGCGTCCCGAGTCTAATGAACCATTATTTCCGCTAATAATAACCTTTCTGTGTTCTGATTGGTGAGATCTAGAGGCTTTCTTCCGGTTTTACCTCCTCACTAATTCTTCTAATGTTTTGTGAACTATATATGTGTGTCCTTTTGTCACATCATTTTACTTTCGTTTTCTGAAACCTGCTGGAGGACAAATAATGCTAATTTTTGAACAAACGTGTAATAATATATATATATTATCATCATTTCTACGTAACTTTTTAATAAGTAATACCTAGTAAGAAAACGGAATGTGCCCTAAATGTAACAGTACAAAGCCAACTGGAAGATGGCATTTGTCACAAATATAACTGTATCTAAACCATTAAGAAAATAGTATGTGATAAAATTTAACTGTATGAAGACTATTCAGACGATTGTATGTGACACAAATATGATTATATACATAGGGAAAAATTTAAGAAAATAAATAATCCACCAAAAGGTCCACGAACAAGTAATGTCATACAAGTTGGTTAAATTTTAGAACGATTTTAATTTCCTTGGTTGGCAAATTTAGACTGCTTCATCTGGGAAGTAATCAGTGATGACGAGAAAACCCACTTGTAAAGAAAAATATATATGTAAAAACTGCTGGTATGGATAGAGAAAAAATTTTTATGTAGGGGAGCGAAAAACGTTTCGACCTTCTTCGGTCATCGTCAGGTTCACAAAGAAAGAAAGAGGTAACTGACTAATAGCTGACCACATGTTTGAAGAGGGTTGTGTAACTGAGTGTAGGAATGTAAAGGGCGTGTTTATATGTTTGATTATATTTATTAATATAGGTATAAAGGCATTCCTTTGTATTGGTTTATTTTGGGCTTGAGTTGTTGTATAAGTAAGGCTTCTTTAATTTTGCATTTGTTTATGTTTGTTTCTTTATTTAGTATTTGAGTGTTTTCTATGGTTATGTTGTGTTTATTTGACTTGCAGTGTTCGAAAACGTGTGAAGGTGACTTTGAATCTGGTTTCCATTTTTCTACTTGTTTCTCCAGTATATAAAGTAAGGAAGATTGTCTTAAAATTTATCCAGGACAATTGAGAAAATGGTATGTGTCACAAAGATAATTATATACAAATTACTAAGAAAATAGAATGTGTTAAAAATGTAACCGTACAAAGATTATGAGATGGTATATGTCACAAATATAAATACACAACATACGGTAGATTTATGGTTAAAGTTAGTTCGTTCTACGTCAACAAATTTTGATTTTGATGAAACATGAAATATTGAAGTTTGCACTAAAGTAAAACAGCGACATCTAGTTTTCGAATGTTGGTAGTTTTATTAATTTATGAAAACAAATTAAAAAAGGGCTGAAGTTCAACATATTCACAGTTAAAAATGTACATAAAAATATGATTTGTTTCGGATTACACATGATTACATGTTATCCGTGTTACTACTACGTATACGGTTAGAAATGATTGACGACCGACACCCCTGACTGCATATTAAGATTTATTTTGAACTACTTGTTGGATCTGATAATAACCACCTTAACAACAACCAGGTCACATCAACTGTTGTCTTCAGTTGATTTATTTGTTGTTTTTTTTATTTCGCGCAAAACTACACGAAAGCTATCTGCGCTAGCCGTCCCTAATTTAGCAGTGTAAGACTAGAGAAAAGGCAGCTAATCATCACTACCCACCACCAATTCTTGAGCTACAATTTTACCAACGAATAGTGGGATTTACCGCGCATTATAACGCCCTCACGGCTGTTTGATGTGACAGGGATTCGATCCCGCGACTCTCAGATTGCGAGTCGAGCGCCCCCTAACGCCCTGACCATACTAGTCCGCCTGAAGTTCTTTAATCTAACATATACAAACGCCTCTCGTTGAGAATGGAAACACTCTGTATTGACTGAAATGTAGTAAAGTCGATTAATTTGTTTAACCCTTAAACGACGGTCGTCATCAGTTAACGTTGCTACCTGAAACATTCTCACTGATTAAGGCTTAACAAACGATACATGTAATCGACTACCTGCGCTGTATCGATTACAGTTATCGACTCTCCGATTTTTTTCATGGTTTTTGCTGATCCACTAGGAGGAGGGGAGGGTGTTTTTGTTTCAGAATTTTTGCGAGTAGCAATTCGGAGTTTAACCTGCGCACAGCTTTTCCTGATTAATGTAAGACAGCTATTCAATAACACCCAGAGAGGAACACAGCACGACAGCACACACTTGGAAACACATATAAATAAGGATAGAAATATTCTTCAGGTCACGCAATATTTTTTTCCATATTTTTTTATGTTAAAAATAAATATTTCGTATTTATTCCATTAGAGTTTGAAGGAACAGATTCAGTTTATGCACCTATCAACTGCCACGTTCACCACACGAAATGTTTTCGTTAGCCCTACATTAGTCAATCTACTAAATCAAACAACGTATTTGTTTAATACCTGGCCCGGCATGGCCAAGCGTGTTAAGGCGTGCGACTCGTAATCTGAGGGTCGCGGGTTCGCATCCCGGTCGCGCCAAACATGCTCGCCCTTTCAGCCGTGGGGGCATTATAATGTGATGGTCAATCCCACTATCGTTGGTAAAAGAGTAGCCCAAGAGATGGCGGTGGGTGGTGATGACTAGTCGTCCTTCCCTCTAGTCTTACACTGCTAAATTAGGGACGGCTAGCACAGATAGCCCTCGAGTAGCTTTGTGCGAAATTCCAAAACAAACAAATTGTTCAATACCAAAGTTGGACATGTGAGGACTTTCGTCAATACCAGTTCTCATAAGTTTAGTTACTTTTCTGGCACCCAGTGAGATAAGTAAGAGAAATTTGATAACAAGAACAGAAATCTTTCGTCAGTTTTAACACATTTGATGAACCTTGTTTTGTTACTTCTTTAACTTCCTCTCTCACATCGTTCATTTTTCATACAAATAACCTTTGAACTAGACTTTTGTTTGGTATTAAGTACAAAGCTACGCAAAGGGCTATCTGTAATTTGTCCATCATGGGTATCAATCTGTACTCTGTCCACCACGGGTATCGAAATCCGGTTTCTAGTGGTATGAGTCCGCAGGTATACCGCTCTGCCACTAAGTGGTGGAACGTGGACGTTTTAGTGACGAGTTTAGGTAGCTAACGAAAGTCCTTTAGGGGAGTTGTTCGTATAGTAGTTTAAGTGACATAGTTAATTTCACCTCCCTACACGCAGTTGCAAAACAAAATGGCGACTCGTCAGTCGGAAATTTTCCTTTGGTGCTGAATTGTTAAGGTAGTTAGGGGGGCGTTGGACTCTCAATCTGAACGTCGCGGGTTAGAATCGCCGTCACACCAAACATACTCGCCCTTTCAGCAGTGAGGCCGCTATATACTTGCAGTCAAACCCACTGCTCGTTGGTAAAAGAGTATCTCAAGAGTTGGTGGTGATGGCTAAATTAGAGAAGGCTCGCACATATAGCCCTCGCGTAGCTTTGTGCTATATTCAAAAACAAACAGTATGATGCACTAGTGCGGAACTTACTGTCTCTCTGCTTTCTAGACGTGGACATCAAAGCAAGCAACTTAGAAATTTTCCAAGATTATTTAGACGTGGAAGTAATACAATGATAGATTTGGTTCGATTTGTTTTGCATTTCGAGCAGACCTACACGAGGGCTACATGCGCTTATGACAGTAGAAATCGCGCAATTTGACGAGTTTAACTACTCAATAAAGAGAAAGGTTTTACAAGGTTAACTTTATCATAAAGTTAACGAGTCATTAACTTCATATCTAATGACATAGTAATGAATCAAAATCCATGGCGGGAATTTCGGTTTAAAATTATATGACCCTAACCAGAAGCACCGGAACAAATATAATCTGGAGGAAGGGGTGTCCAGAAAATAATCTCACTTTGTCCCACTCATGCTTCAAAAGCACCTGGGAGGATTCATGGTAAAGAAACATAATGTAAGTAAAACTGGGAGGATTCATGGTAAAGAAACATAATGTAAGTAAAACTGGGAGGATTCATGGTAAAAAAACATAATGTAACTAAAACTGGGAGGATTCATGGTAAAGAAACATAATGTAACTAAAACTGGGAGGATTCATGGTAAAGAAACATAATGTAACTAAAACTGGGAGGATTCATGGTAAAGAAACATAATGTAACTAAAACTGGGAGGATTCATGGTAAAGAAACATAATGTAACTAAAACTGGGAGGATTCATGGTAAAGAAACATAATGTAACTAAAACTGGGAGGATTCATGGTAAAGAAACATAATGTAAGTAAAACTGGGAGGATTCGTGGTAAAGAAACATAATGTAAGTAAAAGGCTAATGAACAATGAATATTCAAATCACTATGAGTAATGGAAACACCAAGGACGAGAAGAACAAAGTCAACAGTGGATGTGGAACTTCTGGTCTATAGAGCCACCAAGGACGAGAAGAACAGAGTCAACAGTGGATGTGGAACTTCTGGTCTATAGATCCACCAAGGACGAGAAGAACAGAGTCAACAGTGGATGTGGAACTTCTGGTCCATAGATCCACCAAGAACGAGAAGAACAGAGTCAACAGTGGATGTGGAACTTCTGGTCTATAGATCCACCAAGAACGAGAAGAACAGAGTCAACAGTGGATGTGGAACTTCTGGTCTATAGAGCCACCAAGGACGAGAAGAACAGAGTCAACAGTGGATGTGGAACTTCTGGTCTATAGAGCCACCAAGGACGAGAAGAACAGAGTCAACAGTGGATGTGGAACTTCTGGTCTATAGATCCACCAAGGACGAGAAGAACAGAGTCAACAGTGGATGTGGAACTTCTGGTCTATAGATCCACCAAGGACGAGAAGAACAGAGTCAACAGTGGATGTGGAACTTCTGGTCTATAGATCCACCAAGGACGAGAAGAACAGAGTCAACAGTGGATGTGGAACTTGTGGTCCATAGATCCACCAAGGACGAGAAGAACAGAGTCAACAGTGGATGTGGAACTTCTGGTCTATAGAGCCACCAAGGACGAGAAGAACAGAGTCAACAGTGGATGTGGAACTTCTGGTCTATAGAGCCACCAAGGACGAGAAGAACAGAGTCAACAGTGGATGTGGAACTTCTGGTCTATAGATCCACCAAGGACGAGAAGAACAGAGTCAACAGTGGATGTGGAACTTCTGGTCTATAGAGCTACCAAGGACGAGAAGAACAGAGTCAACAGTGGATGTGGAACTTCTGGTCTATAGATCCACCAAGGACGAGAAGAACAGAGTCAACAGTGGATGTGGAACTTCTGGTCTATAGAGCCACCAAGGACGAGAAGAACAGAGTCAACAGTGGATGTGGAACTTCTGGTCTATAGAGCCACCAAGGACGAGAAGAACAGAGTCAACAGTGGATGTGGAACTTCTGGTCTATAGAGCCACCAAGAACGAGAAGAACAGAGTCAACAGTGGATGTGGAACTTCTGGTCTATAGAGCCACCAAGGACGAGAAGAACAGAGTCAACAGTGGATGTGGAACTTCTGGTCTATAGATCCACCAAGGGCGAGAAGAACAGAGTCAACAGTGGATGTGGAACTTCTGGTCTATAGATCCACAAAGTCAGGTAAGTTATGTAACTATTAACTTACCAATGACATGGTCATAAACAAGGTCAGGTAAGTTATGTAACTGTTAACTTTCTAATGACATGGTCATAAACAAGGTCAGGTAAGTTATGTAACTATTAACTTTCTAATGACATGGTCATAAACAAGGTCAGGTAAGTTATGTAACTATTAACTTACTAATGACATGGTCATAAACAAGGTCAGGTAAGTTATGTAACTATTAACTTTCTCATGATATGGTCAGAAACAAGGTCAGGTAAGTTATGTAACTATTTATTACCCACTATGTTTGTAGTTTTACTTAATTGTCGTAGTGTCACCATTCTACTATTTTTTAACAGAAAGTGTTGTTTGTATGAATTATACACAGAATGTTTACGAGCTCCGTGTCAGTTGTTTTGATTATGGTTGAAACATATTTTGTAAATTACATGTATCAACAAACACCAACAAATTTTTATTTGTGAAACAACTTCCAAGCAGATGCTAAATAATTCATGCTTGCTTTGTTTTCATCACAATGTCAGTGTGAGGTTTAGTTATTACGGTGGATTCCACCACCTTCCCGCAAGACAGTAGCACTAGTCATCGCTTCTGATAGCCAATTCCCCGTGACTTGCTCCGTTACTTATTTTTACAAATGAACTTTAGTCTTAGTTGGGGTTGGCGTCATTTTTCCTGCATTCCAAAACCGTGGTATCCGGGTCTCGTTAGGCTTAAGATAAATTGAGCTTCGCCGGAGGAACTGAGGCGGGTACGAACCTAGCGCCACATAGTCGTACCCGCCGGCGTGACTACGTTGGTTTTACGCGGGCTTCGTCGGACCGAGCGGCAATGATCGTCACGCTGGACATTTACATTTCTTTCTTTTTCTTTTCAAGCCATTTTCTTTACAAAATGTGAATGAGTGACCCTTGAGCTCACGTGCATCAAGCTACGTGCCTATTTCTAGACCACCCCACAACCCACATACATCTTCATATAGGTCACAAATTACTAAGGCTTAACCATCGGCCTTGTCGGACCCACCGCTCACTAACTACACATTGATTATGGGGTAAGCAAACTGGCAGCAACTGATGTTCAGACATGTTGTCTTATTCGTGCCTTGATAACAGAGGCCTATTTACCTACCATTCTCTCTGTCCGTTTCCTCCCTCTACGCCAGCAATTTGGCCGTCAGTAAAAGATTCCATGACGTCACCGTAAAGCTGTTAGAAAGGTAATCATATATGCAGGTAGAAAATAACGTTGTTGTAATGTGTAAAACACAGCACCAGATACTATAATAACGAAGAACAGATTGTTTGCGCATGTGGAACATATTGTCTTTTTCCCTGGGGTCAAGTTTCCACCAAACTTAGTTTACCAAAGAGTTCCTTGTCTTCTTTTACTTGCACTTCAGAGTTCAGGCTGTGTACGCAGTGTAACTCACTTATAGAACAATTAAAAACATTTTATTCAACTTATATGTAACACAACATTGATAAGTATAATGGAGTTCTTCTTCCTTATGTCTCTGTTTCTCGATAAACACGTAGTTTGTTTTACTCTCAGAGAAATGAAAGTTGAGAGTATTGAACTACGTTAACTTATCCCATGCAGCTATTTTATTGAATTACGGTAAGTACAGAAGGAAAAGGACAGGAAACAACCTACTTCCTTCAAATGGGTCTGATTATATCTTTCCCAAATCATGAGTAACTTCTAATGAACTGTAATTAAAACATAAGTTTCTGTAAATAATATTGGTAAATGTGGTTTAAAATTCAAAGAGCACCGCTTTGTATTATTTAGAGCTGATAACAAAGAGAAGATTGTATCAAAACACTATAAGGAAGAACCGAAACTAAGGAACACTTCAATGTTACTGTGTTTATACTGTTTATAGTAAGGAAGACTTTAGTGTTACTGTGTTTATATTAATTATAATAAGAAACGCGTTAGTGTTGCTATATTTATATTGTTGATAGCAAGGAACACTTCAGTGTTACTGTGTTTATATTGTTAATACTAAGAAACACTTCAGTGTTACTGTGTTTATATTAATTATGATAAGAAACGCGTTAGTGTTACTGTGTTTATATTGTTGAAAGTAAGGAAGGCTTCAGTGCTAGTGTATTTATATTGTTAACACTGAGGAACACTTCAGTGTTACTGTGTTTATATTGTTGAAAGTAAGGAACACTTTAGTGTTACTGTATTTATGTTAATGATAATAAGGAACGCGTTAGTGTTACTGGATTTATATTGTTAACACTAAGGAACACTTCAGTGTTACTGTGTTTATATTGTTGAAAGTAAGGAACACTTTAGTATTACTGTGTTTATATTGCTGATAGCAGGGAACACTTCAACTTTACTACATTTTTTTTGTTACGACTGAGGAACACATAAGTTTTAGTGGGTTTATAATGTTGCTAGTGAGGAACACTTCAGTTTTACTGTGTTTATATTGTTGATAGTAAGGAACACCTCAATTTTACTCTGTTTATATTGTGGATAGTAAGGAACACTTCAACATTATTATACATTTTTATGATTAAGACCGAGGAACACTTCTGTTTTACTGTGTTTATATTGTGAATAGTAAGGAACACTTCTGTTTTACTGTGTTTATATTGTGGATAGTAAGGAACACTTCTGTTTTACTGTGTTTATATTGGGGATAGTAAGGAACACTTCTGTTTTACTGTGTTTATATTGGGGATAGTAAGGAACACTTCTGTTTTACTCTGTTTATATTGTGGATAGTAAGGAACACTTCTGTTTTACTCTGTTTATATTGTGGATAGTAAGGAACACTTCTGTTTTACTGTGTTTATATTGTGGATAGTAAGGAACACTTCTGTTTTACTGTGTTTATATTGTGGATAGTAAGGAACACTTCTGTTTTACTGTGTTTATATTGTGGATAGTAAGGAACACTTCTGTTTTACTGTGTTTATATTGTGGATAGTAAGGAACACTTCTGTTTTACTGTGTTTATATTGTGGATAGTAAGGAACACTTCTGTTTTACTGTGTTTATATAGTGGATAGTAAGGAACACTTCAACATTATTATACACTTCTGTTTTACTGTGTTTTATGATTAAGACCGAGGAACACTTCTGTTTTACTGTGTTTATATTGTGGATAGTAAGGAACACTTCTGTTTTACTGTGTTTATATTGTGGATAGTAAGGAACACTTCTGTTTTACTCTGTTTATATTGTGGATAGTAAGGAACACTTCAACATTATTATACATTTTTATGATTAAGACCGAGGAACACTTCTGTTTTACTGTGTTTATATTGTGGATAGTAAGGAACACTTCTGTTTTACTCTGTTTATATTGTGGATAGTAAGGAACACTTCTGTTTTACTCTGTTTATATTGTGGATAGTAAGGAACACTGTTTTCTGTTTTACTCTGTTTATATTGTGGATAGTAAGGAACACTTCTGTTTTACTGTGTTTATATTGTGGATAGTAAGGAACACTTCTGTTTTACTGTGTTTATATTGTGGATAGTAAGGAACACTTCTGTTTTACTGTGTTTATATTGTGGATAGTAAGGAACACTTCTGTTTTACTGTGTTTATATTGTGGATAGTAAGGAACACTTCTGTTTTACTGTGTTTATATTGTGGATAGTAAGGAACACTTCTGTTTTACTGTGTTTATATTGTGGATAGTAAGGAACACTTCTGTTTTACTGTGTTTATATTGTGGATAGTAAGGAACACTTCTGTTTTACTGTGTTTATATTGTGGATAGTAAGGAACACTTCTGTTTTACTCTGTTTATATTGTGGATAGTAAGGAACACTTCTGTTTTACTGTGTTTATATTGTGGATAGTAAGGAACACTTCTGTTTTACTGTGTTTATATTGGGGATAGTAAGGAACACTTCTGTTTTACTGTGTTTATAATGGGGATAGTAAGGAACACTTCTGTTTTACTGTGTTTATATTGGGGTTAGTAAGGAACACTTCTGTTTTACTGTGTTTATATTGTGGATAGTAAGGAACACTTCTGTTTTACTGTGTTTATATTGTGGATAGTAAGGAACACTTCTGTTTTACTGTGTTTATATTGTGGATAGTAAGGAACACTTCTGTTTTACTCTGTTTATATTGTGGATAGTAAGGAACACTTCAACATTATTATACATTTTTATGATTAAGACCGAGGAACACTTCTGTTTTACTGTGTTTATATTGTGGATAGTAAGGAACACTTCTGTTTTACTCTGTTTATATTGTGGATAGTAAGGAACACTTCTGTTTTACTCTGTTTATATTGTGGATAGTAAGGAACACTTCTGTTTTACTGTGTTTATATTGTGGATAGTAAGGAACACTTCTGTTTTACTCTGTTTATATTGTGGATAGTAAGGAACACTTCTGTTTTACTGTGTTTATATTGTGGATAGTAAGGAACACTTCTGTTTTACTGTGTTTATATTGTGGATAGTAAGTAATCTTTCAACCTTACTATATTTCTTTTTTGTTGAGACAAGGAGAACACTTCAATTTTACTGTTTACATTCTTGATTGTAAGGAACACTTCTGTTGAACTGTGTTTGTATTTTTGAAAGTGAGGAACACTTCAACTTTACCTCATATCTATTGATGAAACTAAGGAATGATTTCATATTAAATTTATCATGTATTATATATTTTCACGTACTATTGTTTATTGGTTTGAGTGTGTGCGTGTTGTTTGTTTTTTTCTTATAGTAAAACTACAGCGAGGTATATGCTGAATTCACCGAGGGGAATCGAATCTTTGATTTTAGTGTTGTAAATTCGTAGAATTACCGCTGTAATAGCGGGGGACTCACTAGATTCAAAGAAAGTAATATTATATGTAATGATGTACTGCTAAACGTAAGGACATATTGTTACCATGGTTACTTAAATGCCAAGTACTCGATATAACATTTGTTATCTATATAAAGATGTTCGTTTTCATTTGTTAAATATGTAATGAACAATTCTGTATCTTACATTTTAGTCTAAATCATTGGTATAAGAACAAGTGTAAATAAGATGTGTGCAAAATATATAGATACTTACTTCACAGGATAACATAAATTATGGATCATTTTATGGTAGCAGTTCTGGAGAGGTAGTCTGATGGAATATTAAACTTCTTGGATGTTAACCATGAACAGTTTAATATACACAGTCAACTTGTCTGATGGAATATTAAACTTCTTGAATGTTAACCATCAACAGTTTAAGATACACAGTCAACTTGTATGATGAAATATTAAACTTCTTGGATGCTAACCATCAACAGTTTAAGATACACAGTCAACTTCTCTGATGAAATATTAAACTTCTTGGATGTTAACCATCAACAGTTTAAGATACACAGTCAACTTGTCTGATGAAATATTAAACTTCTTGGATGTTAACCATCAACAGTTTAAGATACACAGTCAACTTGTATGATGAAATATTAAACTTCTTGGATGTTAACCATCAACAGTTTAAGATACACAGTCAACTTGTCTGATGAAATATTAAACTTTTTGGATGTTAACCATCAACAGTTTAAGATACACAGTCAACTTGTCTGATGGAATATTAAACTTCTTGGATGTTAACCATCAACAGTTTAAGATACACAGTCAACTTGTCTGATGAAATATTAAACTTCTTGGATGTTAACCATCAACAGTTTAAGATACATAGTCAACTTGTCTGATGAAATGTCGAGCTTGTTGGATGTTAACCATCAACAGTTTAAGATACACAATCAACTTGTCTGATGGAATATTAAACTTCTTGGATGTTAACTATCAACAGTTTAAGATACACAGTCAACTTGTCTGATGAAATGTCGAGCTTGTTGGATGTTAACCATCAGCAGTTTAAGATACACAGTCAACTTGTCTGGTGAAACGTCGAACTTCTTGGATGTTAACCATCAACAGTTTAGATACACAGTCAACTTGTCTGATGAAATGTCGAGCTTGTTGGACGTTAACCATCAACAGTTTAAGATACATAGTCAACTTGTCTGATGAAACGTCGAGCTTGTTGGATGTTAACCATCAACAGTTTAAGATACACAGTCAACTTGTCTGATGAAATGTCGAGCTTGTTGGATGTTAACCATCAACAGTTTAAGATACACAGTCAACTTGTATGATGAAATATTAAACTTCTTGGATGATAACCATCAACAGTTTAAGATACACAGTCAACTTGTCTGATGAAATATTAAACTTTTTGGATGTTAACCATCAACAGTTTAAGATACACAGTCAACTTGTCTGATGGAATATTAAACTTCTTGGATGTTAACCATCAACAGTTTAAGATACACAGTCAACTTGTCTGATGAAATGTCGAGCTTGTTGGATGTTAACCATCAGCAGTTTAAGATACACAGTCAACTTGTCTGGTGAAATGTCGAGCTTGTTGGACGTTAACCATCAACAGTTTAAGATACATAGTCAACTTGTCTGATGAAACGTCGAGCTTGTTGGATGTTAACCATCAACAGTTTAAGATACACAGTCAACTTGTATGATGAAATGTCGAGCTTGTTAAATGTTAACCATCAGCAGTTTAAGATACACAGTCAACTTGTCTGGTGAAACGTCGAACTTCTTGGATGTTAACCATCAACAGTTTAGATACACAGTCAACTTGTCTGATGAAATGTCGAGCTTGTTGGACGTTAACCATCAACAGTTTAAGATACATAGTCAACTTGTCTGATGAAACGTCGAGCTTGTTGGATGTTAACCATCAACAGTTTAAGATACACAGTCAACTTGTCTGATGAAATGTCGAGCTTGTTGGATGTTAACCATCAACAGTTTAAGATACACAGTCAACTTGTATGATGAAATATTAAACTTCTTGGATGATAACCATCAACAGTTTAAGATACACAGTCAACTTGTCTGATGAAATATTAAACTTTTTGGATGTTAACCATCAACAGTTTAAGATACACAGTCAACTTGTCTGATGAAATGTCGAGCTTGTTGGATGTTAACCATCAGCAGTTTAAGATACACAGTCAACTTGTCTGGTGAAATGTCGAGCTTGTTGGACGTTAACCATCAACAGTTTAAGATACATAGTCAACTTGTCTGATGAAACGTCGAGCTTGTTGGATGTTAACCATCAACAGTTTAAGATACACAGTCAACTTGTATGATGAAATATTAAACTTCTTGGATGTTAACCATTAACAGTTTAAGATACACAGTCAACTTGTCTGATGAAATATTAAACTTTTTGGATGTTAACCATCAACAGTTTAAGATACACAGTCAACTTGTCTGATGAAATATTAAACTTCTTGGATGTTAACCATCAACAGTTTAAGATACATAGTCAACTTGTCTGATGAAATGTCGAGCTTGTTGGATGTTAACCATCAACAGTTTAAGATACACAGTCAACTTGTCTGATGGAATATTAAACTTCTTAGATGTTAACCATCAACAGTTTAAGATACACAGTCAACTTGTCTGATGAAATGTCGAGCTTGTTGGATGTTAACCATCAGCAGTTTAAGATACACAGTCAACTTGTCTGATGAAATGTCGAGCTTGTTGGATGTTAACCATCAACAGTTTAAGATACATAGTCAACTTGTCTGATGAAACGTCGAGCTTGTTGGATGTTAACCATCAACAGTTTAAGATACACAGTCAACTTGTCTGATGAAATGTCGAGCTTGTTGGATGTTAACCATTAACAGTTTAAGATACACAGTAAACTTGTCTGATGAAATATTAAACTTCTTGGATGTTAACCATCTGCAGTTTAAGATACACAGTCATCTTGTCTGATGGAATATTGAACTTCTTGAATGTTAACCATCAGCAGTTTAAGATACACAGTCAACTTGTCTGATGAAATGTCGAGCTTGTTGGATATTAACCATCAGCAGTTTAAGATACACAGTCATCTTGCCTGATGAAATGTCGAGCTTGTTGGATGTTAACCATCAGCAGTTTAAGATACACAGTCATCTTGTCTGATGAAATGTCGAGCTTGTTGGATGTTAACCATCAGCAGTATAAGATACATAGTCAATCTGCCTGTTAGTCGGTCCATTTTCATATCTTTCTCCATGGTTTAACTGCAAGATGATGGCTTATACTTAAACCATTGATGACAGCTATATTCCTGTATGTGTATCTACTTCGGTTTGTACTTAAACGAACTGATTTCACTTGACACAGCAGATACCCCGATGAAGCTTTGCTATAAGAAACCATGCATAAACCACTGGTTTTGAGAGTTACACTCGCTCTGTCGTTTTGTTTCTCTGACTACTAGAATTAGTATGTAATGATTTCTCGATCAGCTGTTAAATGTTACATTACAATAACATTGTTTAATTGTCCTTCAACAGAAATCTTTATATATCTCGTGCAGCTTTTAAATGTTACATTACAATAACATTGTTTAATAGTCCTTCAACAGAAATCTTTATATATCTCGTGCAGCTGTTAAATGTTACATTACAATAAAATTGTTTAATAGTCCTTCAACAGAAATATTTATATATCTCGTGCAGCTGTTAAATGTTAGATTACAATAACATTGTTTAATAGTCCTTCAACAGAAATCTTTATATATCTCGTGCAGCTGTTAAATGTTACATTACAATAACATTGTTTAATAGTCCTTCAACGGAAATCTTTATATATCTCATGCTAATATTTCTATTGCAAGAACTTTGAATTTGAAACTCTTGGGTTTTCCAGTAAAAATATATTGTTTATAACTAATAATGATAGTTGTCTAGAATCTCAACAGCTTTAACCAGATTTTAAAACAGATAATTTTTGTATTTCTTTGTAGTTAAGCACAAAGCTGGAGAATAGGCTATCTGTGCTCTTCCTATCACAGGTATTGAAATCCGGTTTCTAGCGAGTAAGTCTTTAGACATACCACTGTGCCACCAGGGGGCATTCAAAGAACAACAACAGAAGGAGAAAAATAGTTAAACCACATTAACTTTTCACTAAAAATGAGGCGGACTGGCATGGCCAGGTGGTTAAGGCACACGACTCGTACTCTGCGGGTCGAGGATTCGAATCCCCTTCACACCAAATATGTTCGCCATTTTAGCCGTGAAGGCGTTATAAAGTGACGGTCAATCTCACTATTCGTTGATAAAATAGAAGCCCAAGAGTTAGCGGTGGGTGGTGATGATTAGCTGCCTTCCCTCTAGTCTTACACTGCTAAATTATGGACGGCTAGCACAGATAGCCCTCGAGTAGCTTTGAATGAAATTCAAAAAGCAAAACAAAAAATAGGCCGTAAAATCCAGTTGCGTAAGTCACAAAAGTAACCGAATGATTATTTATTTCTTCGCATCTGTCGCAACTCATCTAAAGAAAGATATATTAATATATTACTCATCAAATTTGTGTGTAGTGCAAGATGTTATTGCTTGAGAAAATAAGCGTAGAACCATCTTCCATTAGGGACAATTATGCAAGATAGCCTATGCATAATTTTGTATAAAAATCTAAAACAAACAGTCCAGAGGACCATCATTCCCAGAATGCAATACTTTCTACCAGAAATCCGTACAAAGCAGTGCCTAATTCCAAAATGACCCTTTTTTTAACTAAAAATAAAAATACTTGTTTGTAATTTTAGTGAAATTAAATAATTACTAAAAGTTAATTTTATTTAAAAATAGGTTTGCTTGGGAATTTGGCATTGCTTTATGCACATGTGAAGGTACGACAGTCAAAGTAAACTATCACTTGGCTGATGACGTGTTAATTAGTGCGTCTACCATATTGGGGGCAGTAATACTAACTTCAAGAGGTAAGTCTTATCTTACTTACCACCAAATGTTAGTACCTCATTTTTTATATTATTTATTTATTTTTCATCTTTTTATGTTTGCCTTATTCTTATTTTAACTTGGGAAAGCAGTCATCTTCCCACAACTGTTTGCAGACAATGAAGGGCGATGTAGATGTGGGACGTTGTGGGCTTGAGCACCCACATCTAATTTCTGATTTTCTTATGTGAGACTAGCGAATTGGAGGTTAACACTGATAGACGGGGTATCCCCACCGCAATGCGAGTCCTACTTTTTAGTCACCTCTAAAACCTAGGGAACATTTTATAATTTCACATTGTAGCTTGTACCCTAGGATCGTTTTAAAAATATGCAGCGTATTTTGTTTAATTTTAATGTGTTTTGTTTGTGGCTTAAAAAGTTACGGTTATAATATAATTAATTAGAGGTTGTGATTTGCTGTTTTCAATGCAGTCCTTCCTCATGATTTTGTTTCCTTATTTGTCTTCATTTGGATGTAATTATTTATCTTCACTAATATATACATTAAACTAATTTCTGTGTAATATCATATTCTAAACATTGAATAGTTTATACTAATAACTTTTATATTTGTCGTGAACAAGAAACTTAATTTAAACAATCTATAACACAGGAACTACATAAACGTTACTTTGTGTATACCGGTTTTATATGATTACACATGTAATTCATTGTTTGTTTGTTTGTTTTGGAATTTCGCACAAAGCTACTCGAGGACTATCTGTGCTAGCCGTCCCTAATTTTGCAGTGTGAGACTAGAGGGAAGGCAGCTAGTCATCACAACCCACCGCCAACTCTTGGGCTACTCTTTTACCAACGAATAGTGGGATTGACCGTCACATTATAACGCCCCCACGGCTGGGAGGGCGAGCATGTTTGGCGCGACCGGGATGCAAACCCGCGACCCTCAGATTACGAGTCGCACGCCTGAACACGCTTGGCCATGCCGGGCCGCACATGTAATTTAAACAAATATAGGTGATAATTGAACAAAACAGCAAGACGTTCGATAATTGAAATGATTTATACTGGTTTTTCAACGAGAATCTCTCATGATAATTGATAACATAGTTTCTCACTTCCATGAAGTATTTAAAAGTGTAAGGTGAAAGTTTTATATATTGTATACAAACATCCCAGCACACGCCATTATAATATTATCCTGGTTTCCTATTAGTTAAACCATCCATGGTGATTTGTATCCCTTTTTCTACCTTCTTAATAGTTAAGTCTGTTATAGTGATTTGTGTTTTTCCTTATTTGTTATTGGTAGAGATGAAATAAAAACCTTGTAACCCCTAAAGAAGAAAGATCCACCTTTCGAAAGCGCTCGGGTTACTACACGTCTTTTTTATTTCATCTCTGTCATTCTTGAATCTACGTGTTTTTTTAACATCATAATTGTTATTGGTAGAAGTGTTCACGAGGTATTTTTTTTCTAGCTTCTTATTGGTTCAGTTATTCAGTATACTTTGTATTAACCAATCGCTAAATCGTTATTATATTCACCAAGTCAAGGCCAAAATCTTAGATAAGTGCGTTCAAACTCAAATTTTCATTTTAATAGTAATTTTTCTTTATTGTACTATAAACATTAAATAGTATTGAAAATTAAAATATCGATTCTGTCCCGAAATAAAACATCCTTCAATAAGTCATTAGTAGATTTACAATGTTAAAATCTGTGGTTTGATTCCATCAGGAGGACTGAGCGAAGATAGCTCATTGAAAAGCTTTAGATTACAATTATGGTAAATTATTTTTCCTTTCCCTAGTAATTTACTATTCTTGACTAAAATACATTTATTTCATAGCGCCACCTACACTTTAAATAGAACTAAGTTAATTTACTGTTATCGACTAAAATAAATTTATTTTCATAGTGCCACCTACGCATTAACTAGAATTAGGTTTCAAAGAATCTATTCAGTCAGTATATCAACATCAAAATGGAAGTTCTAGTCTGTTTGATTCTGCGAAAACCCTTACAGACGAAAAGCTCTGGACTGACTCACAATGTGACTTTTGTGTCGGTAAGTTCTTAAGAACATGGGTAACATAGAAAAACAAACAAGAGGTACTTTAATTAAAAACACAATGGCTTTTGAACGTAACTTTAATTAGGCCTAATCATAAACTAACTATACTTTATATTCGAAATATGGTAAGAATATGAAAGCAAGTAGTGAGTGACAAATGACTGGATAGTTATACCAGCTTAGTCGATTATTAACAACAAAGACATTGAACATTAAATGAAATTACAGAAGAGAAAAATGAATTTGATTTCCCATTCTTTCCACTGATTTTCAACTATGTAATAAAGTACCTTGCAAAAGAGAGTAAATAATGGTGCAACGGAATTAGGCCTTTTGTGGTTGTTTCTTTTACAGCCTTGCAAGCAAGTTAGACATGGCGTACAATAGATTATTAAATAAAAAAAAAAACTTACATGATGCGTAAACGTATGAGTGTAATCCATTTAGGGTTGAGTAGTGGACATTCAAATGTGCTATGCGGACCAAGCTTCAGAAGTTGCTGGTCACAAAAACACGTTAACCCATGACACCCAGCAGGGGACGCAGACGTAGCTTGTCTCTGCATGTAGTCCAATTTTTTATGAGTTAAATTCGTGTATGTTTATCACTTTGAAACATGGAAAATTAAAATGCATCGTTCTCTCAGTGGGGAAGCGGCAAGTCTGTGGACTTAAGATCCGGGATTCGATTCTCGGTGGTAGCTTTGCCCTAAAACAAACAAAGTGTAAATAGTTTGAATTTTACATTGTCCTTCATCACGTCCATTTGACCAAACGATTCTTTTCTTCTTTAACCTCATGAATTGCAAATAAAAATTATAATAGATCATTTTTTTTAATATTCAAAGAGTTCAAAATAGACAAATTGTATAAATTCTTTCAAATAAATCAGAAAAAAACCAAAGTACTTATTAATGTGCAACCTGATATATAAGTTGGTAGCCTAGTTACTCAAGTTTATACCGGTATGGTAATATATAAGTTGGTAGCTCAGTTTTCCCAAGTTTATAATGGTCTGGTCATGTTTAGCTGGTAGTTGAGTTTTCCCAAGTTTATAATGGTTTGGTAATGTTTAAGCTGGAATTTGAGATTTCCCAAGTTTATAATGGTTTGGTAATGTTTAAGCTGGTTATTCAGTTTTCCCAAGTTTATAATGGTTTGGTAATGTTTAAGGTGGTTATTCAGTTTTCCCAAGTTTATAATGGTTTGGTAATGTTTAAGGTGGTTATTCAGTTTTCCTATGTTTATAATGGTTTGGTAATGTTTAAGGTGGTTATTCAGTTTTCCCAAGTTTATAATGGTTTGGTAATGTTTAAGCTGGAATTTGAGATTTCCCAACTTCATAATGGTTTGGTCATGTTTAGCTGGTAGTTGAGTTTTCCCAAGCTTATAATGGTTTGGTCATGTTTAGCTGGTAGTTGAGTTTTCAACAGTATACACTGTTATAACGATGTTAGTATAAGTTACACTAGTTTCATTATTTCCTTCAGTTGATATAAAACAGCTTTTTGAATTTCGTGAAAGGTAATAATTTGTGTACTGAGGACAAATGAAGGAAAGAGACCCTAATGAGGCTAAAGAAGTCAGTTTTTACTACAGGCCTGTAATTACTTACTGCCGTCGACTTTATACACTCAGAAGTAGAGAAGGAGGCATAGTTTTTCTCATGGAATTATTTTAATTAACTTTAAATGTCTATAACTTCAGTAGCCTACCAACAGAGTCTTTAATATCAAGCATGAGAGAAAGAAATTTAACCGCGAGATCAAAACCTTTCCTCGTGGTATGATACAGACGATCATAAAAACAATACTTAATGAGACTAAAGTTAGGGTTAAATATCCGTGTTCGGCGTCTCTATTGTCTTTATTTATTGCTTCAATCTTTCGAGTCATTATCTCAGTAGACAAACTCACAGTTTTGAAATCTACTTTTAACTAATTCTCAGAACGTTCATTGTGCTTCTCTATCTGCTGTAGTACTAGACGTGTAATTATCACTGTTATTGTAGTCTTTCAAGTAATTTAAATAATACGTTTCATTATGCATTATGTATCGAAAAATTATCTTTTTACGAATACAATTCGAACCCGTGTAACAAATATACTTCATTCAACGGATATACATCATCTAAATAGGTGTCCATAGGTCAAACATATGTCATATAACAGACCACTTAATGAATACACATAATACAATAAGCACACAACACATTGTTTAACAAACATCACTCATATAACGAGCACACAACACATTGTTTAACAAACATGTCTCATATAACGAATGTCTCTCATTCAATAAACATAACATACAAAAAGGACACATGACACATCATTTAACAAACATGTCTCATACAACGAATGTCTCTCATTCAATAAACATAACATACAAAAAGGACACATGACACATCATTTAACAAACATGTCTCATACAACGAATGTCTCTCATTCAATAAACATAACATACAAAAAGGACACATGACACATCATTTAACAAACATGTCTCATACAACGAATGTCTCTCATTCAATAAACATAACATACAAAAAGGACACACAACACATCATTTAACAAACATGTCTCATACAACGAATGTCTCTCATTCAATAAACATAACATACAAAAAGGACACATGACACATCATTTAACAAACATGTCTCATACAACGAATGTCTCTCATTCAATAAACATAACATACAAAAGGACACATGACACATCATTTAACAAACATGTCTCATACAACGAATGTCTCTCATTCAATAAACATAACATACAAAAGGACACATGACACATCATTTAACAAACATGTCTCATACAACGAATGTCTCTCATTCAATAAACATAACATACAAAAGGACACATAACACATCATTTAACAAACATGTCTCATACAACGAATGTCTCTCATTCAATAAACATAACATACAAAAGGACACATGACACATCATTTAACAAACATGTCTCATACAACGAATGTCTCTCATTCAATAAACATAACATACAAAAGGACACATGACACATCATTTAACAAACATGTCTCATACAACGAATGTCTCTCATTCAATAAACATAACATACAAAAGGACACATGACACATCATTTAACAAACATGTCTCATACAACGAATGTCTCTCATTCAATAAACATAACATACAAAAGGACACATGACACATCATTTAACAAACATGTCTCATACAACGAATGTCTCTCATTCAATAAACATAACATACAAAAGGACACACAACACATCATTTAACAAACATGTCTCATACAACGAATGTCTCTCATTCAATAAACATAACATACAAAAGGACACATGACACATCATTTAACAAACATGTCTCATACAACGAATGTCTCTCATTCAATAAACATAACATACAAAAGGACACATGACACATCATTTAACAAACATGTCTCATACAACGAATGTCTCTCATTCAATAAACATAACATACAAAAGGACACATGACACATCATTTAACAAACATGTCTCATACAACGAATGTCTCTCATTCAATAAACATAACATACAAAAGGACACATAACACATCATTTAACAAACATGTCTCATACAACGAATGTCTCTCATTCAATAAACATAACATACAAAAGGACACATGACACATCATTTAACAAACATGTCTCATACAACGAATGTCTCTCATTCAATAAACATAACATACAAAAGGACACATGACACATCATTTAACAAACATGTCTCATACAACGAATGTCTCTCATTCAATAAACATAACATACAAAAGGGCACATGACACATCATTTAACAAACATGTCTCATACAACGAATGTCTCTCATTCAATAAACATAACATACAAAAGGACACATGACACATCATTTAACAAATATGTCTCATACAACGAATGTCTCTCATTCAATAAACATAACATACAAAAGGACACACAACACATCATTTAACAAACATGTCTCATACAACGAATGTCTCTCATTCAATAAACATAACATACAAAAAAGGACACATAACACATCATTTAACAAACATGTCTCATACAACGAATGTCTCTCATTCAATAAACATAACATACAAAAGGACACATGACACATCATTTAACAAACATGTCTCATACAACGAATGTCTCTCATTCAATAAACATAACATACAAAAGGACACATGACACATCATTTAACAAACATGTCTCATACAACGAATGTCTCTCATTCAATAAACATAACATACAAAAGGACACATAACACATCATTTAACAAACATGTCTCATACAACGAATGTCTCTCATTCAATAAACATAACATACAAAAAGGACACACAACACATCATTTAACAAACATGTCTCATACAACGAATGTCTCTCATTCAATAAACATAACATACAAAAAGGACACATGACACATCATTTAACAAACATGTCTCATACAACGAATGTCTCTCATTCAATAAACATAACATACAAAAGGACACATAACACATCATTTAACAAACATGTCTCATACAACGAATGTCTCTCATTCAATAAACATAACATACAAAAAGGACACATGACATATCATTTAACAAACATGTCTTATACAACGAATGTCTCTCATTCAATAAACATAACATACAAAAAGGACACATGACACATCATTTAACAAACATGTCTCATACAACGAATGTCTCTCATTCAATAAACATAACATACAAAAGGACACATGACACATAATTTAACAAACATGTCTCATACAACGAATGTCTCTCATTCAATAAACATAACATACAAAAGGACACATGACACATCATTTAACAAACATGTCTCATACAACGAATGTCTCTCATTCAATAAACATAACATACAAAAGGACACATGACACATCATTTAACAAACATGTCTCATACAACGAATGTCTCTCATTCAATAAACATAACATACAAAAGGACACATGACACATCATTTAACAAACATGTCTCATACAACGAATGTCTCTCATTTAATAAACATAACATACAAAAAGGACACATAACACATCATTTAACAAACATGTCTCATACAACGAATGTCTCTCATTCAATAAACATAACATACAAAAAGGACACATGACACATCATTTAACAAACATGTCTCATACAACGAATGTCTCTCATTCAATAAACATAACATACAAAAGGACACATGACACATCATTTAACAAAGATGTCTCATACAACGAATGTCTCTCATTCAATAAACATAACATACAAAAGGACACATGACACATCATTTAACAAACATGTCTCATACAACGAATGTCTCTCATTCAATAAACATAACATACAAAAGGACACATAACACATCATTTAACAAACATGTCTCATACAACGAATGTCTCTCATTCAATAAACATAACATACAAAAGGACACATAACACATCATTTAACAAACATGTCTCATACAACGAATGTCTCTCATTCAATAAACATAACATACAAAAGGACACACAACACATCATTTAACAAACATGTCTCATACAACGAATGTCTCTCATTCAATAAACATAACATACAAAAGGACACATGACACATCATTTAACAAACATGTCTCATACAACGAATGTCTCTCATTCAATAAACATAACATACAAAAGGACACATAACACATCATTTAACAAACATGTCTCATACAACGAATGTCTCTCATTCAATAAACATAACATACAAAAGGACACATGACATATCATTTAACAAACATGTCTCATACAACGAATGTCTCTCATTCAATAAACATAACATACAAAAGGACACATGACACATCATTTAACAAACATGTCTCATACAACGAATGTCTCTCATTCAATAAACATAACATACAAAAGGACACATGACACATCATTTAACAAACATGTCTCATACAACGAATGTCTCTCATTCAATAAACATAACATACAAAAGGACACATGACACATCATTTAACAAACATGTCTCATACAACGAATGTCTCTCATTCAATAAACATAACATACAAAAGGACACATGACACATCATTTAACAAACATGTCTCATACAACGAATGTCTCTCATTCAATAAACATAACATACAAAAGGACACACAACACATCATTTAACAAACATGTCTCATACAACGAATGTCTCTCATTCAATAAACATAACATACAAAAGGACACATGACACATCATTTAACAAACATGTCTCATACAACGAATGTCTCTCATTCAATAAACATAACATACAAAAGGACACATGACACATCATTTAACAAACATGTCTCATACAACGAATGTCTCTCATTCAATAAACATAACATACAAAAAGGACACATAACACATCATTTAACAAACATGTCTCATACAACGAATGTCTCTCATTCAATAAACATAACATACAAAAAGGACACATGACATATCATTTAACAAACATGTCTCATACAACGAATGTCTCTCATTCAATAAACATAACATACAAAAGGACACATGACACATCATTTAACAAACATGTCTCATACAACGAATGTCTCTCATTCAATAAACATAACATACAAAAGACACATGACACATAATTTAACAAACATGTCTCATACAACGAATGTCTCTCATTCAATAAACATAACATACAAAAAGGACACATGACACATAATTTAACAAACATGTCTCATACAACGGATGTCTCTCATTCAATAAACATAACATACAAAAAGGACACATGACACATCATTTAACAAACATGTCTCATACAACGAATGTCTCTCATTCAATAAACATAACATACAAAAGGACACATGACACATCATTTAACAAACATGTCTCATACAACGAATGTCTCTCATTCAATAAACATAACATACAAAAGGACACATGACACATCATTTAACAAACATGTCTCATACAACGAATGTCTCTCATTTAATAAACATAACATACAAAAAGGACACATAACACATCATTTAACAAACATGTCTCATACAACGAATGTCTCTCATTCAATAAACATAACATACAAAAAGGACACATGACACATCATTTAACAAACATGTCTCATACAACGAATGTCTCTCATTCAATAAACATAACATACAAAAGGACACATGACACATCATTTAACAAACATGTCTCATACAACGAATGTCTCTCATTCAATAAACATAACATACAAAAGGACACATGACACATCATTTAACAAACATGTCTCATACAACGAATGTCTCTCATTCAATAAACATAACATACAAAAAGGACACATAACACATCATTTAACAAACATGTCTCATACAACGAATGTCTCTCATTCAATAAACATAACATACAAAAAGGACACACAACACATCATTTAACAAACATGTCTCATACAACGAATGTCTCTCATTCAATAAACATAACATACAAAAAGGACACATGACACATCATTTAACAAACATGTCTCATACAACGAATGTCTCTCATTCAATAAACATAACATACAAAAGGACACATGACACATCATTTAACAAACATGTCTCATACAACGAATGTCTCTCATTCAATAAACATAACATACAAAAAGGACACATGACATATCATTTAACAAACATGTCTCATACAACGAATGTCTCTCATTCAATAAACATAACATACAAAAGGACACATGACACATCATTTAACAAACATGTCTCATACAACGAATGTCTCTCATTCAATAAACATAACATACAAAAGGACACATGACACATCATTTAACAAACATGTCTCATACAACGAATGTCTCTCATTCAATAAACATAACATACAAAAGGACACATGACACATCATTTAACAAACATGTCTCATACAACGAATGTCTCTCATTCAATAAACATAACATACAAAAGGACACATGACACATCATTTAACAAACATGTCTCATACAACGAATGTCTCTCATTTAATAAACATAACATACAAAAGGACACATAACACATCATTTAACAAACATGTCTCATACAACGAATGTCTCTCATTCAATAAACATAACATACAAAAGGACACATGACACATCATTTAACAAACATGTCTCATACAACGAATGTCTCTCATTCAATAAACATAACATACAAAAGGACACATGACACATCATTTAACAAACATGTCTCATACAACGAATGTCTCTCATTCAATAAACATAACATACAAAAGGACACATGACACATCATTTAACAAACATGTCTCATACAACGAATGTCTCTCATTCAATAAACATAACATACAAAAGGACACATAACACATCATTTAACAAACATGTCTCATACAACGAATGTCTCTCATTCAATAAACATAACATACAAAAAGGACACATGACACATCATTTAACAAACATAACTCATATAACGAATGTCTCTCATTCAATAAACATAACATACAAAAAGGACACATAACACATCATTTAACAAACATGTCTCATACAACGAATGTCTCTCATTCAATAAACATAACATACAAAAAGGACACATGACACATCATTTAACAAACATGTCTCATACAACGAATGTCTCTCATTCAATAAACATAACATACAAAAAGGACACATGACACATCATTTAACAAACATGTCTCATACAACGAATGTCTCTCATTCAATAAACATAACATACAAAAAGGACACATGACACGTCATTTAACAAACATGTGCAACGAACATCTCTCTTTTGTGTAACATTTTTCCCATTCACGGTCAACATTACTGTTACTAGTCAGTAAACTCCGAAAGTACTGTTACTAGTCAGGATACTCCGACAGTACTGTTTCTAGTCAGGAAACTCCGACATTTCTGTTACTAGTCAGGAAACTCCGACATTATTGTTACTAGTCAGGAAACTCCGACATTACTGTTACTAGTCAGGAAACTCCGACAGTACTGTTACTAGTCAGGAAACTCCGACAGTATTGTTACTAGTCAGGAAACTCCGACAGTACTGTTACTAGTCAGGAAAGTCCAACAGTACTGTTTCTAGTCAGGAAACTCCGACAGTACTGTTACTAGTCAGGAAACTTCGACAGTACTGTTTCTAGTCAGGAAACTCCGACAGTATTGTTACTAGTCAGGAAACTCCGACAGTACTGTTACTAGTCAGGAAACTTCGACAGTACTGTTTCTAGTCAGGAAACTCCGACAGTTCTGTTACTAGTCAGGAAACTCCGACAGTACTGTTACTAGTCAAGAAACTCCGACAATACTGTTTCTAGTCAGGAAACTCCGACATTACTGTTACTAATCCTGAAACTCCGACAGTACTGTTACTAGTCAGGAAACTCCGACAGTATTGTTACTAGTCAGGAAACTCCGACAGTACTGTTACTAGTCAGGAAAGTCCAACAGTACTGTTTCTAGTCAGGAAACTCCGACAGTACTGTTACTAGTCAGGAAACTTCGACAGTACTGTTTCTAGTCAGGAAACTCCGACAGTATTGTTACTAGTCAGGAAACTCCGACAGTACTGTTACTAGTCAGGAAACTTCGACAGTACTGTTTCTAGTCAGGAAACTCCGACAGTTCTGTTACTAGTCAGGAAACTCCGACAGTACTGTTACTAGTCAAGAAACTCCGACAATACTGTTTCTAGTCAGGAAACTCCGACATTACTGTTACTAATCCTGAAACTCCATTGATTATAACTCAGTATGTTCCACTCTTCATGTGTTGATTTATAACTGTTTATTCATTATCAGTTTGGTTCTTTGTTGCTTTCATCGACACACAGAGCTTGATTTCTAACGTCTACGTCATAGGATCCCGCGTGAGCAAAGAATAATGTGAAACAAAATGTCGATCAAACTGCGTTTGTCAAATCCAGATCCAATGTGGTCAGCAGTGCGGGTTCAACAGACAGAACAATATATCCTACGCTGTAAATATTAATATTTATAAACAACAACAACTGTTATGGTGTAAACAAGACAACACAAGTGAATTACACTTATTAATAATTTTATTGAAATGACTTACAAACCGTTTGTCAGGGTAAAAATGAATATAACATCATTTATTTTAATTTTTCTTTGAACACATTTTATATTTATGGTTGTTATTATTATCTTATTTAACTTAAATCCACTACCACCCACAAATATACTGCACTTCAATGGCTCAGCGGTAAGTCTGATGTATTATAATGCTACAAGTTTTTGTTGTTTTTGTATAAAATAGGGTTTCAATGCAGGTGGTAAGCCTAAAACAAATAGCCCACAGTGCAGCTGTGCGCCTAACACACAAACATAAGAACTGGCCAACTAGTAGACTAGTCTACCTGTTCCTAGTTCTGTATCTGTAACATATCAGTCATAATGTTCTGACAGAGCTATTACACAGTTTACCTTGTATCTGGAACATATGAGTCATAATGTTCTGACAGAGCTATTACACAGTTTACCTTGTATCTGGAACATATGAGTCATAATGTTCTGACAGAGCTATTACACAGTTTACCTTGTATCTGGAACATATCAGTCATAATGTTCTGACAGAGCTATTACACAGTTTACCTTGTATCTGGAACATATGAGTCATAATGTTCTGACAGAGCTATTACACAGTTTACCTTGTATCTGGAACATATCAGTCATAATGTTCTGACAGAGCTATTACACAGTTTACCTTGTATCTGGAACATATTAGTCATAATGTTCTGACAGAGCTATTACACAGTTTACCTTGTATCTGGAACATGTCAGTCATAATGTTCTGACAGAGCTATTACACGGTTTGCCTTGTATCTGGAACATATCAGTCATAATGTTCTGACAGAGCTATTACACAGTTTACCTTGTATCTGGAGAATGTCAGTAATAATGTTCTAACTGATGTATTACACAGTTTCTCTTGTATCTGGAGCATGTCAGTCATAATGTTCTAACTGATGTATAACACAGTTTACCTTGTATCTGGAGCATGTCAGTCATAATGTTCTAACTGATGTATAACACAGTTTACCTTGTATCTGGAGCATGTCAGTCATAATGTTCTAACTGATGTATTACACAGTTTGCCTTGTATCTGGAGCATGTGAGTCATAATGTTCTAACTGATGTATAACACAGTTTACCTTGTATCTGGAGCATGTCAGTGATAATGTTCTAACTGATGTATAACACAGTTTACCTTGTATCTGGAGCATGTCAGTCATAATGTTCTAACTGATGTATTACACAGTTTCTCTTGTATCTCGATGATCTATGATCATATTAAACTTCACTACATATCACTTCTTGTTACCGAAGCTTAAGTGAATTGTAACAAATATTTGTAACACATTGAAATCATTCTGTATGTGTTATGCTGTTACCATTCCTTCAGATCAACACGTTTGTGTGTAGGATGTCTTCATTTCTTGTTATCCAATAACTACCATACAGTATTAGAAGTAATTACTGATACTGGTAAGGTGTTACAGAAAATGAGTAATTGTAACTAACTGACCAACGACAGGATTCGCTTTGTTTCTATATTATCATAAGTTTGTCAATGTATGATTGTGAAATATTCTTACAAACATTTTACACAACTCTCAGGCATGTGTGACCCAGCTTAAAGTTGTAAATGTTCCATTGGCTTCTTTTATCTTCCAAGTTTTATTTCTTCACATTTATCTATTATTACTGGAAGGTGAATCTTCTTCTTGAAGAAACAATGTGATAGATAAACATCACTTTGTACCTTTCAGCAGTCATGGTGCTATAAGTTTTGTGTTTACCTACGGTAACAGGAAACACTTCTATTGTTTCCCTCAGCACGATTCATTTTAGATGTATATGCGTGGACTTTAATACCGTCTTTTTCTCTGTTATTGAGCGAACTGTTGTTCATTGTTGTCAAATGATTCGAATATCGATTCACCTGTAAAAAAGCACCTTCCGCCAGCTATGCTAATCTTATTGTTTGAAGTACCATGCTCATTTCACACGGAAATATTTTAGTTGGATTATCTCTCCTAAACAGTGTTTTTTTTAGGAACTAGTATTGAAGTTACTTCAGTACTAATTTGTATCTTACTGTTCCAGGGTTTCGATTCCCCTTAGTGGACCCTACAGATAGCCCGATGTGGCTTTGCTATAAGAAAAGGCAGAAACACATCTTACTGTTCAAGACGTAACAATCACAGTTCTACTTAGAGGTTAGTTACAAGATCTCTACTGAATTGTCAGGTATTACATAAAGAATTAACCTGTTGACTGCCAAGTATATCAGCTGCTACAATACAACTCTAATGTTTCTTCATTTTGTAACTTTTTTCGTGACGTCATTTTGGATCGAAAGTGATACAATTTGTAAGTAGGTCAAATGCATGTATAATGCTGACATCTAGCGTTGAAGTTAGGTATTATCAAGAACGAATTAAGTCGTCTGTGGCATTGTGTTACCGATCGGCTTGGACGAGTTATCTCGTCTACAGCACTGAACAGGTTAATGGGCATTACTATTTGGGTTTTTCTACCACACCACTTGTCTTGTGTGTATTGTTCGAGTTTCCATGATAATCCTTACAGACACACAAACTTTCGCCCCAGTCTGTTGTGTGGAATAATATTATTCGTTAATCTAATACGTTAAGGCCCTCCACTGACAACCTGTGTGTTGCGAGTGCAAATCCTATCACCGAATACTCTCGCTGTTTAGCCACAGGAGACGTTGTAATGTTACGGTCAAACCCAACAAGCATTAGTAAAAAATAAGCAGCCCAAGAGTTGGCGGTGTTGACTAATTGCCTTCTTTCTAATCCACCACTTCAAAATTAGGGACGGTTAGAGTATAGAGCTCTTAAACAACTTTGAGTGATATTCAGAAACATACTAACAAACGTTAGCTTAAACTTTTCTCTCCACGTGCTTCCCACGTAACATGTTCCACCAGCGCGATCACCAGACTGCTGAGAATAATGTGGTTGCTTCTATATTTTATTAATATTATTCTAGAACAGCATTATCTGATTGGTTGGACGACAGCCATTTACTGACAACAATATCACCACGTGTATTGTGCTCTGGTACAATAACGCCACGTGTATTGTACTCTGGTACTATTCATTTTCAGTTCTATGGCCTTTAATTCGCACTAACTCACATTTTTATACTCTCTTGTTTCTCACTCTACCATAACTATCTTACAATATATATCTGTGTAGTTTTCGCAGGTATTTCTTCATTTATTTTGTAATATGTTTATTTGTGTGTGTGTCAGAAATATATCAGTATCCACGAGCAGGATGGCTTTATGGTTAAAGCACTGGACTTGTAATCTGAGGGTCACCGGTTCGAATCACCATCACCGAACATGCTCGTCCTCTCTGCTATGGAGATGTTAAAAAATAACTCAAAAATCCATAACTCTTTGGTAAGATGGTGAAGATGACTAGCTGCCTTCCCTCGAGTTTATCAGTGCTAAATTAGGGACGGTTAGCAAAGATGTTTATCGTGTAGCTTTTCCCAAAATAACAAAACAACTATTTTTAGCAACTTATTTATCTACTGATTCAGACTATATCATTTTACTGCACTGACCTAAAACAAGCACACGTATTCTAAACATTACTTCTCCATTAATATGAAACACATATTTTGTCTTTCCTTTGGGGTATCTTTTTTTCCACTAATTTATTAGACATTTCTGGTGTTTTAATCTTCCTACACTGATGTAAGAATGAAACTTGTCTATCTTCCGGTCTTTATCTTTTTCTTACCGATTTTCCCTGACAAACTATATTTTTCTTTACGGATTGTGTTCTCTTTTCTATTCATTAGTAATTAAAGCTTTATCTTTGACTACATTATTTTACAAAATATCGCATTTCGTTCCATTTTCTTCGAAAATCAGATTAGAAAAAAGAAGAACCATCACGTGACAGGTAATCTCCTAACAAGCACGATATTGATGATAAATCACATTACCCGATGACAAGAGGTAATTTGGTCAGCCATAATAGTAGGCGATCTAAACTCAGACCTCACACGAGAGACTTTTATCTAAGAACTTATCAGCCGACTAAGATTTGGGTACGTGAGAAGGCCAAGACAAGACGCTGTCAGTTTCACTACTAAGTGCACACTCTCGTAGCGTGTTGATAATTACAGTATCACTAGTTCTAGTTCGTATTCGAACCCCGGTTCACGTTTCTGAGTAGAAGACGAATATTGTCTCACCTGGCCATGAATTTACGTTCCGTGGGCGGCACTTAGGTAAACAATATGTGAATGAAATATCTTATCGTGTGTGGGAAGAGGGGGCTAAAAGGTAAAGTTATCATTTTCCTTTCTTACAGACCAGCTTTTAAAAGAACACAACTCGCTTCACGCTGTTGCTTGTGTCTTTGTTACAGTTTGAATACTTCCTTCCGTTTATAGTCTACCAATCATTGTACTGGTCAAGCAAAGCGATAAGGTTAATCAAAGGAAAAAGTTGTGTTATGTTGGTCGCTAGATGGCGACCAAAATGGAGAAATAGCTGGCATTATGTCACTAGGAAATTAAAAAAAAAAAAATCATCATGAATTTTACAGTAAGGTGTGATATGTCTAATTAAAAACAATAATAAAACAACCGAACAAATCTCTTTGTATTTACTCGATAGCTATTGAATAATGATAGATTTGTTTGTGAAGAACATATTTTGTTCCAGTATCTCAACTAAGATGGAAGAAAAACACGTGTGTTTTTTGCGCAAACTTATTTATTTATCTTAAATAGTCAATTTTTGTTAATGTTAAGTGAAAACACTGATAAGTTTTCTAAAATTACTTCCCATTTTATAATTAATAATTTCATTTGAAACCCGAAGTTACAGCTTGAAGGAACATGTTTTGCTATAAATCGTGATTAAGATTGAATTTCCAAACAAAGAAAGAAAGAAAGAAAGTAGAACTAGAGAAAATGTTTTAAAACATACCCTTGATGACGTCAAACAGTGTCTAGCATCAACCAGGTACGAGAAATGAATATCTCACTCAACGGATGGCTCAAATGAACCCTTTGATTTCAGCTTCAACCGTTCCGATGAACGGGTAGACTGAATGAATAAGTGAGGTTTACATACCCTGGTATCTATTATGAACCAACTTGGAGGAAAATATGAGACACTAATAAGTCAAGAAATAAACTAGTCGAGCTAACTCGTGGTATAAAACCAACTAATTCTGGAGAAATTCGGTTATTTCCATGGGTCAACTATTGTTAATATAGAACAAAGAAAAGCTCGTTAAAAATTCACACACGTTAAACTTTCACTCTTACATCTGGCAGATTTTCTCTCACTTATACATCAGTTTTAGAAACCAACGTAACGATAAATAACTTGACAAGTGTCGACCGGTACATTGAACTGTTGTCTAGACAAAGATCGCAACAAAAATAACAGTTCATAATGTTGCAAAAGTGCTGTTTTATAATCAAGTTGTTTTAAGTGTATTCAACCAGTCTAAACATTAATAATGACTTGTTATAACCTTACAACCGTGTATGATGTCTTAACTACTTGTTACAATTTCTCCACCCCAAAAGATGACTAAAATACTTGTTACAACCTCACCGTATCTACGTATTAGTTCTTATATAACAAATAAACTAATTATGACAGTAACGTTATTATGAACTGTTTTGGTTCTCACAATGGTTTTACGTTAAATGTTAGTTAGCTGTAAGTAGTTTTGTGTGACTATATTATGAGTTATTTTGACAGATCTATATTAATTGGTATTAAGACGCAGCTCAAATAATGACTTTCATCGTATTGTGAACCATTTACTTATAAGTTTATTTATAAGTTACGTGGTATTCAGGGGTACCTACCATGTCCACAAGTGAGTTCTGCACATGTGACCTGAAGTGGTTTACTAATCGGTTTCTTATTGTTAGCACAATGGGGAGTCAACGTAATGAAGTTCTCTGAGATTTAAAAGTCCAAAGCTTCAAACAATTACAGTTTCTTACAAAATTATAACATCAAACACAATGTGTTCCACGTGTTAGACATCCAGAATTATAACATCGAACACACTGTGTTTCATGGGTTAGACATCCAGAATTATAACATCGAACACACTATGTACCATGTGTCAGACATCCAGAATTATAACATCGAACACACTGTGTTCCATGGGTTAGACATCCAGAATTATAACATCGAACACACTGTGTTCCATAGGTTAGACATCCAGAATTATAATATCGAACACACTGTGTTTCATGGGTTAGACATCCAGAATTATAACATCGAACACACTGTGTACCACGTGTTAGACATCCAGAATTATAACATCGAACACACTGTGTTCCATGGGTTAGACATCCAGAATTATAACATCGAACACACTGTGTACCATGTGTTAGACATCCAGAATTATAACATCGAACCCACTGTGTTCCATGGGTTAGACATCCAGAATTATAACATCGAACACACTGTGTTCCATAGGTTAGACATCCAGAATTATAACATCGAACACACTCAGTTTCATGGGTTAGACAACCAGAATTATAACATCGAACAAACTGTGTTCCATGGGTTAGACATCCAGAATTATAACATCGAACACACTGTGTTCCATGGGTTAGACATCCAGAATTATAACATCGAACACACTGTGTACCATGTGTTAGACATCCAGAATTATAACATCGAACACACTGTGTACCATGTGTTAGACATCAAGAATTATAACATCGAACACACTGTGTACCACGGGTTAGACATCCAGAATTATAACATCGAACACATTGTGTTCCATGGGTTAGACATCCAGAATTATAACATCGAACACATTGTGTTCCATGGGTTAGACATCCAGAATTATATCATCGAACACATTGTGTTCCATGGGTTAGACATCCAGAATTATAACATCGAACACACTATGTACCATGTGTTAGACATCCAGAATTATAACATCGAACACACTGTGTTCCATGGGTTAGACATCCAGAATTATAACATCGAACACACTGTGTTCCATAGGTTAGACATCCAGAATTATAATATCGAACACACTGTGTTTCATGGGTTAGACATCCAGAATTATAACATCGAACACACTGTGTACCACGTGTTAGACATCCAGAATTATAACATCGAACACACTGTGTTCCATGGGTTAGACATCCAGAATTATAACATCGAACACACTGTGTACCATGTGTTAGACATCCAGAATTATAACATCGAACCCACTGTGTTCCATGGGTTAGACATCCAGAATTATAACATCGAACACACTGTGTTCCATAGGTTAGACATCCAGAATTATAACATCGAACACACTCAGTTTCATGGGTTAGACATCCAGAATTATAACATCGAACACACTGTGTACCACGTGTTAGACATCCAGAATAATAACATCGAACAAACTGTGTTCCATGGGTTAGACATCCAGAATTATAACATCGAACACACTGTGTTCCATGGGTTAGACATCCAGAATTATAACATCGAACACACTGTGTACCATGTGTTAGACATCCAGAATTATAACATCGAACACACTGTGTACCATGTGTTAGACATCCAGAATTATAACATCGAACACACTGTGTTCCACGGGTTAGACATCCAGAATTATAACATCGAACACACTGTGTTCCATAGGTTAGACATCCAGAATTATAATATCGAACACACTGTGTTTCATGGGTTAGACATCCAGAATTATAACATCGAACACACTGTGTACCACGTGTTAGACATCCAGAATTATAACATCGAACACACTGTGTTCCATGGGTTAGACATCCAGAATTATAACATCGAACACACTGTGTACCATGTGTTAGACATCCAGAATTATAACATCGAACACACTGTGTTTCATGGGTTAGACATCCAGAATTATAACATCGAACACACTGTGTACCACGTGTTAGACATCCAGAATTATAACATCGAACACACTGTGTTCCATGGGTTAGACATCCAGAATTATAACATCGAACACACTGTGTACCATGTGTTAGACATCCAGAATTATAACATCGAACCCACTGTGTTCCATGGGTTAGACATCCAGAATTATAACATCGAACACACTGTGTTCCATAGGTTAGACATCCAGAATTATAACATCGAACACACTGTGTACCATGTGTTAGACATCCAGAATTATAACATCGAACACACTGTGTACCACGGGTTAGACATCCAGAATTATAACATCGAACACATTGTGTTCCATGGGTTAGACATCCAGAATTATAACATCGAACACATTGTGTTCCATGGGTTAGACATCCAGAATTATATCATCGAACACATTGTGTTCCATGGGTTAGACATCCAGAATTATAACATCGAACACACTATGTACCATGTGTTAGACATCCAGAATTATAACATCGAACACACTGTGTTCCATGGGTTAGACATCCAGAATTATAACATCGAACACACTGTGTTCCATAGGTTAGACATCCAGAATTATAACATCGAACACACTATGTACCATGTGTTAGACATCCAGAATTATAACATCGAACACACTGTGTTCCATGGGTTAGACATCCAGAATTATAACATCGAACACACTGTGTTCCATAGGTTAGACATCCAGAATTATAATATCGAACACACTGTGTTTCATGGGTTAGACATCCAGAATTATAACATCGAACACACTGTGTACCACGTGTTAGACATCCAGAATTATAACATCGAACACACTGTGTTCCATGGGTTAGACATCCAGAATTATAACATCGAACACACTGTGTACCATGTGTTAGACATCCAGAATTATAACATCGAACCCACTGTGTTCCATGGGTTAGACATCATGAATTATAACATCGAACACACTGTGTTCCATAGGTTAGACATCCAGAATTATAACATCGAACACACTCAGTTTCATGGGTTAGACATCCAGAATTATAACATCGAACACACTGTGTACCACGTGTTAGACATCCAGAATTATAACATCGAACAAACTGTGTTCCATGGGTTAGACATCCAGAATTATAACATCGAACACACTGTGTTCCATGGGTTAGACATCCAGAATTATAACATCGAACACACTGTGTACCATGTGTTAGACATCCAGAATTATAACATCGAACACACTGTGTACCATGTGTTAGACATCCAGAATTATAACATCGAACACACTGTGTTCCATGGGTTAGACATCCAGAATTATAACATCGAACACACTGTGTTCCATAGGTTAGACATCCAGAATTATAATATCGAACACACTGTGTTTCATGGGTTAGACATCCAGAATTATAACATCGAACACACTGTGTACCACGTGTTAGACATCCAGAATTATAACATCGAACACACTGTGTTCCATGGGTTAGACATCCAGAATTATAACATCGAACACACTGTGTACCATGTGTTAGACATCCAGAATTATAACATCGAACACACTGTGTTCCATAGGTTAGACATCCAGAATTATAACATCGAACACACTCTGTTTCATGGGTTAGACATCCAGAATTATAACATAGAACACACTGTGTACCACGTGTTAGACATCCAGAATTATAACATCGAACAAACTGTGTTCCATGGATTAGACATCCAGAATTATAACATCGAACACACTGTGTTCCATAGGTTAGACATCCAGAATTATAACATAGAACACATTGTGTTCCATGGGTTAGACATCCAGAATTATAACATCGAACACATTGTGTTCCACGTGTTAGACATCCAGAATTATAACATCGAACACACTGTGTTCCACGTGTTAGACATCCAGAATTATAACATCGAACACACTGTGTTCCACGTGTTAGACATCCAGAATTATAACATCGAACCCACTGTATTCCACGTGTTAGACATTTAGAATTATAACATCGAACACACTGTGTTCCATGGGTTAGACATCCAGAATTATAACATCGAACACACTGTGTTCCACGTGTTAGACATCCAGAATTATAACATCGAACACACTGTGTACCACGGGTTAGACATCCAGAATTATATCATCGAACACATTGTGTTCCATGGGTTAGACATCCAGAATTATAACATCGAACACACTGTGTACCACGGGTTAGACATCCAGAATTATAACATCGAACACATTGTGTTCCATGGGTTAGACATCCAGAATTATAACATCGAACACATTGTGTTCCATGGGTTAGACATCCAGAATTATATCATCGAACACATTGTGTTCCACGGGTTAGACATCCAGAATTATAACATCGAACACACTGTGTACCACGGGTTAGACATCCAGAATTATAACATCGAACACACTGTGTTCCACGTGTTAGACATCCAGAATTATAACATCGAACACACTGTGATCCACGTGTTAGACATCCAGAATTATAACATCGAACCCACTGTGTTCAACGGGTTAGACATCCAAAATTATAACATCGAACACACTGTGTTCCACGGGTTAGACATCCAGAATTATAAAATCGAACCCACTGTGTTCCACGGGTGAGACATCCAGAATTATAACAATGAACACACTGTGTACCACGGGTTAGACATCCAGAATTATAACATCGAACCCACTGTTTTCCACGGGTTAGACATCCAGAATTATAACAATGAACACACTGTGTTCCAAGGGTTAGACATCCAGAATTATAACATCGAACAAACTGTGTTCCATGGGTTAGACATCCAGAATTATAACATCGAACACACTGTGTTCCATAGGTTAGACATCCAGAATTATAACATCGAACACACTCTGTTTCATGGGTTAGACATCCAGAATTATAACATCGAACACACTGTGTACCACGTGTTAGACATCCAGAATTATAACATCGAACAAACTGTGTTCCATGGATTAGACATCCAGAATTATAACATCGAACACACTGTGTTCCATAGGTTAGACATCCAGAATTATAACATAGAACACATTGTGTTCCATGGGTTAGACATCCAGAATTATAAAATCGAACACATTGTGTTCCACGTGTTAGACATCCAGAATTATAACATCGAACACACTGTGTTACACGTGTTAGACATCCAGAATTATAACATCGAACACACTGTGTTCCACGTGTTAGACATCCAGAATTATAACATCGAACCCACTGTGTTCCACGCGTTAGACATTTAGAATTATAACATCGAACACACTGTGTTCCATGGGTTAGACATCCAGAATTATAACATCGAACACACTGTGTTCCACGTGTTAGACATCCAGAATTATAACATCGAACACACTGTGTACCACGGGTTAGACATCCAGAATTATATCATCGAACACATTGTGTTCCATGGGTTAGACATCCAGAATTATAACATCGAACACACTGTGTACCACGGGTTAGACATCCAGAATTATAACATCGAACACATTGTGTTCCATGGGTTAGACATCCAGAATTATAACATCGAACACACTGTGTTCCACGGGTTAGACATCCAGAATTATAACATCGAACACATTGTGTTCCACGTGTTAGACATCCAGAATTATAACATCGAACACATTGTGTTCCATGGGTTAGACATCCAGAATTATAACATCGAACACACTGTGTTCCACGTGTTAGACATCCAGAATTATAACATCGAACACACTGTGATCCACGTGTTAGACATCCAGAATTATAACATCGAACACACTATGTACCATGTGTTAGACATCCAGAATTATAACATCGAACACACTGTGTTCCATGGGTTAGACATCCAGAATTATAACATCGAACACACTGTGTACCATGTGTTAGACATCCAGAATTATAACATCGAACCCACTGTGTTCCATGGGTTAGACATCCAGAATTATAACATCGAACACACTGTGTTCCATAGGTTAGACATCCAGAATTATAACATCGAACACACTCAGTTTCATGGGTTAGACATCCAGAATTATAACATCGAACACACTGTGTACCACGTGTTAGACATCCAGAATTATAACATCGAACAAACTGTGTTCCATGGGTTAGACATCCAGAATTATAACATCGAACACACTGTGTTCCATGGGTTAGACATCCAGAATTATAACATCGAACACTCTGTGTACCATGTGTTAGACATCCAGAATTATAACATCGAACACACTGTGTTCCATGGGTTAGACATCCAGAATTATAACATCGAACACACTGTGTTCCATAGGTTAGACATCCAGAATTATAATATCGAACACACTGTGTTTCATGGGTTAGACATCCAGAATTATAACATCGAACACACTGTGTACCACGTGTTAGACATCCAGAATTATAACATCGAACACATTGTGTTCCATGGGTTAGACATCCAGAATTATAACATCGAACACACTGTGTACCACGGGTTAGACATCCAGAATTATAACATCGAACACATTGTGTTCCATGGGTTAGACATCCAGAATTATAACATCGAACACACTGTGTTCCACGGGTTAGACATCCAGAATTATAACATCGAACACATTGTGTTCCACGTGTTAGACATCCAGAATTATAACATCGAACACATTGTGTTCCATGGGTTAGACATCCAGAATTATAACATCGAACACACTGTGTTCCACGTGTTAGACATCCAGAATTATAACATCGAACACACTGTGTTCCATAGGTTAGACATCCAGAATTATAACATCGAACACACTCTGTTTCATTGGTTAGACATCCAGAATTATAACATCGAACACACTGTGTACCACGTGTTAGACATCCAGAATTATAACATCGAACAAACTGTGTTCCATGGGTTAGACATCCAGAATTATAACATCGAACACACTGTGTTCCACGTGTTAGACATCCAGAATTATAACATCGAACACACTGTGTACCACGGGTTAGACATCCAGAATTATATCATCGAACACATTGTGTTCCAAGGGTTAGACATCCAGAATTATAACATCGAACAAACTGTGTTCCATGGGTTAGACATCCAGAATTATAACATCGAACACACTGTGTTCCATAGGTTAGACATCCAGAATTATAACATCGAACACACTCTGTTTCATGGGTTAGACATCCAGAATTATAACATCGAACACACTGTGTACCACGTGTTAGACATCCAGAATTATAACATCGAACAAACTGTGTTCCATGGATTAGACATCCAGAATTATAACATCGAACACACTGTGTTCCATAGGTTAGACATCCAGAATTATAACATAGAACACATTGTGTTCCATGGGTTAGACATCCAGAATTATAAAATCGAACACATTGTGTTCCACGTGTTAGACATCCAGAATTATAACATCGAACACACTGTGTTACACGTGTTAGACATCCAGAATTATAACATCGAACACACTGTGTTCCACGTGTTAGACATCCAGAATTATAACATCGAACCCACTGTGTTCCACGCGTTAGACATTTAGAATTATAACATCGAACACACTGTGTTCCATGGGTTAGACATCCAGAATTATAACATCGAACACACTGTGTTCCACGTGTTAGACATCCAGAATTATAACATCGAACACACTGTGTACCACGGGTTAGACATCCAGAATTATATCATCGAACACATTGTGTTCCATGGGTTAGACATCCAGAATTATAACATCGAACACACTGTGTACCACGGGTTAGACATCCAGAATTATAACATCGAACACATTGTGTTCCATGGGTTAGACATCCAGAATTATAAATATCGAACACACTGTGTTCCACGGGTTAGACATCCAGAATTATAACATCGAACACATTGTGTTCCACGTGTTAGACATCCAGAATTATAACATCGAACACATTGTGTTCCATGGGTTAGACATCCAGAATTATAACATCGAACACACTGTGTTCCACGTGTTAGACATCCAGAATTATAACATCGAACACACTGTGATCCACGTGTTAGACATCCAGAATTATAACATCGAACACACTATGTACCATGTGTTAGACATCCAGAATTATAACATCGAACACACTGTGTTCCATGGGTTAGACATCCAGAATTATAACATCGAACACACTGTGTTCCATAGGTTAGACATCCAGAATTATAATATCGAACACACTGTGTTTCATGGGTTAGACATCGAGAATTATAACATCGAACACACTGTGTACCACGTGTTAGACATCCAGAATTATAACATCGAACACACTGTGTTCCATGGGTTAGACATCCAGAATTATAACATCGAACACACTGTGTACCATGTGTTAGACATCCAGAATTATAACATCGAACCCACTGTGTTCCATGGGTTAGACATCCAGAATTATAACATCGAACACACTGTGTTCCATAGGTTAGACATCCAGAATTATAACATCGAACACACTCAGTTTCATGGGTTAGACATCCAGAATTATAACATCGAACACACTGTGTACCACGTGTTAGACATCCAGAATTATAACATCGAACAAACTGTGTTCCATGGGTTAGACATCCAGAATTATAACATCGAACACACTGTGTTCAATGGGTTAGACATCCAGAATTATAACATCGAACACTGTGTACCATGTGTTAGACATCCAGAATTATAACATCGAACACACTGTGTTCCATGGGTTAGACATCCAGAATTATAACATCGAACACACTGTGTTCCATAGGTTAGACATCCAGAATTATAATATCGAACACACTGTGTTTCATGGGTTAGACATCCAGAATTATAACATCGAACACACTGTGTACCACGTGTTAGACATCCAGAATTATAACATCGAACACATTGTGTTCCATGGGTTAGACATCCAGAATTATAACATCGAACACACTGTGTACCACGGGTTAGACATACAGAATTATAACATCGAACACATTGTGTTCCATGGGTTAGACATCCAGAATTATAACATCGAACACACTGTGTTCCACGGGTTAGACATCCAGAATTATAACATCGAACACATTGTGTTCCACGTGTTAGACATCCAGAATTATAACATCGAACACATTGTGTTCCATGGGTTAGACATCCAGAATTATAACATCGAACACACTGTGTTCCACGTGTTAGACATCCAGAATTATAACATCGAACACACTGTGATCCACGTGTTAGACATCCAGAATTATAACATCGAACCCACTGTGTTCCACGGGTTAGACATCCAAAATTATAACATCGAACACACTGTGTTCCACGGGTTAGACATCCAGAATTATAAAATCGAACCCACTGTGTTCCACGGGTGAGACATCCAGAATTATAACAATGAACACACTGTGTACCACGGGTTAGACATCCAGAATTATAACATCGAACCCACTGTTTTCCACGGGTTAGACATCCAGAATTATAACAATGAACACACTGTGTTCCAAGGGTTAGACATCCAGAATTATAACATCGAACAAACTGTGTTCCATGGGTTAGACATCCAGAATTATAACATCGAACACACTGTGTTCCATAGGTTAGACATCCAGAATTATAACATCGAACACACTCTGTTTCATGGGTTAGACATCCAGAATTATAACATCGAACACACTGTGTACCACGTGTTAGACATCCAGAATTATAACATCGAACAAACTGTGTTCCATGGATTAGACATCCAGAATTATAACATCGAACACACTGTGTTCCATAGGTTAGACATCCAGAATTATAACATAGAACACATTGTGTTCCATGGGTTAGACATCCAGAATTATAAAATCGAACACATTGTGTTCCACGTGTTAGACATCCAGAATTATAACATCGAACACACTCTGTTTCATGGGTTAGACATCCAGAATTATAACATCGAACACACTGTGTACCACGTGTTAGACATCCAGAATTATAACATCGAACAAACTGTGTTCCATGGATTAGACATCCAGAATTATAACATCGAACACACTGTGTTCCATAGGTTAGACATCCAGAATTATAACATAGAACACATTGTGTTCCATGGGTTAGACATCCAGAATTATAAAATCGAACACATTGTGTTCCACGTGTTAGACATCCAGAATTATAACATCGAACACACTGTGTTACACGTGTTAGACATCCAGAATTATAACATCGAACACACTGTGTTCCACGTGTTAGACATCCAGAATTATAACATCGAACCCACTGTGTTCCACGTGTTAGACATTTAGAATTATAACATCGAACACACTGTGTTCCATGGGTTAGACATCCAGAATTATAACATCGAACACACTGTGTTCCACGTGTTAGACATCCAGAATTATAACATCGAACACACTGTGTACCACGGGTTAGACATCCAGAATTATATCATCGAACACATTGTGTTCCATGGGTTAGACATCCATAATTATAACATCGAACACACTGTGTACCACGGGTTAGACATCCAGAATTATAACATCGAACACATTGTGTTCCATGGGTTAGACATCCAGAATTATAACATCGAACACACTGTGTTCCACGGGTTAGACATCCAGAATTATAACATCGAACACATTGTGTTCCACGTGTTAGACATCCAGAATTATAACATCGAACACATTGTGTTCCATGGGTTAGACATCCAGAATTATAACATCGAACACACTGTGTTCCACGTGTTAGACATCCAGAATTATAACATCGAACACACTGTGATCCACGTGTTTGACATCCAGAATTATAACATCGAACACACTATGTACCATGTGTTAGACATCCAGAATTATAACATCGAACACTCTGTGTTCCATGGGTTAGACATCCAGAATTATAACATCGAACACACTGTGTTCCATAGGTTAGACATCCAGAATTATAATATCGAACACACTGTGTTTCATGGGTTAGACATCCAGAATTATAACATCGAACACACTGTGTACCACGTGTTAGACATCCAGAATTATAACATCGAACACACTGTGTTCCATGGGTTAGACATCCAGAATTATAACATCGAACACACTGTGTACCATGTGTTTGACATCCAGAATTATAACATCGAACCCACTGTGTTCCATGGGTTAGACATCCAGAATTATAACATCGAACACACTGTGTTCCATAGGTTAGACATCCAGAATTATAACATCGAACACACTCAGTTTCATGGGTTAGACATCCAGAATTATAACATCGAACACACTGTGTACCACGTGTTAGACATCCAGAATTATAACATCGAACAAACTGTGTTCCATGGGTTAGACATCCAGAATTATAACATCAAACACACTGTGTTCCATGGGTTAGACATCCAGAATTATAACATCGAACACACTGTGTACCATGTGTTAGACATCCAGAATTATAACATCGAACACACTGTGTTCCATGGGTTAGACATCCAGAATTATAACATCGAACACACTGTGTTCCATAGGTTAGACATCCAGAATTATAATATCGAACACACTCGTGTTTCATGGGTTAGACATCCAGAATTATAACATCGAACACACTGTGTACCACGTGTTAGACATCCAGAATTATAACATCGAACACACTGTGTTCCATGGGTTAGACATCCAGAATTATAACATCGAACACACTGTGCACCATGTGTTAGACATCCAGAATTATAACATCGAACACACTCGTGTTCCATAGGTTAGACATCCAGAATTATAACATCGAACACACTCTGTTTCATGGGTTAGACATCCAGAATTATAACATCGAAACACACTGTGTACCACGTGTTAGACATCCAGAATTATAACATCGAACAAACTGTGTTCCATGGATTAGACATCCAGAATTATAACATCGAACACACACTGTGTTCCATAGGTTAGACATCCAGAATTATAACATAGAACACATTGTGTTCCATGGGTTAGACATCCAGAATTATAAAATCGAACACATTGTGTTCCACGTGTTAGACATCCAGAATTATAACATCGAACACACTGTGTTACACGTGTTAGACATCCAGAATTATAACATCGAACACACTGTGTTCCACGTGTTAGACATCCAGAATTATAACATCGAACCCACTGTGTTCCACGTGTTAGACATTTAGAATTATAATATCGAACACACTGTGTTCCATGGGTTAGACATCCAGAATTATAATATCGAACACACTGTGTTCCACGTGTTAGACATCCAGAATTATAAATATCGAACACACCGTGTACCACGGGTTAGACATCCAGAATTATATCATCGAACATTGTGTTCCATGGGTTAGACATCCAGAATTATAACATCGAACACACTGTGTACCACGGGTTAGACATCCAGAATTATAACATCGAACACATTGTGTTCCATGGGTTAGACATCCAGAATTATAACATCGAACACACTGTGTACCACGGGTTAGACATCCAGAATTATATCATCGAACACATTGTGTTCCATGGGTTAGACATCCAGAATTATAACATCGAACACACTGTGTACCACGGGTTAGACATCCAGAATTATAACATCGAACACATTGTGTTCCATGGGTTAGACATCCAGAATTATAACATCGAACACACTGTGTTCCACGGGTTAGACATCCAGAATTATAACATCGAACACATTGTGTTCCACGTGTTAGACATCCAGAATTATAACATCGAACACATTGTGTTCCATGGGTTAGACATCCAGAATTATAACATCGAACACACTGTGTTCCACGTGTTAGACATCCAGAATTATAACATCGAACACACTGTGATCCACGTGTTAGACATCCAGAATTATAACATCGAACCCACTGTGTTCCACGGGTTAGACATCCAAAATTATAACATCGAACACACTGTGTTCCACGGGTTAGACATCCAGAATTATAAAATCGAACCCACTGTGTTCCACGGGTGAGACATCCAGAATTATAACAATGAACACACTGTGTACCACGGGTTAGACATCCAGAATTATAACATCGAACCCACTGTTTTCCACGGGTTAGACATCCAGAATTATAACAATGAACACACTGTGTTCCAAGGGTTAGACATCCAGAATTATAACATCGAACAAACTGTGTTCCATGGGTTAGACATCCAGAATTATAACATCGAACACACTGTGTTCCATAGGTTAGACATCCAGAATTATAACATCGAACACACTCTGTTTCATGGGTTAGACATCCAGAATTATAACATCGAACACACTGTGTACCACGTGTTAGACATCCAGAATTATAACATCGAACAAACTGTGTTCCATGGATTAGACATCCAGAATTATAACATCGAACACACTGTGTTCAATAGGTTAGACATCCAGAATTATAACATAGAACACATTGTGTTCCATGGGTTAGACATCCAGAATTATAAAATCGAACACATTGTGTTCCACGTGTTAGACATCCAGAATTATAACATCGAACACACTGTGTTACACGTGTTAGACATCCAGAATTATAACATCGAACACACTGTGTTCCACGTGTTAGACATCCAGAATTATGACATCGAACCCACTGTGTTCCACGTGTTAGACATTTAGAATTATAACATCGAACACACTGTGTTCCATGGGTTAGACATCCAGAATTATAACATCGAACACACTGTGTTCCACGTGTTAGACATCCAGAATTATAACATCGAACACACTGTGTAAAACCACGGGTTAGACATCCAGAATTATATCATCGAACACATTGTGTTCCATGGGTTAGACATCCAGAATTATAACATCGAACACACTGTGTACCACGGGTTAGACATCCAGAATTATAACATCGAACACATTGTGTTCCATGGGTTAGACATCCAGAATTATAACATCGAACACACTGTGTTCCACGGGTTAGACATCCAGAATTATAACATCGAACACATTGTGTTCCACGTGTTAGACATCCAGAATTATAACATCGAACACATTGTGTTCCATGGGTTAGACATCCAGAATTATAACATCGAACACACTGTGTTCCACGTGTTAGACATCCAGAATTATAACATCGAACACACTGTGATCCACGTGTTAGACATCCAGAATTATAACATCGAACCCACTGTGTTCCACGGGTTAGACATCCAGAATTATAACATCGAACAAACTGTGTTCCATGGGTTAGACATCCAGAATTATAAAATCGAACACACTGTGTTCCACGTGTTAGACATCCAGAATTATAACATCGAACCCACTGTGTTCCACGGGTTAGACATCCAGAATTATAACAATGAACACACTGTGTTCCATGGGTTAGACATCCAGAATTACAACATCGAACACATTGTGCTCCACGTGTCAGACATCCAGAATTATAACATCGAACAAACTGTGTTCCACGTGTTAGACATCCAGAATTATAACATCGAACACACTGTGTTCCACGTGTTAGACATCCAGAACTATAACATCGAACAGATTGTGTTCCAGAAAATAATTTTCTTTTTTCCACTACACTACACTCTAAAGGTGTAACTAAAGCATTAAGTAGAAACACACTACACACTAAAGGTGTAACTAAAGCATTAAGTAGAAACACACTACGCTCTAAAGCTGTAACTAAAGCATTAAGTAGAAACACACTACACTCTAAAGGTGTAACTAAAGTACTAAGTAGAAACACACTACACTCTAAAGGTGTAACTAAAGCACTAAGTAGAAAAACACTACACTCTAAAGGTGTAACTAAAGCACTAAGTAGAAACACACTACACTCTAAAGCTGTAACTAAAGCATTAAGTAGAAACACACTACACTCTAAAGGTGTAACTAAAGTACTAAGTAGAAACACACTACACTCTAAAGCTGTAACTGAAGCATCAAGTAGAAACACACTACACTCTAAAGGTAACTAAAGTACTAAGTAGAAACACACTACACTCTAAAGCTGTAACTAAAGCATTAAGTAGAACTACACCACACTCTAAAGGTGAACTAAAGCAGTAAGTAGAAACACACCACACTCTAAAGGTGTAACTAAAGCATTAAGTAAAAACACTACTCTCTAAAGGTCTAACTAAAGCACTAAGTAGAAACACACTACACTCTAAAGCTGTAACTAAAGCATTAAGTAGAAACACACCACACTCTAAAGGTGAACTAAAGCAGTAAGTAGAAACACACTACACTCTAAAGCTGTAACTAAAGATTAAGTAGAAACACACTACACTCTAAAACTGTAACTAAAGCTGTAAGTAGAAACACACTACACTATAAAGGTGTAACTAAAACACTAAATAGAAACACACTACATTATAAAGGTGTAACTAAAACACTAAATAGAAACACACTACAATCTAAAGGTGTAACTGAAACACTAAGTAGAAACATACTACACTCTAAAGGTGTAACTAAAGCACTAAGTAAAAACACACTACACTCTAAAGGTGTAACTAAAGCACTAAGTAGAAACATACTGCACTATAAAGGTGTAACTAAAACACTCAGTAGAAACATACTACACTCTAAAGGTGTAACTAAAGTATTAAGTAGAAACACACTACACTCTAAAGGTGTAACAAAAGCATTAAGTAGAAACATACTACACTCTAAAAGTGTAACTAAGGTAATAAGTAGAAAAACACTACACTATAAAGGTGTAACTGAAACACTAAGTAGAAACATACTACACTATAAAGGTGTAACTAAAACACTAAGTAAAAACACACTACACTCTAAAGGTGTAACTAAAGCACTAAGTAGAAACATACTACACTCTAAAGGTGTAACTAAAGCACTAAGTAGAAACATACTACACTCTAAAGATGTAACTAAAGCACTAAGTAGAAACACTACACTCTAAAGGTGTAACTAAAGCACTAAGTAGAAACATACTACACTCTAAAGGTGTAACTAAAGCATTAAGTAGAAACACACTACACTCTAAAGGTGTAACTAAAGCACTAAGTAGAAACATACTACACTCTAAAGGTGTAACTAAAGCATTAAGTAGAAACACACTACACTCCCAAGTTGAAATTAAAGCACTAAGTAGAAACATACTACACTCTAAAGGTGTAACCAAAGCATTAAGTAGAAACACACTACACTCTAAAAGTGTAACTAAAGCACTAAGTAGAAACATACTACACTCTAAAGGTGTAACTAAAGCATTAAGTAGAAACACACTACACTCTAAAGGTGTAACTAAAGCATTAAGTAGAAACACACCACACTCTAAAGGTGTAACTAAAGCATTAAGTAGCAACACACTACACTCTAAAGGTGTAACTAAAGTACTAAGTAGAAACACACTACACTCTAAAGGTGTAACTAAAGCATTAAGTACAAACACACTACACTCTAAATGTGCAACTAAAGCATTAAGTAGCAACACACTACACCCTAAAGATGTAACTAAAGCATTAAGTAGAAACATACTACACTCTAAAGGTGTAACTAAAACACTAAGTAGAAACATACTTCACTATACAGGTGTAACTGAAGCACTAAGTAGAAACATACTTCACTATAAAGGTGTAACTGAAGCACTAAGTAGAAACACACTACACTCTAAAGGTGTAACTAAAGCACTAAGTAGAAACATACTACACTCTAAAGGTGTAACTAAAGCACTAAGTAGAAACACACTACACTATAAAGGTGTAACTAAAGCACTAAGTAGAAACATACTACACTCTAAAGGTGTAACTAAAGCACTAAGTAGAAACATACTACTCTCTAAAGGTGTAACTAAAGCACGAAATAGAAACACACTACACTCTAAAGGTGTAACTAAAGCACTAAGTAGAAACATACTACACTTTAAAGGTGTAACTAAAGCATTAAATAGAAACACACTACACTCTCAAGGTGAAACTAAAGCACTAAGTAGAAACATACTACACTCTAAAGGTGTAACTAAAGCATTAAGTAGAAACACACTACACTCTAAAGGTGTAACTAAAGCACTAAGTAGAAACACACCACACTCTAAAGGTGTAACTAAAGCACTAAGTAGAAACATACTACACTCTAAAGGTGTAACTAAAGGATTAAGTAGAAACACACTACACTCTAAAGGTGTAACTAAAGCATTAAGTAGAAACACACCACACTCTAAAGGTGTAACTAAAGCATTAAGTAGAAACACACTACACTCTAAAGGTGTAACTAAAGCATTAAGTAGAAACACACTACACTCTGAAGGTGTAACTAAAGCATTAAGTAGAAAGACACTTTATTCAAAGGTGTAATTAAAGTTCTAAGTAGAAACACTACACTATAAAGGTGTAACTAAAACACTAAATAGAAACACACTACAATCTAAAGGTGTAACTAAAGCACTAAGTAGAAATATACTACACTCTAAAGGTGTAACTAAAGCACTAAGTAGAAACACACTACACTCTAAAGGTGTAACTAAAGCACTAAGTAGAAACACACTACACTATAAAGGTGTAACTAAAGCACTAAGTAGAAACACACTACACTATAAAGGTGTAACTAAAACACTAAGTAGAAACACACTACACTCTAAAGGTGTAACTAAAGCACTAAGTAGAAACACACTACACTCTAAAGGTGTAACTAAAGCACTAAGTAGAAACATACTACACTATAAAGGTGTAACTAAAGCACTAAGTAGAAACACACTACACTATAAAGGTGTAACTAAAACACTAAAAAGAAACACACTACACTCTAAAGGTGTAACTAAATCACTAAGTAGAAACATACTACACTCTATAGATGTAACTTAAACACTCAGTAAAAACACACTACACTCTAAAGGTGTAACTGAAGCACTAAGTAGAAACGTACTACGCTCTTAATGTGTAACTAAAGCACTAAGTAGAAACATACTACACTCTAAAGGTGTAACTAAAGCACTAAATAGAAACACACTACAATCTAAAGGTCTAACTAAAACACTAAGTAGAAACATACTACACTCTAAAGGTGTAACTAAACACTAAGTAGAAACACACTACACTCTAAAGGTGTAACTAAAGCACTAAGTAGAAAACACTACACTATAAAGGTGTAACTAAAGGCACTAAATAGAAACACACTACAATCTAAAGGTGTAACTAAAGCACTAAGTAGAAACATACTACACTCTAAAGGTGTAACTAAAGCACTAAGTAGAAACACACTACACTCTAAAGGTGTAACTAAAGCACTATGTAGAAACACACTACACTATAAAGGTGTAAATACAGCACTAAGTAGAAACACACTACACTATAAAGGTGTAACTAAAGCACTAAGTAGAAACATACTACACTCTAAAGGTGTAACTAAAGCATTAAGTAGAAACACACTACACTCTAAAGGTGTAACTAAAGCATTAAGTAGAAACACACCACACTCTAAAGGTGTAACTAAAGCATTAAGTAGCAACACACTACACCCTAAAGGTGTAACTAAAGCAATAAGTAGAAACACACTACACTCTAAAGGTGTAACTAAAGCATTAAGTAGAAACATACTACACTCTAAAGGTGTAACTAAAGCACTAAGTAGAAACACACTACACTCTGAAGGTGTAACTAAAGCATTAAGTAGAAACACACTACATTCAAAGGTGTAACTAAAGCATTAAGTAGAAACATACTACACTCTAAAGGTGTAACTAAAGCATTAAGTAGAAACATACTACACTCTAAAGGTGTAACTAAAGCATTAAGTAGAAACATACTACACTCTAAAGGTGTAACTAAAGTACTAAGTAGAAACACTACACTTTAAAGGTGTAACTGAAGCACTAAGTAGAAACACACTGCACTATAAAGGTGTAACTAAAACACTAAGTAGAAACATACTACACTCTAAAGGTGTAACTAAAGCATTAAGTAGAAACACACTACACTCTAAAGGTGTAACTAAAGCATTAAGTAGAAACATACTACACTCTAAAGGTGTAACTAAAGCATAAAGTAGAAAACACTACACTCTAAAGGGTGTAACTGAAGCACTAAAGTAGAAACGTACTACACTATAAAGGTGTAACTAAAGCACTAAGTAGAAACACACTACACTCTAAAGGTGTAACTAAAGCACTAAGTAGAAACACACTACACTCTAAAGGTGTAACTAAAGCACTAAGTAGAAACATACTACACTCTAAAGGTGTAACTAAACACTAAGTAGAAACACACTACACTCTAAAGGTGTAACTAAAGCACTAAGTAGAAACATACTACACTCTAAAGGTGTAACTGAAGCACTAAGTAGAAACACACTACACCTAAAGGTGTAACTAAAGCACTAAGTAGAAACATACTACACCTAAAGGTGTAACTAAAGCATTAAGTAGAAACACACTACACTCTAAAGGTGTAACTAAAGCATTAAGTAGAAACATACTACACTCTAAAGGTGTAACTAAAGCACTAAGTAGAAACACACTACACCTAAAGGTGTAACTAAAGCACTAAGTAGAAACATACTACACTATAAAGGTGTAACTAAAACACTAAGTGAAAACACTACACTCTAAAGGTGTAACTGAAGCACTAAGTAGAAACATACTACACTCTCAATCTGTAACTAAAGCATTAAGTAGAAACATACTACACTCTAAAGGTGTAACTAAAGCACTAAGTAGAAACATACTACACTCTAAAGGTGTAACTAAAGCATTAAGTAGAAACACACTACACCTAAAGGTGTAACTAAAGCAATAAGTAGAAACACACTACACTCTATAGGTGTAACTAAAGCATTAAGTAGAAACACACTACACTCTAAAGGTGTAACTAAAGCATTAAGTAGAAACACACTACACTCTAAAGGTGTAACTAAAGCATTAAGTAGAAACACACTACACTCTAAAAGGTGTAACTAAAGCACTAAGTAGAAACACACTACACTCTAAAGGTGTAACTAAAACACTAAGTAGAAAACACACTACACTCTAAAGGTGTAACTAAAGCACTAAGTAGAAACATACTACACTCTAAAGGTGTAACTAAAGCACTAAGTAGAAACATACTACACTCTAAAGGTGTAACTAAAGCATTAAGTAGAAACACACTACACTCTAAAGGTGTAATTAAAAGACTAAGTAGAAACACACTACACTCTAAAGGTGTAATTAAAAGACTAAGTAGAAACACACTACACTCTAAAGGTGTAACTAAAGCACTAAGTAGAAACACACTACACCTAAAGGTGTAACTAAAGCACTAAGTAGAAAACACACTACACCTAAAGGTGTAACTAAAGCATTAAGTAGAAACACACTACATTCAAAGGTGTAACTAAAGCACTAAATAGAAACACACTACAATCTAAAGGTCTAACTAAAACACTAAGTAGAAACATACTACACTCTAAAGGTGTAACTAAAGCACTAAGTAGAAACACACTACACTCTAAAGGTGTAACTAAAAGCACTAAGTAGAAACACTACACTATAAAGGTGTAACTAAACACTAAAGTAGAAACACACTACAATCTAAAGGTGTAACTAAAGCACTAAGTAGAAACATACTACACTCTAAAGGTGTAACTAAAGCACTAAGTAGAAACACACTACAATCTAAAGGTGTAACTAAAACACTAAGTAGAAACATACTACACTCTAAAGGTGTAACTAAACACTAAGTAGAAACATACTACACTCTAAAGGTGTAACTAAAGCACTAAGTAGAAACACACTACACTCTAAAGGTGTAACTAAAGCACTAAGTAGAAACATACTACACTATAAAGGTGTAACTAAAACACTAAGTAGAAACACACTACACTCTAAAGGTGTAACTAAAGCACTAAGTAGAAACATACTACACTCTAAAGGTTTAAATAAGGCATTAAATAGAAACACTACACTCTCAAGGTGAAACTAAAGCACTAAGTAGAAACATACTACACTCTAAAGGTGTAACTAAAGCATTAAGTAGAAACACACTACACTCTAAAGGTGTAACTAAAGCATTAAGTAGAAACATACTACACTCTAAAGGTTTAACTAAAGTAATAAGTAGAAACACACTACACTATAAAGGTGTAACTGAAACACTAAGTAGAAACATACTACACTATAAAGGTGTAACTAAAACACTAAGTAAAAACACACTACACTCTAAAGGTGTAACTGAAGCACTAAGTAGAAACATACTACACTCTCAATGTGTAACTAAAGCATTAAGTAGAAACATACTACACTCTAAAGGTGTAACTAAAGCATTAAGTAGAAACATACTACACTCTAAAGGTTTAAATAAGGCATTAAATAGAAACACTACACTCTCAAGGTGAAACTAAAGCACTAAGTAGAAACATACTACACTCTAAAGGTGTAACTAAAGCATTAAGTAGAAACACACTACACTCTAAAGGTGTAACTAAAGCATTAAGTAGAAACACACTACACTCTAAAGGTGTAACTAAAGCATTAAGTAGAAACATACTACACTCTAAAGGTGTAACTAAAGCATAAGTAGAAACACACTACACTCATAAAGGTGTAACTAAAACACTAAGTAGAAACATACTCACACTATAAAGGTGTAACTAAACACTAAGTAAAAAACACACTACACTCTAAAGGTGTAACTGAAGCACTAAGTAGAAACATACTACACCTAAAGGTGTAACTAAAGCATTAAGTAGAAACATACTACACCTCTAAAGGTGTAACTAAAGCATTAAGTAGAAACATACTACACTCTAAAGGTGTAACTAAAGCATTAAGTAGAAAACACTACACCTAAAGGTGTAACTAAAGCACTAAGTAGAAACATACTACACTCTAAAGGTGTAACTAAAGCATTAAGTAGAAACACACTACACTCTAAAGGTGTAACTAAAGCATTAAGTAGAAACATACTACACTCTAAAGGTGTAACTAAAGCAATAAGTACAAACACACTACACTCTAAAGGTGTAACTAAAGCATTAAGTAGAAACACACTACACTCTAAAGGTGTAATTAAAAGACTAAGTAGAAACACACTACACTCTAAAGGTGTAACTAAAGCACTAAGTAGAAACACACTACACTCTAAAGGTGTAACTAAAGCACTAAGTAGAAACATACTACACTCTAAAGGTGTAACTAAAGCACTAAGTAGAAACATACTACACTCTAAAGGTGTAACTAAAGCATTAAGTAGAAACACACTACACTCTAAAGGTGTAACTAAAGCACTAAGTAGAAACATACTACACTCTAAAGATGTAACTGAAGTACTAAGTAGAAACACACTACACTCTAAAGGTGTAACTAAACTCTAAGTAAAAACATACTACACTATAAAGGTGTAACTAAAGCACTAAGTAGAAACACACTACACTCTAAAGGTGTAACTAAAGCACTAAGTAGAAACACACTACACTCTAAAGGTGTAACTAAAGCATTAAGTAGAAACACACTACACTCTAAAGGTGTAACTAAAGCACTAAGTAGAAACACACTACACTCTAAAGGTGTAACTAAAACACTAAGTAGAAAAACATACTACACTCTAAAGGTGTAACTAAAGCACTAAGTAGAAACACACTACACTCTAAAGGTCTAACTAAAGCACTAAGTAGAAACACTACACTATAAAGGAGTAACTAAAACACTAAGTAGAAACACACTACACTCTAAAGGTGTAACTAAAGCACTAAGTAGAAACATACTACACTCTAAAGGTGTAACTAAAGCATTAAGTAGAAACACACATACACCTAAAGGTGTAACTAAACACTAAGTAAAAACATACTACACTATAAAGGTGTAACTAAAGCACTAAGTAGAAACACACTACACTCTAAAGGTGTAACTAAAGCACTAAGTAGAAACATACTACACTCTAAAGGTGTAACTAAAGCACTAAGTAGAAACACACTACACTCTAAAGGTGTAACTAAAGCACTAAGTAGAAACACACCACACTCTAAAGGTGTAACTAAAGCACTAAGTAGAAACACACTACACTCTAAAGGTGTAACTAAAGCACTAAGTAGAAACACACTACACTCTAAAGGTGTAACTAAAGCACTAAGTAGAAACACACTACACTCTAAAGGTGTAACTAAAGCACTAAGTAGAAACACACTACACTCTAAAGGTGTAACTAAAGCACTAAGTAGAAACACACTACACTATAAAGGTGTAACTAAAGCACTAAGTAGAAACACACCACACTATAAAGGTGTAACTAAAGCACTAAGTAGAAACACACTACACTCTAAAGGTGTAACTAAAGCACTAAGTAGAAACACACTACACTCTAAAGGTGTAACTAAAGCACTAAGTAGAAACACACTACACTCTAAAGGTGTAACTAAAGCACTAAGTAGAAACACACTACACTCTAAAGGTGTAACTAAAGCACTAAGTAGAAACACTACACTATAAAGGTGTAACTAAAACACTAAGTAGAAACACACTACACTCTAAAGGTGTAACTAAAGCACTAAGTAGAAACATACTACACTCTAAAGGTGTAACTAAAGCACTAAGTAGAAACATACTACACTCTAAAGGTGTAACTAAAGCACTAAGTAGAAACACACTACACTCTAAAGGTGTAACTAAAGCACTAAGTAGAAACACACTACACTCTAAAGGTGTAACTAAAGCACTAAATAGAAACACACTACAATCTAAAGGTCTAACTAAAACACTAAGTAGAAACATACTACACTCTAAAGGTGTAACTAAACACTAAGTAGAAACACACTACACTCTAAAGGTCTAACTAAAGCACTAAGTAGAAACACTACACTATAAAGGAGTAACTAAAACACTAAATAGAAACACACTACAATCTAAAGGTGTAACTAAAGCACTAAGTAGAAATATACTACACTCTAAATGTGTAACTAAAGCATTATGTAGAAACATACTACACTCTAAAGGTGTAACTAAAGCTTTAAGTAGAAACACACTACACTCTGAAGGTGTAACTAAAGCATTAAGTAGAAACACACTACATTCAAAGGTGTAACTAAAGCATTAAGTAGAAACATACTACACTCTAAAGGTGTAACTGAAGCATTAAGTCGAAACATACTACACTCTAAAGGTGTAACTAAAGCATTAAGTAGAAACATACTACACTCTAAAGGTGTAACTAAAGTACTAAGTAGAAACACTACACTTTAAAGGTGTAACTGAAGCACTAAGTAGAAACACACTGCACTATAAAGGTGTAACTAAAACACTAAGTAGAAACATACTACACTCTAAAGGTGTAACTAAAACACTAAGTAGAAACGTACTACACTCTAAAGGTGTAACTAAAGCACTAAGTAGAAACACACTACACTCTAAAGGTGTAACTAAAGCACTAAGTAGAAACACACTACACTCTAAAGGTGTAACTAAAGCACTAAGTAGAAACATACTACACTATAAAGGTGTAACTAAAGCACTAAGTAGAAACACACTACACTCTAAAGGTGTAACTAAAGCACTAAGTAGAAACATACTACACTCTAAAGGTGTAACTAAGGCATTAAATAGAAACACTACACTCTAAAGGTGTAACTAAAGCACTAAGTAGAAACATACTACACTCTAAAGGTGTAACTAAAGCATTAAGTAGAAACACACTACACTCTAAAGGTGTAACTAAAGCATTAAGTAGAAACATACTACACTCTAAAGGTTTAACTAAAGTCATAAGTAGAAACACACTACACTATAAAGGTGTAACTAAAGCACTAAGTAGAAACATACTACACTCTAAAGGTGTAACTAAAGCACTAAGTAAAAACACACTACACTCTAAAGGTGTAACTGAAGCACTAAGTAGAAACATACTACACTCTCAATGTGTAACTAAAGCATTAAGTAGAAACATACTACACTCTAAAGGTGTAACTAAAGCATTAAGTAGAAACATACTACACCTAAAGGTGTAACTAAAGCATTAAAGTAGAAACACACTACACCTAAAGGTGTAACTAAAGCACTAAGTAGAAACATACTACACTCTAAAGGTGTAACTAAAGCATTAAGTAGAAACACACTACACTCTAAAGGTGTAACTAAAGCATTGGTAGAAACACACTACACTCTAAAGGTGTAACTAAAGCATTAAGTAGAAACATACTACACTCTAAAGGTGTAACTGAAGCACTAAGTAGAAACATACTACACTCTAAAGGTGTAACTAAAGCATTAAGTAGAAACATACTACACTCTAAAGGTGTAACTAAAGCACTAAGTAGAAACACTACACTCTAAAGGTGTAACTAAAGCACTAAGTAGAAACACACTGCACTCTAAAGGTGTAATTAAAAGCACTAAGTAGAAACACACTACACTCTAAAGGTGTAACTAAAGCACTAAGTAGAAACATACTACACTCTAAAGGTTTAAATAAGGCATTAAATAGAAACACTACACTCTCAAGGTGAAACTAAAGCACTAAGTAGAAACATACTACACTCTAAAGGTGTAACTAAAGCACTAAGTAGAAACACACTACACCTAAAGGTGTAACTAAAGCATTAAGTAGAAACATACTACACTCTCAAGGTTTAACTAAAGTCATAAGTAGAAACACACTACACTATAAAGGTGTAACTGAAACACTAAGTAGAAACATACTACACCATAAAGGTGTAACTACAGCACTAAGTAGAAACATACTACACTCTAAAGGTGTAACTAAAGCATTAAGTAGAAACACACTACACTCTAAAGGTGTAACTAAAGCATTAAGTAGAAACATACTACACTCTAAAGGTGTAACTAAAGCATTAAGTAGAAACACACTACACTCTAAAGGTGTAACTAAAGCACTAAGTAGAAACATACTACACTCTAAAGGTGTAACTAAAGCACTAAGTAGAAACATACTACACTCTAAAGGTGTAACTAAAGCATTAAGTAGAAACACACCACACTCTAAAGGTGTAACTAAAGCATTAAGTAGCAACACACTACACTCTAAAGATGTAACTAAAGTACTAAGTAGAAACACACTACACTCTAAAGGTGTAACTAAACTCTAAGTAAAAACATACTACACTATAAAGGTGTAACTAAAGCACTAAGTAGAAACACACTACACTCTAAAGGTGTAACTAAAGCACTAAGTAGAAACATACTACACTCTAAAGGTGTAACTAAAGCACTAAGTAGAAACACACTACACTCTAAAGGTGTAACTAAAGCACTAAGTAGAAACATACTACACTCTAAAGGTGTAACTAAAACACTAAGTAAAAACACACTACACTCTAAAGGTGTAACTAAAGCACTAAGTAGAAACACTACACTATAAAGGAGTAACTAAAACACTAAATAGAAACACACTACAATCTAAAGGTGTAACTAAAGCACTAAGTAGAAATATACTACACTCTAAAGGTGTAATTAAAGCACTATGTAGAAACACACTACACTCTAAAGGTGTAACTAAAGCACTATGTAGAAACACACTACACTCTAAAGGTGTAACTAAAGCATTAAGTAGAAACACACTACACTCAAAGGTGTAACTAAAGCACTAAATAGAAACACACTACAATCTAAAGGTCTAACTAAAACACTAAGTAGAAACATACTACACTCTAAAGGTGTAACTAAACACTAAGTAGAAACACACTACACTCTAAAGGTCTAACTAAAGCACTAAGTAGAAACACTACACTATAAAGGAGTAACTAAAACACTAAATAGAAACACACTACACTCTAAAGGTGTAACTAAAGCACTAAGTAGAAACATACTACACTCTAAATGTGTAACTAAAGCATTATGTAGAAACATACTACACTCTAAAGGTGTAACTAAAGCATTAAGTAGAAACACACTACACTCTAAAGGTGTAACTAAAGCATTAAGTAGAAACACACTACACTCTAAAGGTGTAACTAAAGCATTAAGTAGAAACACACTACACTCTAAAGGTGTAACTAAAGCACTAAGTAGAAAACATACTCACACTCTAAAGGTGTAACTAAAGCACTAAGTAGAAACATACTACACTCTAAAGGTGTAACTAAAGCACTAAGTAGAAACACACTACACTCTAAAGGTGTAACTAAAGCACTAAGTAGAAACACACTACACTATAAAGGTGTAACTAAAGCACTAAGTAGAAACACACTACACTCTAAAGGTGTAACTAAACACTAAGTAGAAACACATACTACACTCTAAAGGTGTAACTAAAGCACTAAGTAGCAACACACTACACTCTAAAGGTGTAACTAAAGCACTAAGTAGAAACACTACACTATAAAGGTGTAACTAAAGCACTAAGTAGAAACACACTACAATCTAAAGGTGTAACTAAAGCACTAAGTAGAAACATACTACACTCTAAAGGTGTAACTAAAGCACTAAGTAGAAAACATACCACACTCTAAAGGTGTAACTAAAGCACTAAGTAGAAACACACTACACTCTAAAGGTGTAACTAAAGCATTAAGTAGAAACACACTACACTCTAAAGGTGTAACTAAAGCATTAAGTAGAAACATACTCACACTCTAAAGGTGTAACTAAAGCATTAAGTAGAAACATACTACACTCTAAAGGTGTAACTAAAGCATAAGTAGAAACATACTACACTCTAAAGGTGTAACTAAAGCACTAAGTAGAAACACTACTACACTCTAAAGGTGTAACTAAAGCACTAAGTAGAAAACACACTACACTCTAAAGGTGTAACTAAAGCACTAAGTAGAAAACATACTACACTCTAAAGGTGTAACTAAAGCACTAAGTAGAAAACACACTACACTCTAAAGGTGTAACTAAAGCATTAAGTAGAAACATACCACACTCTAAAGTGTAACTAAAGCATTAAGTAAAACACACTACACTCTAAAGGTGTAACTAAAGCATTAAGTAGAAACACACTACACTCTAAAGGTGTAACTAAAGCATTAAGTAGAACACACATACCTACACCTAAAGGTGTAACTAAAGCATTAAGTAGAAACATACTACACTCTAAAGGTGTAACTAAAGCATAAGTAGAAACATACCACACTCTAAAGGTGTAACTAAAGCACTAAGTAGAAACACTACACTTTAAAGGTGTAACTAAAGCACTAAGTAGAAAACACACTACACTCTAAAGGTGTAACTAAAGCACTAAGTAGAAACATACTACACCTAAAGGTGTAACTAAAAACACTAAGTAGAAAACACACTACACCTAAAGGTGTAACTAAAGCTAACTAAGTAGAAACACACTACACCTAAAGGTGTAACTAAAGCACTAAGTAGAAACACACTACACTCTAAAGGTGTAACTAAAGCACTAAGTAGAAACATACTACACTCTAAAGGTGTAACTAAAGCACCAAGTAGAAACACACCACACTCCCTAAAGGTGTAACTAAAGCACTAAGTAGAAACATACTACACTCTAAAGGTGTAACTAAAGCATTAAATAGAAACACACTACACTCTAAAGGTGTAACTAAAGCACTAAGTAGAAACACACTACACCTAAAGGTGTAACTAAAGCATAAGTAGAAACATACTACACTCTAAAGGTGTAACTAAAGCATTAAGTAGAAAACATACTACACTCTAAAGGTGTAACTAAAGTAATAAGTAGAAACACACTACACTCTAAAGGTGTAACTAAACACTAAGTAGAAACATACTACACTCTAAAGGTGTAACTAAAGCACTAAGTAAAACACACTACACTCTAAAGGTGTAACTAAAAGCACTAGTAGAAACATACTACACTCTAAAGGTGTAACTAAAGCACTAAGTAGAAAACATACTACACTCTAAAGGTGTAACTAAAGCATTAAGTAGAAACACACTACACTCTAAAGGTGTAACTAAAGCATTAAGTAGAAAACACTACACCTAAAGGTGTAACTAAAGCACTAAGTAGAAACATACTACACTCTAAAGGTGTAACTAAAGCATTAAGTAGAAACACACTACACTCTAAAGGTGTAACTAAAGCATTAAGTAGAAACATACTACACTCTAAAGGTGTAACTAAAGCAATAAGTAGAAACACACTACACTCTAAAGTGTAACTAAAGCATTGGTAGAAACACACTACACCTAAAGGTGTAACTAAAGCATTAAGTAGAAACAACTACACCTAAAGGTGTAACTAAAAGACTAAGTAGAAAACACACTACACCTAAAGGTGTAAACTAAAGAATTAAGTAGAAACACACTACACTCTAAAGGTGTAACTAAAGCACTAAGTAGAAACACACCACACTCTAAAGGTGTAACTAAAGCACTTAGTGAGAAACACTACACTCTAAAGGTGTAACTAAAGCATTAAGTAGAAACACACTACACTCTAAAGGTGTAACTAAAGCACTTAGTAGAAACACACTACACACTCTAAAGGTGTAACTAAAGCACTAAGTAGAAACACACCTACACTCTAGGTGTAACTAAACTCTAAGTAAAAACATACTACACTATAAAGGTGTAACTAAAGCACTAAGTAGAAACACACTACACTCTAAAGGTGTAACTAAAGCACTAAGTAGAAACATACTACACTCTAAAGGTGTAACTAAAGCACTAAGTAGAAAACACACTACACTCTAAAGGTGTAACTAAAGCACTAAGTAGAAACATAACTACACTCTAAAAGGTGTAACTAAAGCACTAAGTAGAAACACACTACACTCTAAAGGTGTAACTAAAGCACTAAGTAGAAAACACTACTATAAAGGTGTAACTAAAACACTCAAGTAGAAACACACTACACTCTAAAGGTGTAACTAAAGTAACTAAGTAGAAACATACTACACTCTAAAGGTGTAACTAAAGCACTAAGTAGAAACACACTACACTCTAAAGGTGTAACTAAAGCACTAAGTAGAAACACACTACACTCTAAAGGTGTAACTAAAGCACTAAGTAGAAAACACACTCACACCTATATAGGTGTAACTAAAGCATCTAAGTAGAAACACACACCACACCATAAAGGTGTAACTAAAGCACTAAGTAGAAATACACCTACACTCTAAAGGTGTAACTAAAGCACTAAGTAGAAACATCACACCATAAAG